>NW_027137005.1:0-332999 GCF_040869045.1 Eurosta solidaginis
GCTAACCACACCAAAATATGGAGAAAAAATAAATAAAAAATTTAAAATAAAAATTGTTTTTACTTGTTTAAAAAGGTTTATTTGAAAAAAGTAAGTATTTACATTGGAACAAGTTTCCCATGGATGGATGTGTCCATCGGTATGTATTTTGCGGTTTGCCGATATTCTCATGTACATACATATGTGTCAGTATGTCCATACAAACTTACAACCTAATAAGATGATAAACAAAATGTTCAGTCTTCACATTTAAAAAAATTTATAATTTATATGTTGTCATGTTTAAGGAGCCCAAATGGTTGTAATCAGTGTGAGAACACGTTTTATTAAAATACAAATCAAAAAACACGCATAACTGTGTGATAAAGAAACCTCAATTTCATGAAACCGCATAATTAGTTTTTTAGATTTTTAACTTAAGTGCATCTTTATCATGAAATTCTCACGTACATAGATATGTGTCAGTATGTATATACAAACTGACAACCTAATAAAAAGATAAATAAAATGTTCAATCTACCCCTACGGGTGCCCGACTGGTTCTTTTTGCAGACGAAAGGTATTCATAAAAAATCGATTACTCTAGGATGAGTCCGGGAGGAGTCGCTTTTTCGCCCCTACGGGTGCCCGACTATTCCTTTTTGTAGACGAGAAAAAAAGGGGGTGGGTAATGGGGGTGGACGGTATATCGGAGCGCCAAGACAAAGTCGAGGGGCTCTTTAAAAATCTGATCCTCTTTAAAAATCTGAGCTCGATACTCTCCTGCATTGATGAACGTATGCGCCTAAATTTAGGCAACGAAATTGTTGAATGATCTTGAGAGGTGACATAAATTTCAGGTTGAGATAAATATAGAACTGGTCTATTCCTAGGACCATACTCCCCCAGACTGCACCGAAAGTAAGGAGTTGTTAGGGTGAGACATGCTCCGAGTTTTTCATACAAAATGCAAAAAACTGCAGAACTGTGTGATAAAGAAACCTCAATTTCATGACAAAGAGCCACTTTAGTTAATTATGAAATTCCCACGTACATACATACGTGTCAGTATGTATATGTAGCGGAAGGGTTTCTGCAACTTACCAAATGTTCGGTTGCCAAATCAATTGTTAATTATTAATGCGTTTGATTATATTTATTTAGTTATAAAAAAGATCACAGCTAAGTTATCTTATGCAAATACTTATTTGCATTTAGCTGGGGAATGACTCTGATGAATGTTCGCCAATAAGAGAGCGAGAGAACGTAGTTAAGGTACCGAACACTGATTTTAATTTTCAGTGTCATTAGACCATTAGGCTGACATCACATGCGCAATTGTAGAGCGAAGGTCGCTACACACTCCCCTTGTTTAAAAAAAATATCTTGTGATATTTAGTAATATGAAGTTTCATTGTGTAGGCTGAACTTTCCGACTGTAGGGCCAAAAACACCTTCTTTGCCCACCCTGGCGTTAAAGTCGCCAAGCACGACTTTTATACTATGACGTGGGCAGCGCTCGTATATGTGTTCTAATTGTTCATAAAAAGTGTCTTTCACCTCATCGTCTTTCTTCTCTGTCGGTGCATGGGCGCAGATGAATGATATATTAAAAAATTTTGCTTTTATTCGGATAGCGGCGAGACGCTCGTCCACAGGCGTGAACTCCAGCACTTGGCGACAAAGTCTCTCTCCCACCACGAATCCGACGCCGAAACTGAGCTTATTCGTATGGCCACTCCAATAGATGTCACAATTTTTGATCTTCTTTCTTCTTTGCTTCGTCTAACGCATTTCTTGGATGGCGGTGATGTCAGATTTTGCTTTGACGAGGACATCAACCATCCGGGCATCTGCACCAATCCCATTCAGGGAGCGGGCGTTCCAGGTGCATGCCCTCAATTCATTGTCCTTCAAACGTTTGCCATGGTCGTCATCAATAGAGAGTGTATTTATCCGATGCTTGTTGTTATATTTCATTGGAGTATGGTTTTGCGTGGCGGGTCCCAAGCCCAGCGCACAACCCGCTCAGCAGGGGGTGAAAATATTATTTGCACGTTTATATAGCGAGCCGCTTGCTCCAAGACGGACGCCCGCTTGCAGCCGCACCTAGAGGTGTACAGACGCTGCCGATGAGATCTCCCCCGGCTAGCCCTTAAACCGATTATGTCAGAGTAGCCTAGCCAGGTTGTCGCCTTCTCACATTAGCTCACTGCTAAACGGATATTTAGCGGCTACCCAGAGGATACTTGGCCGCAAGCGACCGGAAGTAGTGAGCTGCTTGAACCGCATGCAAAAGAGTCGCTCTGGCCATTCCCAGGTGAATGGCAGTCAGAAGCTTTCCCCACTTTCGTGGACTTCTACATACGGCTCCACCCACCGAACAAAAAAACCAAAAATATTGTGTACCCACTTGCATTACAATAAGATACAATAATAAAATCTTTTAAACGAAAATTTCCCCAAATTTCACAAAACTTCACTTCAATTTACAGAACAATAAACTAAATTATCAACAAACAAAACAGAAAAAATAACGCAACATTCATTCGAACTCGGGCGTTATAACGTATGCCGGGTATAGCTAGTGAATCTATAAAAAGCGGCCCCATCGATATTCGGATTGAGCTAAAATTTCACGAGGCCGTCCCTGCTAACACCGCTGCTTATTGTATACTCATCCGTAATAAAATGTATGAATATATTCTATTTACAAATGTTATTAAAATATTATTTAAAAAAAGAGTGATAATTTTATTAAACTACACAACTAGATTACGGCTTGCTGCCTATAATAATATGACATGTTACAAATAGATTGCACATTGCTAACCACACCAAAATATGGAGAAAAAATAAATAAAAAATTTAAAATAAAAATTGTTTTTACTTGTTTAAAAAGGTTTATTTGAAAAAAGTAAGTATTTACATTGGAACAAGTTTCCCATGGATGGATGTGTCCATCGGTATGTATTTTGCGGTTTGCCGATATTCTCATGTACATACATATGTGTCAGTATGTCCATACAAACTTACAACCTAATAAGATGATAAACAAAATGTTCAGTCTTCACATTTAAAAAAATTTATAATTTATATGTTGTCATGTTTAAGGAGCCCAAATGGTTGTAATCAGTGTGAGAACACGTTTTATTAAAATACAAATCAAAAAACACGCATAACTGTGTGATAAAGAAACCTCAATTTCATGAAACCGCATAATTAGTTTTTTATATTTTTAACTTAAGTGCATCTTTATCATGAAATTCTCACGTACATAGATATGTGTAAGTATGTATATACAAACTGACAACCTAATAAAAAGATAAATAAAATGTTCAATCTACCCCTACGGGTGCCCGACTGGTTCTTTTTGCAGACGAAAGGTATTCATAAAAAATCGATTACTCTAGGATGAGTCCGGGAGGAGTCGCTTTTTCGCCCCTACGGGTGCCCGACTATTCCTTTTTGTAGACGAGAAAAAAAGGGGGTGGGTAATGGGGGTGCACGGTATATCGGAGCGCCAAGACAAAGTCGAGGGGCTCTTTAAAAATCTGAGCCTCTTTAAAAATCTGAGCTCGATACTCTCCTGCATTGATGAACGTATGCGCCTAAATTTAGGCAACGAAATTGTTGAATGATCTTGAGAGGTGACATAAATTTCAGGTTGAGATAAATATAGAACTGGCCTATTCCTAGGACCATACTCCCCCAGACTGCACCGAAAGTAAGGAGTTGTTAGGGTGAGACATGCTCCGAGTTTTTCATACAAAATGCAAAAAACTGCAGAACTGTGTGATAAAGAAACCTCAATTTCATGACAAAGAGCCACTTTAGTTAATTATGAAATTCCCACGTACATACATACGTGTCAGTATGTATATGTAGCGGAAGGGTTTCTGCAACTTACCAAATGTTCGGTTGCCAAATCAATTGTTAATTATTAATGCGTTTGATTATATTTATTTAGTTATAAAAAAGATCACAGCTAAGTTATCTTATGCAAATACTTATTTGCATTTAGCTGGGGAATGACTCTGATGAATGTTCGCCAATAAGAGAGCGAGAGAACGTAGTTAAGGAACCGAACACTGATTTTAATTTTCAGTGTCATTAGACCATTAGGCTGACATCACATGCGCAATTGTAGAGCGAAGGTCGCTACACACTCCCCTTGTTTAAAAAAAATTTCTTGTGATATTTAGTAATATAAATTAATCATGTAATGACAAAGCAAAGATTTTGAAAAATAAACAATAATGTCATGCCTATTTACCGTATGACCCAAAAAATGAACCTCACTCTTGCCAAAAACAGATTTCGAAGGGTTGATAACAAGGCCGTAATCTTGAAGTCGTTAAAATAAAATCTCTAGGTGTTTCAAATGATCCGCCTCGTTGTTTGACGAAACAAGTATGTCGTCGATATAAGAAAAATATATGGTGTTGTTGTTGTTGTAGCAATGCTCGCCCCACCTAATAGCCGCGACCGATCACAAATTGTCATCAATATCCTCTAACGGGAGTCCAAGGAAACTTGCCGTTTCAACAGGGGTAGACCATAAGGAAAGGGGTGTTAGAGGCGTTGGTTCCACATTACAATTAAAGAGATGGTTGGTGTCATGTGGGGACACATTGCAAGCAGGGCATACATTTTGTATGTCGGGGTTGATTCTGGATAGGTAAGAGTTTAACCTGTTACAGTATCCAGAAAGAAGTTGAGCAAGAGTGACACGCGTTTCCCTGGGGAGTATGCGTTCCTCTTCTGCGAGTTCTGGATATTTTTCTTCAAGTACTGGCTTCACCGGGCAATTCCCGACATAAAGGTCCGACGCCTGTCTATGGAGTTCACCAAGGACCTGCTTGTGTTTTTCCGCTTCATACGGCTGGGTTCTCAGGTGCCGTATTTCCTCAAAATGCTTACGGAGATGACTCCTTAGGCCCCTAGGCAGTGCTGGTTCGTCAATCAGATGTCTGTTGGGATGCCCAGGTTTCTGGGTATTCAACAGAAACTGTTTGGTCAGCATCTCAGTTCTCTCCCTGATGGGGAGTATTCTCACCTCATTATGCAGATGGTGTTCTGGGGACATAAGAAGACAGCCCGTGGCGATTCTGAGAGCAGTATTTTGGCAGGCCTGTAGTTTCTTCCAGTGGGTGGTTTTTAGGCTTGGCGACCATATGGGTGACGCGTAGCACGTAATCGGCTGGCTAATTGCTTTGTATGTGGTCAAGAGCGTTTCTTTATCTTTTCCCCAGGTACTGCCAGCAAGGGATTTGAGGATTTTATTACGGCTCTGAATTCTTGGAACAATTGCGGTTGCGTGCGCGCAAAAATGTAGATCCTGATCAAACGTCACACCCAAGATTTTGGGGTGTAGTACAGTCGGTAGCGTAGTGCCATCGACGTGGATGTTCAATATGGTCGACATTTGGGGCGTCCATGTTGTAAATAAGGTCGCGGAAGATTTAGTCGGTGACAATGACAGGTTTCGCGAGGCGAAAAAAACTGGAGAGATCAGGGAGATAGCCGTTTATTTTATTGCATAGCTCATCGATCTTTGGGCCTGGGCCTGTGGCCATTATTGTGCAGTCATCGGCGTAGGAAACGATTGTGACTCCTTCCGGTGGTGAAGGTAGCTTAGATATGTAGAAATTAAACAAGAGCGGGGATAGGACACCACCCTGTGGCACCCCTTGTTTAATTCTCCTTTGTTTTGATGTTTCGTTTCTGAATTGCACCGATGCCTGCCGACCACCCAGATAATTTGCGGTCCACCTTTTAAGACATGGGGGAAGGGTAGACCCTTCCAGGTCTTGCAGTAACGAGCCATGGTTGACCGTATCAAAAGCTTTTGATAGGTCTAACGCTACGAGTACTGTTCTATGGTGGGGATATTGATTCAAACCGCAATTTATCTGGGTGCTAATGACATTTAGCGCGGAGGTAGTGCTATGGAGTTTTCTGAAGCCATGCTGATGAGGGGCTAGCTGCAAATGTGCTTGGAAATAAGGGAGCAAAATGGCTTCAAGCGTCTTTGCCACTGGCGATAGGAGAGATATGGGACGATATGACTCACCTACGTTAGCTGGTTTCCCAGGCTTTAGTAGCGGGACCACCTTGGCCATTTTCCATTTCTCGGGTATGACAAAGGTGGAAAGAGACAGGTTGAAGACATGCGCCAAATATTTGAAACCCTCTTTCCCTAGGTTTTTAAGCATCGGCATGGCTATGCCGTCTGGGCCCACTGCTTTGGATGGTTTAGCGCGACCAATGGCGTCCTCAACCTCTCTAGCGGTGATGGTAATTGGTGACGCGCTGAGTTTGTGTTTATGTGCGCGTCTATTGGCTCTCCGTCTATCTTTGTCGACCGTAGGATGCATTGTATATTGTCGGCAGAAAGCGCTCGCGCATTTTTTCGCATCCGACGGCACCTTATCGCCAAAGGCGATGGAAACTTTGTCTTTGTGCTTAGTCGGATTCGATAGGGACTTTACGGTGGACCAAAGTTTACCTACACCGGTAGAGAGGTTACAACCTCTTAGGTGCTCTTCCCATTTCGCCCGCTTGTGTTCGTCCACAAGCAATCTGATGCGTTGGTTTATATCCCTTATTTGGGGGTCGCCTGGATCAAGCTGTCTTATAAGGTCGCGTTCCCTCGCTAAGCTCGCGGCCTCCGCCGGGAAGTGGGCCGGATTTCGGGAATTCTCCCGGCGGGAATGAAATGTGCCGAGACGGATTCAATGACCTTACGGAAGGCACGCTCCCCTTGGCGGGCATCAGTCGGGGTAGGGAGGGCAGCAAAGCTACTGTCTGTTGCAGATTTATATTCTTCCCACTTTCCTTTTTTGAAGTTTATGAAAGTGCGTTTTTCGGTGACGATGAAGTCGGCGGTACGCTCGAACGAAATAAGTATGGGCAGGTGGTCGGATGCCAATGTTACCATCGGCTGCCAGTTGACGCAGTTTACGAGTTCTGCGCTCACGATTGAGATATCTGGCGAGCTATGACAGCTTCCTACCATACGTGTGGGGGCGTCTCCGTTTATTGTGCAGAACGTCGTTTCGTCTATTTGATCCGCCAACATCTCACCCCTACTGTCCGCCCGCAAGTTTGAATGCCATAGGTCGTGATGGGCATTGAAATTGCCTAAGATAATGCGATTGTTGCCAGTGAGTAAGGCCTCGATATTAGGGCGGTATCCACTGGGGCAACAGGTGACAGGAGGGATGTAGATGTTGATGATTTCTAGATTTGCATCGCCTGACCGGACAGATAGGTCTTGACGTTCTAAGACATTGTCACTGCGGTCGATGCCAGGATCAAATATATGATATTGCACAGAGTGGTGTATAATAAACGCGAGGCCGCCTCCATTTCCGCTCTCGCGGTCTTTCCTGTGGACATTATAACCAGAGCAGGTCTGCAATGCAGATCTTGCTGTGAGTTTAGTCTCTTGAATCGCAGCAATGCGGATGTTGTGCCGCTTCATGAAATCGACTATCTCCGTAATCTTCCCAGTTAGTCCATTACAGTTGAACTGCAGAATTCTGAAGTGCATGAGGGGTGACGCCGCCACTCTAGGGGTAAGTGAGGGGTGACTACGCCTAGGTTGTGGAAGGCCAGGACGCAATTGCTGTTGTGGCCTTGTGACTGGGCGCCCTTGGGCAAGCATTGGGGTACCCGGATGATTTGGGTTTGCGACCTGGCAACATGGCGCGATGAAACCGTCGAGGGGTTGCCGTCGTGGAGACCAGAACATCTAGGAAAGTGGCACCACCCAAGGCAGGAGCTGCATTGAGCGGATGTCGCAAACCTATATATTCTGTGCTGGCAGACGGTGCAAACGGAGGCAGGGACTAAGAGTCTGTTTCCCTGACCTGCACGATTGCTGCCAGAAAAGAGGGGGGGGAGAAGAAGACGGGGGCAGGGGCTGATGCTCAGCATAGCTACCAGCTCTACTACGAACGTAGTAGTTATGAGTGGTATCAGCGGTTTGAGTTGTTGGCGCCGTGGGGCGCGAGCAGCAGCGGGTACTTGTTGTGGCTTGCTGTGCAGCGAAGCTGCTGGAAGGTAGTGGGGATACGCTTAGGCGTAGACTACGGGACGGCCTTGGGCGTGAGCAGCAAGGAGCCACAAAAATTTATAAAAGTTACGTGGACGTCGGGTTTTGGGATCAAGCCCAGAACAACCTGTCCGATGCAACCATCCCTTGCACGAGACACACTGAACAGAGTATGACCGTCCTAAAAAGATTCTTTTCTGGCAAATGCAGCAAAACCATTTCTCAGGACCGGGGTCAGGAGACGGACCCGGATTGGGTTCGATACCTTCCCGGAGTAAGAGAATATGTAGCAGTCCTGCTGCAAGGAGCTGCTGGGAGGATGACAATTTGTGGGAGGGACGAAACAAATTAAATGGGGTCACACTGAAATGACAGTCCTTGGTCGGGAAAAATCCCGAGTCGCTCCGGTACATAGAACCGACTGCCTTGGGAATGGTAGATCGCGTGTCACCTCGTCGATGAACCTTTGAAGGGTTTGCGCGGCGTTCCGAAGTCCAAACGTCATGTAAGGGAATTCGAAAAGCCGGAAAGGTGTAATAATGGCGGTTTTGCAAATGTCTTGCGGCGCCACTAGGATCTGGTTGAATGCACGTACTAGATTGATAGTCGAAAATATTTCTTTACCGCTGAGGGTTGCCGTAAAATCTTCCAAGTAGCGTACTGGACACTTATTAGGAACATTGCAAGCATTGAGACCACGGTAGTATCCACAAGGTGCCCTTCGCCAGAACGTTTAGGTTTTAGATGTAGTGATGATGACCAGGGGCTATTTGAAGGTCATGCAATACCTAGTTTTATCATTTTGTTGAACTCTTCGCGAGCGATGTTAAGCCTATCTGGGGAAAGTCGGCGGGCCTTACTTGTTACTGGAGGTCCTTCTGTAGTTTGAATATGGTGCTGTGTAGCGTGCTTCTTAGGTTTATTGACACCATTAGGTTTGGTGATTTCAGGGTACCTACTGAGCAATCTGTGAAAAATTGTGTCGCCGTCGATTGCTTTAATCGATGAAGCGCCGGTTGCGCTGGCAAATAACGCAGGCGATGTAAACCATGTAACTCCATCACGCAAAAATGTTCGCTTAAGGTCGACAAGTAAGTCAAAGTGACTCAACAAATCTGCCCCAAAAATGGGTTTCGTTACATCCGCAACTATGAAGTTCCATGTCAATTCGCGGCTAAGGCCAAGATTTAATGAAATTGTTTTGGTGCCGTAAGTTTGAATCACCGTACCATTTGCTGCATGAAGCTGGTAGTTGACTGAATGTAATTGGGTTCTCAACCGCGATCTAGGAAATACGGACAGATCGGAACCTGTGTCCACCAAATATGACGTACCAAAGTTGCGATCTTTAATAAAAAGGCGGCGAGAGTCGGGTAGTGAATCACTATACGCCATTAGTGATTCTCTTTCGCGTTTCCCGAAAACTTACAGCCCTCAGTACAGCGTTTAGCATCTTTACCAAACTTTTCATGGTATTAATTTCGAATTTAGTTTGCGAACTTTTGAAAAACTACGTGACCTATGTCGTGGTTGGTATTGTTTTCAGCTGCTTCGCCTAGACCGTGGATTGTTAATAGTAGTAGTCAAAGCGGACACTTGTTTAGTTAAATCTGATATTTGCCTACTCACGTCCGTAGTACTTGAGGAAATCGCAGCTGTCTGCCTATTCTGAACAATTGCGTGCAATTTGTCAGCGCTGGCACCTAGCTCGTCCAACAAAGCGGTGGTTTGTAGTGCAAGCATGGTGCGCGTGTCTTTAGGGAGCGCTGACAATCACTTTGCTTTAATAACGTCTTCACCAACTCCGGTTACCAAAGATTTGAGGTGGCGCAAAAATTGAGAAGGCGTTCTGTCGCCGATGGCTTCGCCATCTAGTAATTGCAGCAGCTTTGCCTCCTTGGATTTTGAAAAACACGTTATTAGCGCCATTTTAAGGGTGGAGTATGGATTTCCCGACGGTGAAATAAAAAATAAATGTAAGGCGAGATAGCCTCCGAAGAGATCTAAAGCCAAGCTTCTCTTCCAATTTGCGTCGTGCTCCTCTTGATTTTCCCTACAAATTGGCCGGACGAGACCTACATGTTTTATGCCGACTCCGAACGGCATCTGCAAGGCAGATGAGTTTTCACTGAGAGCTTTTCATGGCAGAAATACACCCGGAGCGCTTGCCAAACACTGCCGAGGGGCGACCCCACTTAAAAAAATTTTAATGTTGCTTTGCCCGGGGTGTGAACCCAGGGCATACGGTAAAACACCGTAGTAGGCGGATCACGCTACCATCACACCACGGTGGCCGTCGACGGTGATACGGCAATTATGTCCTCCACTTCTGTGGCGTAGCGCCATCAATTACCGAAATTGCATGGTAAAATTTGTCTACTTCTTTCGAAACATTTAAAATAATAAATTGAGCTCGATTTGGGCAAACCAAAGAGATGGCTTCTCAGGATTAAATTGAATTTGCCTCACTACAAATTGAGCAAATATAGGCTTGAGTTCAGGCGCAGTGTTTTCCGGATTAGTCATGTTGGTTTTGTACGTACTTCGGGTAGAAGGAAAATAGCAAATCGAGATGAAAAGATTAGCAAAATGAAATATGCGTTGCTTTTCCTACGATTATTGTGCAAGTTTGTGGTTATGCATAAATACGTAGGAACGTGCTCTTTACCGGGTGGCAATGTGATAATTTCACAAACAATGATGATAGTAAGTCGCAAAATTACTGTTTGCGAAACAATTCTTCGTCGGGGTCACCGATGTAGCGGAAGGGTTTCTGCAACTTACCAAATGTTCGGATGCCAAATCAATTGTTAATTAATAATGCATTTGATTATATTTATTTAGTTATAAAAAAGATCACAGCTAAGTTATATTATGCAAATACTTATTTGCATTTAGCTGGGGAATGAGTAGCTTCTTAAATTGTGACCGTCTCTGATGAATGTTCAGCAATAAGAGAGCGAGAGAACGTAGTTAAGCTACCGAACACTGATTTTAATTTTTAGTGTCAAGGGCACGGCGAATTAAATCAGCTGTATAGGTATTACATCGAATTAGACCATTAGGCTGACATCACATGCGCAATTGTAGAGCGAAAGTCGCTACATATACAAGAAAATGTCAAGGGGCTCTTTAGAAATCTAAGGAACTCTTTAAAAACGCACGAGCGCATTAGAAATGTGAAGGGTCATTTAAAAATTTGGGCCCTTTAAAAAATTTAGGGCCCCCCCTTTAAAATCTGAGCTCGATACTCTCCTGCATTGATGAACGTCTAAGCTTTGCTTTTTCTTGCAGTCAGAACACAAACCGGAAGAACGTTTGCGCCTAAATGTAGGCAACGAAATTGTTGAATGATCTTGAGAGGTGATAAAATTTCAGGTCAAGATAAATATAGAACTGGTCTCATTAATACCATCAGACTCTGCCCAGACTGTTCCGAAAATATGGAACTGTTCTCATTCCTAGGGCCAGACTGTGACAGCCTGTTTGAAAAGTAAGGAGTTTTTAGGATGTAACATGCTCCCAGTTTTCCATAAAAAATGTGGTCCAGAACATACATAAACATATTACTCAGATGCTTTAAATTGTACCAACGAGTGAAAAATGCTTTAAATAGTACCAACGAGGAAAACGGACCTTTTTCATTCAACTCCGTATATTTATTTCCTAAAAAAATAGAAAATTTGTAATTAAAAATCGCGATTTTTTTAAATAAATTACCTTTACTTCATAAAAAAAAAAATAGAAAATCTGGAATCAAAATGGCGCGATTGAAGTAATTGAGTCGTTTTTTATTTATACAAATTTTGAAGTCTGGTAGCGCCATAATTGCTCAATTCACTGCGTTTTCTTGCATATTTTTGGTAACAATTTTAATAATCTTAAACGAGCTCTAGGCCACACATTAAATAAAATACACACTTGTTGTGTATATTTAGCGATATATTTAGGTCGATATTTCGATTTCAATTTGAAATCATCTTCAGAAATTCTTGACTAGTCGACTAGGTGAAGTCAAGAATTCCTGAAGATGATTTCAAATTGAAATCGAAATATCGACCTAAATATATACAACAAGTGTGTGTATTTTATTTAATGTGTGGCCTAGAGCTCGTTAAAGATTATTAAAATTATTTCAATTCAAAGGACGAGAAAGCAACAAAAACAATATCTATTTTTGGTAACTTTAATATTAAATTCTGACCAAACTATAAGCCTCCTGTGGGTGGGGGTGATGTTTTTAGAAAGGGAGTCACCTCAAAAGTACTAAGGGCATGCCCTTGTATGAAGCTGATAGCCCAGACGAACTGGCATTGGTGAATGCGGCATATGGATATGACTGCTGCTTAATTAGTCACAGTCCAAATCATCTAGTTGTAAGCATTCAAAACTTAGGATTGGTGGAATTTCAAGTTTTGACAGCCTTTATACCTAATAAGCTCTTTTGACGATCAACAATGAAAACTTCCAAAATAATCTTCTGGGTAGCCAATTCATAATTACGCAAATAAACCACAGAATCCTCACGAATAACACATAAATCAATATTTTTTTAACACACTTTGATATGGAGCACTCGTCAACCGAAATTTGCGATAAACGAGGCTTCAAAAACTTATTGATATAGGCCGTTTTTCCTCTGTTGTTGGGTTTTGAAGCTTTTTGGCCGATAAATAAAATAATATGTAAGGCAAAATTTTTTACATTTTCATTTATTCTCCTACGCGTTTCGACGCTACCGCGCCTTCCTCAGGGAGATCTGTTTTATTATTTTCAAGATTATAATAAATAAATAACAATAAAAAATTGCACAATTAAACATCAACTCACATTTATATAAAAAATTTTTGTTTTTATAAATAATTTATCTCAATCAAAATGGTTCACAATTTTTTTGGTGGGAACAATCACAGGCATTATTAGATACCTAATCTACGTCTTCCTTGTTTCGCTTTTTAAACCATACTGTAATACTGCTGTATAAGCGCAGCTTATTTTGTCCAAGTCTTCCTTGAAGTTCATAACCTTGTGCAGTTGTTGTTGTATTCGTAGGCTTTCAAGTATTATTCTCGCATTTCCTCTATTCTCGATGTCTAATATTGTGGTATTTGAAAAATCTGCTTCCTGTTGTTTGTTGGTTAGTTGGTGCGCTAGCGCTGTTGTTGTCTTATTATTTTTCGCGTCTGCTATATGCTATCTAAGTCGTATCCCCAATGCGCGCTTTGTTGTTCCTATATAGCGTTGGTTGCAATTTTCGTTTTTATTTCCATTGCACTTTATTTCGTACACCACGTTACTTTGTTGTTCTTTGGCTATTGTGTCCTTTGTTTTTGTAAACACTTTATTTAAAGTGTAGTGTGGTTTGTGCGCGTATTTTATTTTTTCATTTTTTATCACTTTGCTGAGCGTCTGGTTGTTGGTTAGGCCTGGAATATATCTTATACCGATGTATCTTTTCTCCGTGCTGTCTCGACGTTGTGTAGGTCCAGTAGACTGCAATTTAAGTATCGTTGTATTAATTAATCTATTGATTACTGGGACTGGATAGCTGTTTTTCATAAGTATGGTTTTTATTTTCGTTTTATTACTTTCTTCAAAAATTTCGTCACTTAACAAAAATATCTTCTTGATGAGACTAGTCGCTGTGTTATTTTTTTGATACCAAGGGTGGTTCGAATGGTAATTTATTATTCTGCCAGGTGCCACTTCTTTGGCATATCAATTAAATGACAGGTAGCGGCCTTTATGTATTTCCAAATCTAGGAAGGCTATTTTGTTTTTGTTTTCTTTTTCCACCGTAAATTGAATTTTTGTATGTTGCGCATTTAGTACTTTTGTTTTCACTATAGCAAATATATCGTTTACATATTTCGCTATATATTTTATAAATATGCCATTTTCTTTTAATTCAGCTATGCTGTCGTCAATAATTTTATCCAATACAATGTCCGCTATTGTGAGCGACAACGGGCTGCCCATTGGCATGCCGTAAACCTGTTGGTAAATTTTATCATCGTATTTTAGGGAATTATTTTAGTCGTAAACAGAATTCAAGAATTAATTGGAATTGTTTTTCACCGATCTTGGTATGCGGTTCCAGTTCTTTCCATTTGTGCATTATGGTTTGTATCGCTAAGTGAATTGGAATATTAGTAAATAGCGAGATAACATCAAAAGGTACCAACATTTCGTCTTCTTCCAAAGTATAGGTTTTTAAGCGTTTCTTTTAATTTAAATTAATTTTTTATATTATAGTCTTCCGATATTATATGCTTTAATATGTTTCCAATAAATTTGGATAACTTATAGCAAGGTACATTAGTTGAAGATGAAATAGGCCTCAGAGGAGTATTTCGGTCGTGGATCTTTGGTAAGCCGTAAAGTCTGGGTGTGTTAGCTGCTGAACAAATAATTGGTATTTTTGTCTGTTTTAAATTTTTCCTTGCTTTAACAGATCGTTTACAACACTATTATTCTTCCGAATAAGCTGTTGTGTCGAATCGTTCCTCATTTCTTTATAGACAGTCTTGTCGCTAAGCAAACCCCCTCATTTTGGTCTCATAGTCACTCTTATTTCCTTTGTCGGCATATGTAATTATCACTCGGTCTTTATGCCGATTAAGAAAGGTCTTGGTATTTTCATAAGCTCTCATAATGAACTTTTCTTTTTCGTTGTTTTTAAGTTTGTTATGGTAGTTATTTATTTTTATCGCGACCTGGCTGCGTGTGATGTTCTTCTCTCTCTCATCCTCGATTTCTTGTATACCTTGTTCTAGGTCGGCAATTATATGAATAGGAGAGAGTGTTTTCCTAGATACGTGCAAGAAAAATTGTCTACCCAGCGACAGTAACCAGCAACACTCTTCTGGCACTGTGATGTCCGTTTCATTAACGAACCACTCTTCCTTAAACGTAAGTCCAAATATAATTCATTGCTCTTTTATAAGGTTCTTACGTTTTCTTTGATGTTTTTCTTCTGTTGTGGTAGTTACGATACATAACTGGTATTTAATAATATTTTCGTAGTCTTCTTCTTGTAACCTTCTTCTTAACGCTTCTTTATTATGTTTTAGATTATTTTTCAATATATTAATGTTTATGTTGGTCGCTTTTATTTCAATATTTTGTACTTTTCATATAAATTTTTAACTATTTTTTGCAGCTGTCAGGGTATTATCTAATTGAAAACCGTATGACAAGTTATTTACCTTCCCTTTTAAGTGTGGTGGTACAACGCCATAGTCTTTGCACTGTAGTAGAAACTTCAGCCGTTGTTGTTGTTTGACTAATTTTTTAGACGATTAATTGACCTGCTTTGTCATGTAGTGCGTACGCTCATCATCTTTTAGTTTTATATGTCGATAAAAGTGCTTCATGTTTATTGTTATGTAGATGTATGTGTTATAACTTCAGAAAAGGGTCTGGTTTTTTCGCTCACCGATTTGTAAGTTTTTGTTTTTCATTTGGGCCAATTTTTGAATTTGTAATTTTGTTGGGTTTTGGAGCTTTTTGGCCGATAAATAACATAATATGTATGGCAAAATTTTTTACATTTTCCTTTATCCTCCTACGCGTTTCGACACTACCGCGCCTTCCTCAGGGAGATATGTTTTATTATTTTTAAGATTATAATAAATAAATAACAATAAACAATTGCAAATTTAGATAAAAAAATTTTTATAAATAATTTATCTCAATCAAAATGGTTCACAATTTTTTGGTGGGAAAAATCACAGGCATTATTAGATACCTAATCTACATCTTCCTTGTTTCGCCATACTGTAATACTGCTGCTAGGAGGGTGGAGCCGTGTGTAGAAGTCCACGAAAGTGGGGAAAGCTTCTGACCGCCGTTCACCTGGGTATGGCCAGAGCGGTTCTTTTGCATGCGGTTCAAGCAGCTCACTACTGCCGGTCGCTTGCGGCCAAGTATCCTCCGTGAGCTAATGTGAGAAGGCGACAACCTGGCTAGGCCACTCTGACATAATCGGTTTAAGGGCTAGCCGTGGGAGATCTCATCGGCAGCGTCTGTACACCTCTAGGTGCGGCTGCAAGCGGGCGTCCGTCTTGGAGCAAGCGGCTCGCTATATAAACGTGCAAGTAATATTTACACCCCCGCTGGGCTTGGGACCCGCCACGTAAAACCATACTCCAATGAAATATAACAACAAGCCTCGGATAAATACACTCTCTATTGATGACGACCATGGCAAACGTTTGAAGGACAATGAATTGAGGGCATGAACCTGGAACGTCCGCTCCCTGAATGGGATTGGTGCAGATGCCCGGCTGGTTGATGTCCTCGTCAAAGCAAAATCTGACATCACCGCCATCCAAGAAATGCGTTGGACGAAGCAAGGAAGAAAGAAGATCAAAAATTGTGACATCTATTGGAGTGGTCGTACGAATAAGCGCAGCTTCGGCGTCGGATTCGTGGTGGGAGAGAGACTTTGTGGCCAAGTTCTGGCGTTCACACCTGTGGACGAACGTCTCGCCGCTATCCGAATAAAAGCAAAATTTTTTAATATATCATTCATCTGCGCCCATGCGCCGACAGAGGAGAAAGACGATGAGGTTAAAGGCACTTTTTATGAACAATTAGAACGCACATACGAGCGCTTGGCGACTTTAACGCCAGGGTGGGCAAAGAAGGTGTTTTTGGCCCTACAGTCGGAAAATTCAGCCTACACAATGAAACTTCTCCTAACGGACTGAGGCTGATTGACTTTGCCGGTGCTCGAAACATGATCATATCCAGCACGAGGTTCATGCATAAAAAGATACATCAAGCTACATGGCTGTCTCCTGATCGAAATACTCGCAATCAGATCGATAACGTTGTGATAGACGGACGGATGCCTCCAGTGTTTTAGATGTGGGCACGATCCGAGGACCTAACATCGACTCGGACCATTATTCGTTGCAGCCAAAATACGCACCCGCCTCAACGCGGCTAAAACCAAGGAACAAAAAACACAAGGAAAGCTTCAATCACAACAGACTGCCAATGATTTCGCAACTCGACTCTCACACCTGCTCTCTGAGAGCACAACTCATCCTGAAGGAATACAGGAGCAGTGGGAGCATATCTCCAAAGCACTTCGTAGTGCCGCCGAGGAAAAAATTGGTTACCGCCGGCCACGAAAAAACAACTGGTACGATGAAGAATGCCGCGTTGCAACCGAAAGAAAAGACGCTGCCTACAGGGCTACGTTAAAAGCGAGCGCGACAAGAGGAGTCTGTGAACGCTATCGTGAGTTTAAAAGGGAAGCGAGACGCCTTTTCAGGAAGAAACACGCAGAAGCAGAAAGGCGTGAGTGCAAGGAGCTTGAGCTGCTAGCCACCAGGAATAACGCCCGAAAATTCTACCAAAAAATACGGCGACAGACGGAAGATTTTAAGACCGGGGCAAACTCCTGTAGGAATGAAAACGGCGACCTTGTAACTGATGTCCAGAGAGTGCTTAGATTATGGAGGGAATACTTCTCTGCTCTCGTAAATGGAGGCAGCAATTCAGCGCGCAGAGATGAAGAACCCGATCCCGCAATCGATGATGATGGAATATATGTCCCCCCGCCCGATTATGACGAAGTTAGAATAGCAATAACCAGATTGAAAAACAACAAGGCCGTGGGCGCTGATGGATTGCCTGCGGAGCTATTCAAATACGGCGGCGAGGAGTTGGTAAGGCGCATGCAGCAGCTTCTTAGCAAAATATGGGCGGACGAGTACATGCCCGACGGTTGGAATCTAAGTGTTCTTTGCCCAGTCCACAAGAAGGGGGCTACTGCAAAATGCACCAACTATCGTGGAATCAGCCTTCTTAATATCGCATATAAGGTCCTTTCAAGTGTATTGTGCGAAAGATTGAAGCCCACCGTGAACCGGCTGATTGGACCTTATCAGTGCGGCTTCTGGTAAATCTACCATCGACTAGATTTTCACAATGCGCCAAATCTTGGAAAAAAACCGTGGAAAGAGAATCGACACACATCACCTCTTCGTCGACTTTAAAGCCGCCTTCGACAGCACGAAAAGGAGCTGCCTATATGCCGCTATGTCTGAATTTGGTTTCCCCGCAAAACTTATACGGCTGTGCAAAATGACGTTGAGCAACACCATCAGCTCAGTCAAAATTGGGAAGGACCTCTCCGAGCCGTTCGAAACTAAACGAGGTTTCAGACAGGGTGACCCCCTATCGTGCGATTTCTTTAATTTGATGCTGGAGAAAATTATACTAGCTGCAGAACTTAACCGCACTGGAACAATATACTATAAAAGCGTGCAATTACTGGCATATGCTGATGACATTGATATCATCGGCCTAAACACCCGCGCTGTTAGTTCTGCTTACTCCAAACTGGAAAAAGAAGCGGTAAGGACGGGTTTGGTAGTGAATGAGGACAAAACGAAGTACCTGCTGTCATACAGCAAAGAGTGAGCGCATCCGCGTCTTTACAACCACGCTACTGTTGGCAGCCATAATTTCGAAATAGTAAAAGACTTCGTTTATTTGGGAACCAGCATCAACACTAGCAACAACATCAGCGTTGAAATCCAGCGAAGAATCAATCTTGCCAATAAATGCTACTTTGGACTAGGTAGGCAATTGAAAAGTAAAGTCCTCTCTCGGCGAACGAAAATCATACTCTACAAGTCACTTATCGTACCCGTCCTGCTATATGGGGCAGAAGCATGGACCATGACAACAGCAGATGAAGCGGCTTTGGGAGTGTTCGAGAGAAAAGTTCTTCGAAAGATTTATGGACCTCTACGCGTTGGCGATGGCGAGTACCGAAGAAGATTTAATGATGAGCTGTACGAGCTATACGCAGACATCAACATAGTCCAGCGAATTAAAACGCAGCGGCTGCGCTGGCTAGGCCATGTTATGCGAATGAAAGATGATGCTCCGGCCAAGAAAGTGTTTCTATCGGAACCCGCCAATGGAAGCAGAGGTAGAGGGCGGCTCCCACTCCGTTGGAAGGACGATTTAAACCCCCTTGGTGTGACCAATTGCCGCCGGTTGGCGGAGCGAAGGAGCGACTGGCGCGCCTTGTTGGACGGCCATAACCGTTTAGACGGTTAAGCGCCAATTAAGTAAGTAAGTAAGTAATACTGCTGTATAAGCGCAGCTTATTTTGTTCAAGTCTTCCTTGAAGTTCATAAGTTGTGTAATTGTTGTAGAATTCGTAGGCTTTCAAGTGTCATTCTCGCATTTCCTCTATTTTCCATGTCTAATATTGTGGTGTTTGAAAAATCGGCTTCGTGTTTTTTGTTGGTTAGCTGGTGTGCTAGCGCTGTTGTTGTCTTATTATTTTTCGCGTCTGCCATATGTTCGCTAAGTCGTATCGCCAATGCGCGCTTTGTTGTTCCTATATAGCGTTGGTTACAATTTTCATTTTTATTTCCATTGCACTTTATTTCGTACACCACGTTGTTCTTTGGCTATTGTGTTCTTTGTTTTTGTAAAAACTTTATTTAAAGTGTAGTGCGGTTTGTGCGCGTATTTTATTTTTTCATTTTTTATCACTTTGCTGAGCGCCTGGTTGTTGGTTAGGCCTGGAATATATCTTATACCGATGTATCTTTTCTTCGTTCTGTCTCGACGTTAAGTAGGTCCAGTAGACTGCAATTTAAGTATCGTTGTATTAATTAATCTATGTATCACTAGGACTGGATAGCTGTTTTTCATAAGTATGGTTTTTATTTTCGTTTTATTACTTTCTTCAAAAATTTCGTCACTTAACAAAAATATCTTCTTGATTAGACTAGTCGCTGTGTTATTGTTTTGATACCAAGGGTGGTTCGAATGGTAATTTATTATTCTGCCAGGTGCCACTTCTTTGGCATATCAATTAAATGACAGGTAGCGGCCTTTATGTATTTCCAATTCTAGGAAGGCTATTTTGTTTTTGTTTTCTTTTTCCACCGTAAATTGAATTTTTGTATGTTGCGCATTTTGTACTTTAAGTATGTTTTCCACGTCCTTTGTTTTCACTATAGCAAATATATCGTCTACATATTTCGCATATGCCATTTGTTTTTAATTCAGAAAATAAAAACCATACTTATGAAAAACAGCTATCCAGTCCCAGTAATCAATAGATTAATTAATACAACGATACTTAAATTGCAGTCTACTGGACCTACACAACGTCGAGACAGCACGGAGAAAAGATACATCGGCATAAGATATATTCCAGGCCTAACCAACAACCAGGCGCTCAGCAGAGTGATAAAAGATGAAAAAATAAAATACGCGCACAAACCACACTACACTTTTAATAAAGTGTTTACAAAAACAAAGGACACAATAGCCAAAGAACAACAAAGTAACGTGGTGTACGAAATAAAGTGCAATGGAAATAAAAACGAAAATTGCAACCAACGCTATATACGAACAACAAAGCGCGCATTGGGGATACGACTTAGCGAACATATGGCAGACGCGAAAAATAATAAGACAACAACAGCGCTAGCACACCATCTAACCAACAAAAAACACGAAGCAGATTTTTCAAACACCACAATATTAGACATCGAGAATAGAGGAAATGCGAGAATGACACTTGAAAGCCCGTATGCGCGATGTTTGTAATCACATTTTGGTGCATACACATACGTTGTTCCGTGGTCAAAGGCCTACCATAGAAACCTACAATTACACCGCATATAAAACCTCATTTCTCCTTGTCACACCGAATGCCACTTGCGACGTTGTCCAAAGCGCCGCCCTGATTTATTTGCTTCTCTTCAGACATGGTTTTGTCAATTTCACCATTAAGAGGCCCATCCATGTACTTCCCAAATTTTTGTTTTGTGGAATTTTTTTAAAGTTTGTAACACATTTAAATTGCCACACGTTCTGATAAAACTCCAATAATACATAACTGCAAAATGCTCTTGATATGCAATTTTTCTTAATAAAATTTTCACAGAACAATTGGAAAATCTCGAACAATAGCAAAAAAAAAACCGCTGGATTCTATTCAGTCAGTGAGTGCATACTTTAGACGATTTCCCAAGAGAAATCAATAAATATCCCAATTAGTTGTAGCGCCGGTAGTACCATATAAAGCATTTTCACAGCAACTTTAAAAATATTATTTATACTTATTTGAGTTAACGTAGGTTTTTGCGTTTTCGCTGTCTGCAATTACTAGTCAAAGTAAGCGAGCCTTCTCACTGTGTTATTTTCAAAGTGTAATAATTTACTTATTTATTTATATATTAACTATATTTATATATTTGAGTTTTTTATTAAATTTTACCTAGGTTAGTTCGAATTATTTTATTATTTATTATAAGCAGTGCTGCTCAAAATTTTTTATATGGAAGTACGAATCACAATACATGTACAAAATTGTATGTGTACTGAAACTTTTTTGTATTTAAAAAATTCTAATTAAAAAAATTTTAATTGTTTGAGGTCGGCAAAAGTTGAATATATGGTTTCATGTTACAAAATATTTGCTTAAAATATTACGACAATAGTTATATCACCAATATACAAGAGCCAATTAATTCTGAAAGTAACGAAAAATTACATTGACCTCTAGCTCAAGTTTTGAGGGAACATATTCTACATACATACATATATAGTCGGAATTTGGTTTCCAATAATCATCCTAAAAGTGAATGTGGAGATTTCAGCGAACGTTGGAAATTGGAATTGAGTTTAAAAACTTATAAAATGCTTAATTAGAGGGCTCCGCGTGGTTTGTTTTAAATTTGTGTTAAAATTTACATACATATATTAGCAACAGAGATTACTGAGGTCCTGAAATACCATTTGAATTTAATAAAATGTTTAACAAGTAAATGATAGGCATGGTTACTTTACGGTTCGCCCCATTTCAAAAAATGTCTCATAAACAAGAAAAGTAATATACTGAATTCAAATAAAAAGTCACAGAAACTACCCCATAGTTCCTAACTATATACAAATCCCATTTTAGTACTTTTTCGATAGAAAGAGACATACTCATATGTAGCCGCAGCTTGTTAAAGCTGGTAGCAGTTTTTTTGTCGATTTTATAACTGAAAATCTAGCTATTAACGAACTTATATTTATTTGGCACTCTATGTCGAGTTCTGAACCAGAATTTTGTATCACTAGTTACCGACTTCCCTTGAGGGTAATTAACTAATATGAGTATCATATGAAGTTAGAATAAACTCCTCTTGTTTTGGTATAGTTTTGCTTACATTCTTCGGTCATATAGTGATATATTTAGTTATAGGTTATAGTTGAAGTTAGCCTTAAAAGCCAAATTAAACTTCCTTAACCCTAACGCCATAGTCGTAACCATACCCATATCCATAGCCATCTCTATTGTGATCGATTAATGGTGCCATAACCGTAAACAGCTGACCATTGCTGTCATGAGCTGGGAATGTTTTGTTTATGAAAAGTGATTGTGCAAAGTGATTGCAAAATTTTGTAATTCTTAATCAAAATAAAGTAAAAGAAAACATTTTTAATAGTATTTTTATTAATACTGCAACAAATTGGGTGCACATGTACATAGTGAAAAAATTAGGTGGTGAATAAAGCCCCATATCTACATGTACCACAATGTAAGTTGTTCACATATTACAAGTTTAACAAATTAATAAGGAGTTCTGTATTCTTACAGATTTAATTAAATATAGCACTACATATAGGCGAAGATTTATATACTTTGAGTGCAAGGACGTGAATTTGACAGTAATATCTTCAAATAAAACACGGAAACTGTCACACAAAACCTTTTGGCGCATAGAACCGGCTGCCGTGGGAAGTGCATTAATACTCTGCCGTTATATTTGGTAGGGTCTGTTAGGGATTGACGGTTGACCACATATTACCAACACCAGCAAAGAGGTTGCATATCCTGTTTGTGTTGGTCGACCAATTGCTTCATCTCCTCATTGAGAGCAATAATTTTCTTATCTCCTGGGTTGGGGTTTCGTCTGCCGGCAATTCCTTGCTATCGCATCTATGAACCGCAATATATATAATGGATAATTAAGAAAGAAGTAAATGAAACATATATATTTATTCCTGTTTAAGCTAACATGAGCAGTGACGAAGAAATTGACATCTTGTTCCTCAGCATAATGGCGTTATATGCTAAAAGAAAGAAATTAAGACAAAAAAGACAATGGCATGCTCGCCCCATTAATGCTAATAGGACTCATGCCGGATATCACCAAAAAACTTTCTTAAGAATTAGGGATATGGACGAAAGCGAGTTTTTGCGCATACAAGAAAGTCCCTGCCGGTTTATGACACTTTTTTAAAACTAATGGCTCCATCACTAACCAAATTCAAACAACAAATTGGTGTGGAAGAACGTTTATCCATTACACTTCAGTAAAAAATTCCCAGATATTAACATCGTATATTGTATTAATTAGTATGATTTTTAGGTACTTGGCACATGGTATTCCTTTCAAAAAAATAGCTTGGAGCCACAAAATTGGAAAGAGCACTGTGAGGATGATTGTGTTGGAGACTTGCGAGGCTATCTGGCAAACGCTTTCCCAATATATTTAGGTGAACCCACAGAGCAGCAATACAAAGATATAACCACTGACTTTTCCCAAATGTGGAATATGTCAAATTGTGTAGGTGCTATTGATGGAAATCACGTTGCTATAAAATGCCCTCCGAAGTCAGGATCACTGTTTTTTAATTATAAAAAGTTTTTCAGCATAGTCTTGTTGGCAGCATGCGATGATAAATACAAATTTACCGCTGTAAGCGTAGGAGCTTATGGAAGTCAAAGCGATGGAGGCATTTTTCATGCAACAAGGTTTGGGGAAGATCTGTTGGAAAATCGATTACCACTTCCACCAGATACTCCTCTTCCATTATCGTCACAACCCTTTCCGCATTTCTTCGTTGGAGATTGTGAATTTCCCTTAAAAAACAATCTAATGAAACCATATCCGGGAATGAATACGACAAGGGAACAGCGAGTTTTTAATTACAGACTGTCGCGGGCCCGCCGCGTTATAGAAAACGCTTTTGGGATTTTGACTGCGCGATGGAGAGTATTGAAAACTACAATGGAGTTTTATCCTGAAAATGCAGAAAAAATCGTACTCGCATGTTTAGTGCTGCATAATTTCATTATGTTCCACGATACTAGTCGGTGGTATTGCCCAGAAAATTACACTGACAGAGAAGGGGCGAGTGCAGAATGCAGGAACGAACTAAGAACTTGTGGAGGTCCGCTGCGGACAGTACACTCATGTCGAAGAAGGGGTCGAAATAGTGCATACGAGTATCGAGAATACCTTACCAACTACTTTATGACCGATGGTACAGAAGCATTTCAAAATCACATCGAGTAATATATTTCAGGAGGTAAGAACCGAACTTATATACAATTATCTAGAAGTTATTTTACATTTTGACTACGTCCTTATAGATCATTTCGCCGGAAGGCGGATACACAACAAAACAAAGCAACAACTATTGGTGCTGCACAAACACAATGCTGCTACAAAATCATAAGCTTTCCAAATTATTTTAACATATAATAATATAATTTATTTCTTTTTTTTCTGTATACATACAGTAAAGAACAATACTTCCTATATTTTTAAAACATATATTATGGTTTTTTATATAGAAAGTTAGCTCAAATAATTTCACTAAATCAAAAATTGCAATTCTGCCTCTTGTATATTAAATAGAGCATAATATAATACCACAAAGTTTGTATTGTGCATTCTTATTCTAGTTTTGCACTTTAGTGTTTACACATACTAATATTTAGTATGAAATGGAAAATGCAAAATTCAGATTAAATATTTTGCCGGAAAATGAAAAATGTAATTCAACATTTTGAAGGAAAACAAAAAAAATTTTTAAATACATATTTTTTGCACTTTCATAAATACGCAAATTTAGTTCATATAAATAAATATATGTAGCTTTAAAAATCCGTCACGAACTTTCAAACTTTTGGAGCAGAATTTTTAGAAAATCTCTTGTAAGCAAATTTTTTTTCTTATTCAATTTTGTTATAATAATGTGCAAGTTAGAAAGTGTTAAATTTTCATCCACTAATGCGTCAAAAAAAATCTATGTTTAAGCTATTACTAACCAATGGGCAACAAAGCTGCATACTCAAAGATTACCTAAAAATCTATTCTGGCATTTGTGTAAACTTTGAAACTTTTATATACATATACGATTTTTGTTATAGATTATGCTATATTTTAAATGAATATCAATAATAACACATACAGCTGTGAACACGACAATAGCAGTGTGAATTATAAACGCTATTTTTTTCTTTTATTTATTTTCGCTAATTTTAGAAACAACTTCAATGAATTCTATAACCAAACACACGTAAACTAATTTCGAAAACATTTGCGGGAAAATGCGAAAATTCGAACGGTGTTAAAAAATCTTCATGCAGATTTCAAACTTTTATTTAGAGTTTTCAGAATTTTTTTTAGTATGAAGTTTTGTAGTCCAATCAATTTTAGTATAACAAATTGCATGTTTCAAGTCCCTCAAAAATCGCATTGATTTTTTGCCAATTTTTTTTCAAAGAGTGTTTTAGATTTGGTTCCATACAAAGAGTAAATATTTATATGGAAGAAAATCTTAAAAACCCTTTGAAAAAAAATTGGCAAAAATCAATACAATTTTTGAGAGACTTGAAACATGCAATTTGTTATACTAAATTGATTGGACTACAAAATTTCATACTAAAAAAAATTCTGAAAACTCTAAATAAAAGTTTGAAATTTGCATGAAGATTTTTTAACACCTTTCGAATTTTTGCATTTTCCCGAAAATGTTTTGGAAATAAATTTACATGTGTTTGGTTATACAATTCATTGAAGTTATTTCTAAAATTAGCGAAAATAAATAAAAGAAAAAAATAGCGTTTATAATTCACACTGCTATTGTCCTGTTCACAGCTGTATGTGTTATTATTGATATTCATTTAAAATATAGCATAATCTATAATAAAAATCGTATATGTATATAAAAGTTTCAAAGTTTACACAAATGCCAGAATAGATTTTTAGGTAATCTTTGAGTATGCAGCTTTGTTGCCCATTGGTTAGTAATAGCTTAAACATAAATTTTTTTTGATGCATTAGGGGATGAAAATTTAACACTTTCTAACTTGCACATTATTATAACAAAATTGAATAAGTAACAAAGTTGCATACAAGAGATTTTCTAAAAATTCTGCTCAAAAAGTTTGAAAGTTCGTGACGGATTTTTAAAGCTACATATATTTATTTATATGAACTAAATTTGCGTATTTATGAAAGTGCAAAAAATATGTATTTAAAAAATTTGATGAAGTTATTTCTACCATTAACAAAAATAAATAAAAGGAGAAAATAATTGATAAAATACATCAATAATTTTCACTGCTATTTTAGTGCTCGCTGTACATCAATATATTTAACGAATAGAACTATTTTCACTATTAATATGTGCAGGTGTGTACATATCTACTATTATAAAAATTTAAGTTCTTATGTGTGTTTCTTTGTTACATTATCACAATTCAATATTCACCATATTTTTTATACTCGAATTAACGTATTATTATATTAGGATAGGTCAACTTTCATGTTACATGCAATACAACATATAATATATTAATAAATAAAGAAATTAATGTATCACAATTCGATTTTCAGTCTACATTTTGTACTTTCTTAGGAATCTCACATATATCTACATACAAAAATAGTAGCAAAAATTATTGCAACATTTTATCGATTATTTGTTTCTTTTATTTAATTTTATTAATAATCTCGAACAATAGCAAAAAAAAAAAACCCCGCTGGGTTCTATTCAGTCAGTGAGTGCATACTTTAGACGATTTCCCAAGAGAAATCAATTAATATCCCAATTAGTTGTAGCGCCGGTAGTACCATATAAAGCATTTTCACAGCAACTTTAAAAATATAATTTATACTTATTTCAGTTAACGTAGGTTTTTGCGTTTTCGCTGTCTGCAATTACTAGTCAAAGTAAGCGAACCTTCTCACTGTGTTATTCTCAAAGTGTAATAATTTACTTATTTATTTATATATTAACTATATTTATTTTTAAATATATATTTGAGTTTTTTATTAAATTTTACCTAGGTTAGTTCGACTTATTTTATTATTTATTATAAGCAGTGCTGCTCAAAATTTTTTATATGGAAGTGCGAATCACAATACATGTACAAAATTGTATGTGTACTGAAACTTTTTGTATTTAAAAAATTTTAATTGTTTGAGGTCGGCAAAAGTTGAATATATGGTTTCATGTTACAAAATATTTGCTTAAAATATTACGTCAATAGTTATATCACCAATATACAAGAGCCAATTAATTCTGAAAGTAACGAAAAATTACATTGACCTCTAGCTCAAGTTTTGAGGGAACATATTCTACATACATACATATATAGTCGGAATTTGGTTTCCAATAATCATCCTAAAAGTGAATGTGGAGATTTCCGCGAATGTTGGAAATTGGAATTGAGTTTGAAAACTTATAAAATGCTTAATTAGAGGGCTCCTAGTGGTTTGTTTTAAATTTGTGTTAAAATTTACATACATATATTAGCAACAGATATTACTGAGGTCCTGAAATACCATTTGAATTTAATAAAATGTTTAACAAGTAAATGATAGGCATTTTCAAAAAATGTCTCATAAACAAGAAAAATAATATACCGAATTCAAATAAAAAGTCACAGAAACTACCCCATAGTTCCTAACTATATACAAATCCCATTTTAGTACTTTTTCGATAGAAAGAGACATACTCATATGTAGCCGCAGCTTGTTAAAGCTGGTAGCAGTTTTTTTGTCGATTTTATAACTGAAAATCTAGCTATTAACGAACTTATATTTATTTGGCACTCTATGTCGAGTTCTGAACCAGAATTTTGTATCACTAGTTACCGACTTCCCTTGAGGGTAATTAACTAATATGAGTATCATATGAAGTTAGAATAAACTCCTCTTGTTTTGGTATAGTTTTGCTTACTTGTAGATAGCAGCTCAGGTAAAGTGGGAGTTGCAGGGCGTGACTCGCAAACGGTGGGTGTACTTTTGCCACCTTCAACACTTCTGTTTATATTTTGAGAGCTCTGTCGCATTCTGTTGTAATAGAAAATTTGTTCATAATCAAACATGTTAAGTAATTCCATTATACTTACGGTCGGGGTATAATGTGGGCTCTTAAGAACTGAAGATTCTCTAAGAAAACCCACTGCCTTCCATCAGACGCGCCACTTCCTGAAGTATTTTTACTGCTTCTTATCTCCTTTTTAAAACGCTCTCGTAAATACCCCCATCTTACTGCTACTGCCACTATTGGGAATAATCATACCTAAGTACGCATATATTATAATATCATTCATTATTACTTACCATCCACACCTAAATTCTCTGCTATGTCCTTCCAAGCGGCACTTTTTTTATTTGCGTCCTTAAAATCCCGGCTTGCCTTGTCATAAAGGCATGGGAAATCGCGTACAAATTCAATTAATTTGAAGTCATCCATTATGATCTGCATAAACAATAAACGAAATTAATTTGCCTTTAAAATAAACAAAACAATAGAATTTTTTATTACCAAAACAAAAAAGCGGAAAACACAAAAAAATTATATAGACATACACAAAATGGCAAAAAAAATAGGCGAATGAACAATCAGCTGTTTGTGGGTATGGCAGAAAACCAAAATTCAATTGGTTGGCTATGGTATGGTTATGGCGTTATCGTTATGGTATGGCACCATTAATCGATTACATTTCCATAAGGTAGGTTCGATCAGCTGTTTTATCTGGTTATGGCTTTATGGTTATAAGTCACCATTAATCGGGCCTTAAGCTATGTTAGGCGTAAGCAATGTTACTAAGATGTTACTAACAGAAAATTGGAGTTATGTTACATACATATGTTAAGTTACATACATTGTCATAAAGTAAGAGATCAAATTAAATAAGGAATAAAAAGACAAGACGATTAGCGTTAAGTTTGAATGTAACGGTTGAAAAATAAAGTTTCAGTTCTTGACTTAACATCGAAGAGGCATGTTTTACTTATGATACTTGACTGGCGACGAGGAAAACAAAGACATAATTTGGCAAGAGTCATTCATGTTAAAGCTAAAGTGCAAATAAAGTTAAATTTTTTATCGTGGTACGTGTTTATTGTTTAAAGAAAAACAAATTTAATAAAAGACATTGACAAAAAAAAAAGAAAATTTTAAAACTTCAGTTTTAACTATGAACTGAGTGTAAGTATTGAAACTATTAAAACATAATAAATAAGTGGCAAAAAATTAAAACTACTCTATATCAAGAAAAAGTGAAATAAAAACGTTAAAAGATTATTGACTATTTAAGTAAAAAGAATACAAATAAATCATAAAAATAAGTCAAATTAAAACTTTACCTAAAAGAAAAAAGAATACAAATTTTTTTCACTATCCCGTTTGTTGAGTAAACGAACCTGTAACCGACTGTTTATTTGATTTTATTGTATCTGTTAATACAGATAAAAACTCCACTCCACATATTATACGTACTTTACTGGGTCTTTTATTTTCAATATTTGGACATAAAACGGAGTTCTGTTATACTTGCATTGAATTCCCAACATCTTTATTATTTATTTGATTTGCCAAATAAATCGTTTATGCCTCGTCGCAGCGAGAGATTAAAAAATCGTAACAAGGAAATGTCCTCAGAAAAACTTAATGCCACTCTTAGCGATGAGGAACAAGAAAAAACAATAGTAGAACAAAACGAAGCTACTGAACTTCACCAGAAAATTGCAGAATTGCAGCATTTGTTGCAAGAATCCAATATAAAGAATGCTAAACTCGAACAGCTGTTTACGCCAACAACAGCCCCTTCAAGTTTTCCAGCACATATTTTAACTTTGCCGAATTCATTCACCACGAGCATGCCTGTGTCAACGTTCTTGCCGCATATGCCTGCACCCGCCATGTCAACTGTGCCGACATACTCCACTATAGGATATGCAGCGACTACAACTCCCCACGCCATGTCAACTGTGCCTATATACACTACTGCAGGATATGGAGCTATCCTATCCTCTAACGCCACGTCAATTCCGCCGACGTACTCTAAATGGGGACACGTAAGTGTACCAACTGCCAACACCACGTCAACTCTGCCGACGTACCAATATACGTTTCCAATTGCGACTAATCGACCAGCAGTGTTCGAGCATTCATGTTTACCGTATACGTCTACATACTTTATGCCGATAGGACCACCGTCAACCGCCTGGACGAATCCTGCCACAATGCCTATAAGCTCAACAACGCCGCTCCAGATGAGCAATCCACCTCAACAATACAGCCACGTCATACGTAAGTTACAAGATCTCCCAGAATTTTCAGGTTTGCCAGAGCAATGGCCTATGTTTGCCATCGCATACAAAGAAACAACAGATGCCTATCGCTACACGAATCTAGAGAATTTGACACGGCTGCAGAAGGCGCTTAAGGGCGCAGCAAAATCGAAAGTTGAAGCCTTTTTAATACACCCAGATAGCATTAACATGGTCATGAACACATTGGAGATGCACTATAGAAGGCCACAAATACTGATTAAGAGTCAATTAGCGAAAACGAGAGCCTTCCCACAGATTTCAAATTCGAGAATTTCCGATATGGTTGATTATAGTACAATGGTGTCGAATCTGACAGTATTTTTGCAGAATGCATGTGCAATACCACATCTGCATAATCCAACACTTTTAGATGAGCTTGTAGGTAAGTTGCCTTTATTAAAAAGAGAAGAGTGGGTACGTTACATATATACAAATAGAACGGATTATCCGAGTATAATGGATTTTAGCCAGTGGTTACAAAATGTCGCCATGTTCATATCAATCGCCGCAGATACTGAGCCAACTAAGACTGATGCAGTGCTCAATACACGAAGAGATAGAATCTCCAAGCCTACATACGCAATCACTACCGAAGAAAAGGAACAGGTGTGCTTTCTTTGCCACGAACAGCACGATATTTACCAATGCACAAAGTTTTGCCGCAGTCTTGTTGGTGAAAGATGGAAAATAGCCAAAACAAATCGTCTTTGTTTTTGTTGCCTTCGTGGTGGTCAAAATTTAACAAATTGTACAAAACGCCGTGAATGTGGTATTAATTATTGTAAGAAATATCACCATCCACTGTTGCACGAAGAATGTAAACAAACAGCTGCTATTGACAAAAACAGCAACACAGAGAAAATGTCAAATGCAGTGAGAGAAGAAGTGAATCCAAATGAAACTACGAACGTTGGCACTATATTTGAAAATTAATTTAATAAGAAAACGCTATTTAAATTTTTTCCAGTGATAATAAAAGGCCCAAAGGGGTGCCGTAAAGTTATAGCATTCATAGACGACGGCTCAAAAATTTCTCTTATCGAAGAACAAATTGCCAAATCAGTTGGGTTAAAAGGGCCAGCTGACTTACTGTCACTGCGATGGATTGGTGGTAAGACAACAAGCGAAGTATCTCAACGCTTGAATATTGAGATTTCAAGTGCAAATATTTCTACTAATACCTTTGAAATGAGAAATGTTAAAAAAAAAATAAAAAAATGTTAGAACCACAAAAATTAGAATTACCTTCGCAAACATTAGATTTGGAAAATTTTAGAAATAAATTTGATTGTTTAAAAAATTTGCCCGCCGAAGACTATGTTGACGTTTTGCCGCAAATGTTAATAGATATTCCACATATACAGCTTGTACGGCCAATATAAGTTATTAATTTAGATGAACATTTTGCAGTACACAAAGCAAAATTAGGTTACATACTTTTTGGTTCTAATGAAGATAGTTCCGAAGAATTTGTTTGTCGTATCGATTGTGAGCAAGACAGTTATAATAAAATTCAGCAACAAGTGGCCGAATACTTTACTATTGAAGATTTCGGTGTAAAGCCGTTGAAGCCAATTATTTCGGAAGCTGACAAGCGAACCGAACGAATACTTTTAGAGACGGCACAGCGGTCTGGAAACCAATATGAAACCGGTTTACTATGGAGAAAAGACCATGTTGAATTTCAAGAGAGCTACTCTCTGGCTTTGAGTCGCTTGCAAATAATTGAGAGAAAGATAAGAAATGATAATGACCTCGCCGAATGGTATAAGGGTACAATCGATAGTTACATTGCCAAATCGTATGCAAGAAAGTTGTCAGTTAATGAAGTGAAATTAGTGAAACCACATACATTGTATCTGCCGCACTTCTCTGTATGTAACGTAAATAAAGAGAACAAGAGACGTTTAGTGTTTGATGCTTCCGCATGAATTAGTGGTGTATCATTCAACTCGCGATTAATTAAAGGTCCGAATACCTACCAGCCACAGCCTTACAGCAATTATATTTAAATTCCGTCAGGGTAAAATAGGGTTTTGTGCGGATATATGCGAAATGTTTCACTGCGTGTAAATAAGAGAAGACGATCAGACCGCTCAAACATTCTTATGGAGAAGCGGCAATCAATCAGTAGAACCAGATGTTTATGTAATGAGCGCAATGATCTTTGGATCAGTCAGGTCCCCAGGCTCAGCACAATACGTTAAAAATATAAATGCTGAGAATTGGGCGGGCATGCGTAAAAGGGCGAAAGAAGCAATAATAAAACGTCATTATGTAGACGATTATGTCGACAGTTTTGACAGTGTTGACGAGGCGATAGATGTGGCAAGCGATGTTTTGGACATTCACGATAAAGCAGGTTTTGAACTACGAGGATTTTTGTCTAACTAGATAAAAGTTCGCGATTCTTTGAATAAAACACCAACAGGATCAGGCGATGTTTTAACGAGCATGTTTAATAGCGAAACAGTGACTGAAAAGGTATTGGGCATGTTTTGGCGCCCGGAAAACGATGAGTTTTGTTTTGTATTGAAGTTTGCGAAGATATCACCAGCAGTCCTAAGTGGCAAGCGCCGTCCCACTAAAAGTGAGGTACTGGGCCTTACAATGTCCATATTCGATCCATGCGGGTTTTTGGCTAACGTAGTTATAAAATCAAAGATACTCCTGCAAGAGTGTGGAGAGTAAATGTGGGTTGGGATACAGCAATCCCAGATGATATTTACCAAAGGTGGTATGACTGGTACTTGGAGTTATCAAATGTCGAAAAAATAGGCGTACCAAGGTGTTACCATAGCAATTTTACTGATATTAGCTCTCATATCGACTTGCACGTTTTCGTTGATGCGAGTGAAGTGGCTTTTTCCGCCGTGGTTTATTGGCGGATTTCTAGTCAAAAGGTAGTCGATGTAGTATTCGTAGCTGGGAAGTCGAGGTGTAGTCCGATTAAACCCCTGTCGATTCCCAGATTAGAGCTGCAAGCAGCAGTACTGGGTGTTAAATTGTCGAATGCAATTGTTGAAAGCCACGATGTGAAGCCAAGGAAGATAGTTTTTTGGTCTGATTCAAAAACGGTCATAAATTGGATAAGGTCTGACAGTCGATGCTACAAGCAATTTGTGGCACACCGCATCGCAGAAATTTTAGATTCAACAAACGTTGAGCAATAGAAGTGGGTACCCGGGTCATTGAATCCCTCTGACGATGCGACCCGAGCAAATACAAAGAAACAGACGATCAGCTCGCGTTGGATATCGGGCCCAGAATTTTTAAAGCGTCCGAAAGATGAGTTGCCGTCTCTCCCACCTGACATAAGCCAGCATTCAGGGCAAAATGAAAGGCGTTCTAAAAGTTTGCTAACGATTTCGGAAAAGGAACGATGTATTGAATTTGGAAGATACTCCAACTATTATAAACTTTTAAGAGTGATGTGCTGGGTTCGTCGTGCGATAGCCAAATTTAAAGGCAAAGGTAAAAAGCATGCATAAAGCTGCATTTATTTAACGGCAACAGAATTGAAAGACGCTGAAATCAAAGTTTGCCATTTAGTCCAACGGGAAGTCTTTGCAGAGGAGATACAAATGCTGACCGATGGAAAACATTTACCAAAGGGTAGCGCAATTTATAGTTTAACACCAATATTGTATCATTCGTCTGGCAGGCCGTATTGAACGAGCAACATGCGTCGCCGAAAGCACAAAACGACCTATAATTTTACCGAAGGCTCACGTTATAACTACATTGATTGTACGCTATTTTCATGAGCTGTATCAGCATCAAAATCAAGAGACTATTTGTTCAGCTATTCGTCGAAAGTTCTGGATTCCATGCATAAGGCAAGTTGTTCGATCGGCCAGGGTGAACTGCCAACTTTGTAAAAATAGGTCTGCTAAGGCAAAGCCGCCTCTCATGGGAAAATTGCCGGCAGATCGTCTTATTCCGTTTGTCAGAGCCTTCTCATACACGGGCCTAGATTATTTCGGCCCGTATTTGGTGACGATTGGGTGTCGTCATGAAAAGAGGTGGACAGCTCTATTCACGTGCTTGTCTGTTAGAGCAATACATATAGAACTCGCTAAAGATTTATCTGCGGACTCTGCAATAATATGCTTACGAAATTTCATGAACCGAAGAGGAGTTCCCGTCCAGATCAGGAGTGATAGGGGTACGAATTTTGTGGGTGCTAGCAAGGAGTTGGCAATCATTGATAAATTAGTGTCGGGCGAGTGTGCAAGGCGCGGCGTGGAATGGGTATTTAACACCCCTGCAAACCCATCAGCTGGCGGAGTTTGTCTTTCGTACTTAAGGAAAGGGCACCACAGGTGGAGACGCTTACGTCATTACTTATCGAGGCTGAAAATCTGATAAACTCGCGACCTTTAACACATCTTCCGTTGGAAAGTGAAAGCGCCGAGCCATTGACGCCGAATCATTTTTTACTCGGTGGCCCAAACTTCGTGCAAACGCCAACAATAAACGAAAAAGTATGCTTGCGTAAGCAATGGCATATCCTTCAACAGCTTAAGCAAAGCTTTTGGAAAAGGTGGGTTTTGGAATACCTTCCTGAACTTACGCGCCGAACTAAATGGCATCAGAATGTAAAGCCTATTCAAGTTAATGATGTAGTTATAGTCTGTGATGACAACGAACCCCGAGGCGACTGGAAGCGAGGGATCATTACCGAAGTATTTCCGGCAGCCGATGGGCAAGTAAGGTCCACAATAGTAAAGACCCCGATGGGTTTTCTTCGCAGACCTGCTTCCAAACTTGCGGTACTAGATGTGATGATTGGTGAATGCGGATCTAGTTCTGAATCCCGATCAGATTCACGGGAGGCGGTATGTTGAGTAAACGAACCTGTAACCGACTCTTTATTTGATTTTCAAAGAAATGTTGGTGGAAAAATAATAGCAAATAAGTAAGTTAAATTACTTGGAAACTGTCTTTTGTTAATTTGCATTATTTAATACAGATAATAAACTCCACTCCACATATTATACGTACTTTACTGGGTCTTTTATTTTCAATATTTGGACATAAAACGGAGTTCTGTTATACTTGCATTGAATTCCCAACACCGTTAGTTGATGGGTGCAAGTTACAACAAAACCTATTTGAAGACTCTACTCGTCAGAGCAACAAAAAAAGACAACAAATTTTTTCTCATCAAGCAGCATTTCTTTCGAAATTGCAAAGTATGTACATTTCTCTTCTCGTTATTGGAACTTTGAGAAAATTAATCAAATCATCAGTTATTTTCGAAGAGAGTAAATGAATTTAACGTTATAAAAATACTCCCGTGGAGACAATTTGTATACAAAAACAAAAATTGAATCACAATATTTATTACATCGGAACTTTAAGAGACAGTCAAATAGCAGTGCATAAGACAATAACAATACAGAACATCAATTACTTTCAAAGAGAATGAAGTAGAATTTTGCTATTCACAAAAACTCTTCAATAATACTCATTCATACATACGTATGTGTGTAGTTTGGAGTTCGAGCAAGCAGTGAATCAGTAAAGCACATCCAATTCCGTTTGGCAACAGCATAAGCGGAAGCTCAGCATCGCGATAAATCGGCAAATAACAGCAGAAGTATAAGAAGCAGTGTGACCGAGTTGGCCTTTTTGCAGCTAGATCTAGCATTTAATTATTGATTTCGCTGCAAATTCCGTGTTTGGAATTTGGCATATTTTTTTCTAGCATTTTTGAAAGTGTTTGTTGGCATTTTATGAATTTTTTTAAAACCATATCAATCATAAGAAATTACACAAATATGGAATCTTCATGTAAAGACTTATATTCGAGGTACAAATTTATATGATCTGGCAGCAATAATTCATGAATATGCATAAAGCTCAAATCAGCTGATTGCTTTTTCTTTCTTTGTTTTACTTTTGTAGAAAGCAGCTCACGCGAACATAGAATTATACAAAGAAAAAAAACCATATGTAAAATGGACAGGTTTGTATAGTTAACAAAACATAAATAATGTTTGTCAGGTGTGGAATTTAAATTTTAAAAGTTTCTGAAAAGAAAAACGCATGTCGTAGAAGGTGCGGACAGCGACGATACTGAAAGCAGTTTACCAAGTGGAAGCAAAAGGTTAAAATTTCTATTACGTCAGGGTTTGGATTTTATTCAACGTATTTGTGCTTATATTTATGTAGGAACTATTCTCAGAAAGTACGTAAGGAATGATTAAATGATCCACTAATATCAAAATGGATTATAGCGTTGGATAAGCAACATATAAAATGCAAATACTGTCAGTGTAATATAAAACCGAAGCTAAGTACACTTTTAGCGCATGGAAAAACATCGAAACATGTAACAGCAGCATCCCCATTTCTCGCAAATAACCAACAAATTATTCCATTTATGCCTATCTGAATCCATATATATAGCAGTGCATACTTCGTTTAGATCGATTGACCATTTAGTGCATTTGCAGAAAAATATTTTCAATGATAGCAAAGTTGATAGAAACCGCTGTAAAACGAATAGAAAACCAGTAGCTAAAACTTAAAACACATTTTGGAGTTGCTTCAGCCACAGAATCTTGCCACCAGGCACGTATTTTGTCAAGTTTATATAATGACAATAATTTAGCATATTTAAAGTTTTTAAAACCAGTATTAGCCGAGGTTCAAAAGGTTAATAAAATTTTTGAGAGCAATGACCAGACTTTTTGCTGAGCTACACTTATTGTGAAGTTGTCTTTCTAAACAAATAGTTTTAAGTTCTAATAAGTTCGACCCATTAACTTCGCGTTTAGAAGATTTTTTGCACCCACTCCGTATTTTAATTACAGTTTCGAGGAATTTAAAAAACCAAGAAAAATGTAATAAATGCGAGTGCCGAACGAACGATCAGGCTTACGTGTAGAAATTTTATTACTAATCTCGTATATCAGTTGAGACAGCACTTGCCCAATAATTTGACAACTTTGCAAAAAAATTAATTTCTTTTCAGTAGAGAGCAGTTTAAAGATAAACAAATCTAACTTATTTGATTGTTTTATAGAGGTGACACAAAAATTTACGACTGACCAGACATGTCTTCAACCTATCTCTTTCCACCTTTGTCATACCCGAAAAATGGAAAATGTACAAGCTGGTCCCGCTACTAAAGCCTGGGAAACCAGCTAACACAGGAGAGTCATATCGCGCGATATCTCTCCTATCGCCCTTAGCCAAGACGCTTGAAGCCATTTTGCTCCCCTACAAAGCAAATTTGCAGCTAGCCTGTCATCAGCATGGCTTCAGAAAACTCCATAGCACCACCACCATGCTAAATGCCATTAGTACCCAGATAAATTGTGGTTTACCATAGAACAGTACTCGCAGCGCTAGACCTATCTAAAGGTTTTGATACAGTCAACCATGGCACGTTACTGCAAGACTTGGAAGGGTCCACCCTTCCCCCATGTCTTAAAAGGTGTACCGCAAATTATCTGGGTGGTCGGCAGGCATCGGTGCAAATCAGAAACGAAACATCAAAGCCAAGAAGAATTAAACAAGGGGTGTCACAGGGTGGTGTCCTATCCCCACTTTTGTTTAATTTTTACATATCAAAACTACCTTCGCCACCGGAAAGAGTTACTATCGTTTCTTACGCCGATGACTGCAGAATAATGGCCACAGGCCCGGGCCCACAGATCGATGAGCTTTGCAACAGAATAAACGGATACCTCCCTGATCTCTCCAGTTTTTTCGCCTCGCGAAACCTGGCATTATCACCGACTAAATCATCCGCGACCTTATTTACAGCTTGGACGTCCCAAATGTCGACCATTTTGAACATCCACGTCAATGACACTACGTTACCGACTGTCCTACACCCCAAAATCTTGGGTGTGACGTTTGATCAGGATCTAAATTTTGGTGAGAACGCAGCCGCAATTGTTCCGAAAATCCAGAGCCGTAATAAAATCCTCAAATCCTTTGCTGACAGTACTTGGGGAAAAGACAAAGAAACGCTCATTACCACATACAAAGCAATTGGCCAACCGGTTGCGTGCTACGCGTCCCCTATATGGTCGCCAAGCCTAAAAAGCACCCACTGGAAGAAGATACAGGCCTGCCGACAGGCGTCGGACCTTTATGCCGGGAATTGCCCGGTGAATCCAGTACTCAGGGAACAGTACCCAAAACTTGCGGAAGAGGAACGCATACTCTCCACGTAAACGCGAGTCACTCTGGCTCAACTTCGTTCTGGATACTGTAACAGGTTAAACTCTTAGATATCCAGAATCAACCCCGACATACAAAATGTATGCCCCGCTTGCAATGTGTTCCCACATGACCCCAAGCATCTCTTTAATTGTAATGTGGAACCAACGCCTCTAACAACCCTTTCATTATGGTCCACCCCTGTCGAAACAGCAAGTTTCCTTGGACTCCCGTTAGAGGATATTGATGACAATTTGTGATCGGTCGCAGCTATTCTCGACACTATTCTCAGCTGTTGGCTCAAAAGCCAGACACAGATTCCTAAACTCTTTTAGAAACTCAGTTTCCTCATTGTTTTTGGGAAGCATAACGGCCTCGGTCACTTTTGACGTCTCTTTTTTTCCTAAAAACGACATTGTCCTCCGTTACAATTAAATTGACTTGTTTCAGAACACTGTTACCAATGATGGCTTCATACAGAATATCACGCTCCCTAACGACATGAAAAACGACATCTAACTGAACTTCGTCAAATTCTAACTTTATTTCAAAGCTTCCTAACGTGCGTAGTGTACTATCACCGATACCTTTGAACTCACATTTTTCGGCCGACAATTCGATTTCTCCTAACATTATAAGGACATCATAGCGAATTAGGCATAAATCGCAGCCTGTATCTAGCAATGCCGAAAACGAATAGTTATTGCAAGTCAAGTCTTTAAAAATAGCACATGCAGTGGTTTTTACACATTTGCTTGCCTCCAAAGTATTCACGCGCCCCTTTTCCTGTTTCAATTTAGTATCTTTTTTTGGGCAATCAGCGGCTCGGTGTCCTGATTGACCGCATTCGAAGCATTTTAACTTTTGCTGGCCACTGCGAGCTAAGTGGCCGCTAGCTCCACACTGAAAACATCGACGCGATTCACTTTGCTTCACAGCCGGGGATTTATCATTTGTACCACGATAATTTTGAGCCGAATTCGAACTGGTTTGACGACCGGAACGAATTTTCTCGTAAATGGTAATTTGGTGCTTTAACTCATCTATATTTTTGGCCTGATACAAGCAGGTTTTATTTGATCTAGAATCTGGAATACCTTCGACGAAGTACTCGCTCAGGCTTTTGTCATCAAGATCCACTGGCTTGCCTATTTCCATTAAACAGTATAAATATTCACGATACCCTTCGTTAGCGCTTTTGTACCGATTTCGAAGTAATTTATGAACGTCCATAGCCGCAGTGAAAATACCAAATTCTTTCTTAAGTGACTGCTTAAGAGAGTCCCAATTCACTATACCCCGCTGACTGCGAACAAAAATCTTCGCTGCCCCTTTCATTAATTGTTTGCCGTAGATATATCTTTACAAATCGTCTCATTGCACGGCAGTAGCATTATCTTCAAAGTCATCAAGCCACTCCTCAATAGATGGGAGACTTGAACCGCTAAAAGTTTTCACCCGGGGGATGTGATGCATAATTTTGACTTGCATCGCTTTCATCGGAGGAACCATCTTCTTCGCCAACAGTTAGGCCATAATATTCACATAACTTATCCTGCAGTGTCGCCTTCCGTCCAGTTGTTGACAACTTTAAACACAATATCTTTTCTTTTAGTTCATTTACGGTCAAACTGAAAATCTGTTCGCGGTCCATGTCGCTCAGTATGTTTAAAAATAATCAACTTAAATATCAAAATAATATTCTACGCTTTAATATTGGTGGTCAAATTTCTAAACTAGCTAAACCAAAATATGTACTAAGCTAAATAATATTTTGTCTTTGCAATTTTTAAGTTTGTTTTGATCTTAAATTTCTTATTGGACTTGCTTTAATATACTTATACAATTGCTCTGGTTTCTTATTTCACCTTACATTGGGCTTACTTCGTTCTAATAAGATTTTCTCTATACTCTAGGTATTCTCTTTTCTTACACTGAATTACACTTTTGTGTTGTTCACATTGATTTTCTTTGTACTCTCTGTGGCTAATTTTCATACATAGGTTTAAGTTTGAAGGCTTACAAATGTACATATATACACATAAGCTAAACGGTCATATTATTTTGCAAACATATTTTAAACTCATACCTTGGTAACAAACAAACATTTGCCATACTCTTCTTGCTCGCTCTGCCTATTTTTAGCTCTGCTTGAATGTCTGCGCTGCTTTTCCCCTACGTATCTGCTGATGCTTTCGTGGAACTTCGCCAGTCTCGCCCTCAACTGCTGGTTTAACGCTGTTTCTATTCCACTTAAATTATGCTCACATTCGTCGCTGCTGCGCACTCGTAGCGCCAACTCAAAATGTATTTTTGTTTTATGCTATTGTAACCTAATTTTAAAACTGCTTCCAGATTGATGTCACCTTGTTCCTCTGCTCCTGATTCGTCTTCCCGATCATCATCATATCCGTTGGTTTTTGGTATTGGTTATTAGATAATATATTTTCGTGTTTGTGGTTGCATAGAATTTTTGCATTATTAATTTTTCTTTTATTTTTCAAATCTATTGATTTCTCGATTATAAATTGATGTCAAATGATAATTTCGAGCGTTTTTGGTCTTTTGCAATTTTTCGTTTGAACAAGGAGTTACCAATTCCGTAAGTTATTTTTCATATACAAAGCTTCTGCCTCAAATCGTATTGAGCCACAGAGTTGGGACTATCTTTTCATTTACACATCTTTAATCTTTATTTAATTATTAACTTTTTTTTTTATTTGTAAATTTTTTTTTATTTTTTTGTTCTCTGATATCCTTTTGCCAGGATAATATTTAAAATTCACTGTGGACACCAAGTCGCGATTATCAGGTTATCAACTTAACTCCAGTTTCTCTAAATAATTCACATTTTATCTTTTAAGGATATTGTCTCAACGGGCAAAATCGCGGCTTTAAACTTTACGCCTTTTCTTGTACCAAAATCACTTAACACTTTTTTTATGTTTTAAAGGTTGTGTTGGCGTACTTTAGGCGACATTATCCCGACGGACAAAACTCATCGATTGTGTTGGTCGAGGATTTAAAATTCAGTCCTTTATACTTTTATTTTTAACAAGGTGTGCACAATGTCGCGGCGGGCAATAATTATCGACCGTGTCGGTCACGGATTTCCACTTAACTACCTCTACAGATTTTTTCCTTCTTCAGTTGAAGCTAACATTTTTCCAGCAAAATTCCAGTGAGCGGTCTTTACCTTGTTTTCGAACTATTTTTGTAACATCAGGTGATCAGTTATTATTTTCGAACTATCCAATTTCCTCTATACTTGTTTTTGAGTCGAACCGGACTGGTCATTGCTTCTTTCGGTACAGAAAATCATGCGATTACAGTCTAATAGTTTGAATATACACATAACCAAACGTATACAATTTCAATAATCTTATTTTTTTGACTCATTATGTTATTTGCAGCTGGTGACAATATTTTTAGCAACATATGCAATACTGCTGGCTGTTGGGGCAGCGTATGTTATCGGCACTAGTTTCGCTGTTAGCCTGCATCTATGTTATTTGCATTTATGGCATGTTAATTCGCCCTCACACCTTCTTCCGCATAGTCATAGTGAATGTGTTGCAATCCGTTATTATCTTAAACGGGATGCCCAGTAAATACACGCGCCACTTCTTCAACGCTGAGACGATTGCGAGAACTTAAAATTCGTAGTAGTGGTAACGCTCTTCCACTGGAGTGGTATTCCTACCCATGTATTGTATTGGGTGGAGTTGCCTGCCCTCGCTATCTCTTTACAGGAGCACTCCACCGTATCCATACATGGACGCATCTGTATACACCTCTGTCAACGCTTTTGGGTTGTACAAACGCAACACGGGCGCGCTTACTAATGCAGCTTTTAACTGCCTAAACGCTGCTTCCTGAGCCTCACCAAAAACAAACTTTTCCCCCTGTCGCAACAAATCGGACAGTGGTTAAGCGACCACAGCATAACCCTCAATGAAACGACGGAAATAGGAAGTCAGCCCCAAAAACCTTTGCAAGCTCTTCCGATCAGCAGACGTTGGGAAACACTCGACCGCGATTGTTTTCGTTTTTGATGGTCTAATTGTTCCACCCTCAGCGATATAGCCTAGAAAGTCAACCTTCTTCATGAGAAACTGGCATTTACTCCACTTGATACGCATGTTGTAGTCCATTGCTCGCTCTAAAACGTTTTTCAACTTACGGATGACTTCATCTTTATCCTTAGATAAGGCCATCCATATACGTTACTACTGTGCCATCTTGTATTAAATCTCTAAACACTGAGAATATGTATCTTGAGAATACCGCAGGAGAATTACATATGCCGAAAGGGACATAAAGGAACTCGTGCTGTCCTTGGTGGGTAACGAACGAAGTAAATTTCCTTGACGCCACCTCGAGAGGCACATGGAAAAATCCGTTCATTAGGTCTAGAGTAGTAAACGCACGTGCACTCTGTAGCTTCTCTAGCACGTCATCTATTAGAGGCATGGGGAAGTGGTCTTTCATATTTTTTTCATTTATGCGCCTATAATCGCAGCACAGTCGCTTGCTTCCATCTTTCTTTCCTGCGAGTACTATTGGGGAAGCGTATTCTGACGAGCTAGGCTGAATAATTCCGTCCCTTAACTATTCGGCTACCTGTTTGTCTAATACGCACCTGCAGCATACGACATGCGCCCTGGCGCTTGATATATCGGAGTATATAGTTCTGAATTAAATTCCGAACTTCTGAAGTCTGCACCTTGTCAAGATGGGATAACTCGACGTCGACACTATTCTCAGCTGTTGGCTAAAAAGCCAGACACAGATTCCTAAACTCTTTTAGAAACTCAGTTTCCTCATTGTTTTTGGGAAGCATAACGGCCTCGGTCACTTTTGACGTCTCTTTTTTTTCCTAAAAACGACATTGTCCTCCGTTACAATTAAATTGACTTGTTTTAGAACACTGTTACCAATGATGGCTTCATACAGAATATCACGCTCCCTAACGACATGAAAAACGACATCTAACTGAACTTCGTCAACTTCTAACTTTATTTCAAAGCTTCCTAACGTGCGTAGTGTACTATCACCGATACCTTTGAGCTCACATTTTTCGGCCGACAATTCGATTTCTCCTAACATCATAAGGGCATCATAGCGAATCAGGCATAAATCGCAGCCTGTATCTAGCAATGCCGAAAACGAATAGTTATTGCAAGTCAAGTCTTTAAAAATAGCACATGCAGTGATTTTTACACATTTGCTTGCCTCCAAAGTATTCACCCGCCCCTTTTCCTGTTTCAATTTAGTATCTTTTTTTGGGCAATCAGTGGCTCGGTGTCCTGATTGACCGCATTCGAAGCATTTTAACTTTTGCTGGCCACTGCGAGCTAAGTGGCCGCTAGCTCCACACTGAAAACATCGACGCGATTCACTTTGCTTCACAGCCGGGGATTTATCATTTGTACCACGATAATTTTGAGCCGAATTCGAACTGGTTTGACGACCGGAACGAATTTTCTCGTAAATGGTAATTTGTTGCTTTACCTCATCTATATTTTTGGCCTGATACAAGCAGGTTTTATTTGATCTAGAATCTGGAATACCTTCGAGGAATACTCGCTCAGGCTTTTGTCATCAAGATCCACTGGCTTGCCTATTTCCATTAAATAGTATAAATATTCACGATACCCTTCGTTAGCGCGCTTGTACCGATTTCGAAGTAATTTATGAACGTCAGTAGCCGCAGTGAAAATGCCAAATTCTTTCTTAAGTGACTGCTTAAGAGAGTCCCAATTCACTATACCCCGCTGACTACGAACAAAAATCTTCGCTGCCCCTTTCATTAATTGTTTGCCGTAGATATATCTTTGCAAATCGTCCCATTGCACGGCAGTACCATTATCTTCAAAGTCATCAAGCCAGTCCTCAATAGATGGGAGACTTGAACCGCTAAAAGTTTTCAACGACCTCTCAATGTCACGAAGTGTAAATGACGGGCGCGAAGCACCCGGGGGATGTGATGCATAATTTTGACTTACATCGCTTTCATCGGAGGAACCATCTTCTTCGCCAACAGTTAGGCCATAATATTCACATAACCTATCCTGCAGTGTCGCCTTCTGTCCAGTTGTTGACAACTTTAAACACACTATCTTTTCTTTTAGTTCATTTACGGTCAAACTGAAAATCTGTTCGCGGTCCATGTCGCTCAGTATGTTTAAAAATAATCAACTTAAATATCAAAATAATATTCTACGCTTTGATATTGGTGGTCAAATTTCTAAAATTGCTAAACCAAAATATGTACTAAGCTAAATAATATTTTGTCTTTGCAATTTTCAAGTTTGTTTTGATCTTAAATTTCTTATTGGACTTGCTTTAATATTCTTATACAATTGCTTTGGTTTCTTATTTCACCTTACATTGGGCTTACTTCGTTCTAATAAGATTTTCTCTACACTCTAGGTATTCTCTTTCTTACACTCAATTACACTTTTGTGTTGTTCACACTGATTTTCTTTGTACTCTCTGTGGCCAATTTTCATACATAGGTTTAAGTTTGAAGGCTTAGAAATGTACATACATAGACATAAACTAAACGGTCATATTATTTTGCAAACATACATATTTTAAACTCATACCTTGGTAACAAACAAACATTTACCATACTCTTCTTGCTCGCTCTGCTTGAATGTCTGCGCTGCTTTTCCTCTTCGTATCTGCTGATGCTTTCGTGGAACTTCGCCAGTCTCGGCCTTAACTGCTGATTTAACGCTGTTTCCATTCCACTTAAATTATGCTCACATTCGTCGCTGCTGCGCACTCGTAGCGCCAACTCAAAATGTATTTTTGTTTTATGCTTTCGTCCGTTGTCGATGCGCGCTCTCTGCGCCTACTTTAAGTCTGCTTATACTCTATTCCACTCAAAAAATGCTCACCTTCGTCGTTGTTGCGCACTCGTAGCGCCAACCAAAATTTATTTTTCCCTTCGCTTCGTCCCCACTGCGCATTTGTGCGCCGATCGAAATGAAATCGCTTATTTTCAAGTGAGGGTGCATTTTCGAGTATTGTGGTACTATTCTGCAAAATACCCTACAGTGCGATTACCTTGCTGCCTCTTCCTGCGTCTTACTTTCGTCTTCTGCTCTTCGTTGCTGTTTGCTACAAAGTTTCGCTCGTACTGCAGTTTTGTCAACTGAATTATGCAGTCGGATTGATTTTGCGGGTGATTGTTTGTCGCGATTCTCTGTGCGACGATTGCATTTGGCTGCGAACGCAAACTGCGTTTTGGGCTGATATCCAAGTAACGGGCAACGGGACTTAGAATGGCGTGGTACAGCTTGCTGGCTGTGCTTTGAACTGAACGGTTTTAATGAACGGCAATATGTATTTTAATACTTTCGCAAAGTTGCACAGTTTAGCGACTGAATTGTTTTTGCGAATATATGCACACGTTTATATGTTTTAGAAAATTAAAAAAAGTTTTATTTAAAAGTTCGCACTTTGCTTGATTGCGGGCGTTTCGGATTTTTGCATCCCTTTTCTGGCACCACTTGTAGGATTGCCGATCACACACCAATGAGTGTACGCATCTTTTTATTATTTGCACAAAGTTCGATTTATTAATTATATGTAGGCTATGTTTGCATCAAGCCATCCTACATATATATGCACTAATACAAACACGGCCTTGTGTTTGCCGCTATGAGCTTTTAGCACCGGAGCCTTGTTAAGGGGAAACTTGACCAAGGCTCTTGTACTGAGGGTTCAGCGCCTTTTTCCAATTGTTTGACTTTTTGTTGGATCACGACCGTCAACGGGAGCAGTTCTAGCCATCCAGCGTCAAGGTAAGAGTACATCAATACTAAACACAATTTTAATCTTTATCTTCTTATTCTTAAAATCCCTAAGATTACTTTCTGAGTATACATTAATACGAAACACAATTCAATTGTCACATCCTCATTCTTTAAATCATTAATATCATTATTTGAATATATATTTAATAAAATCGATATTCCGTGTTTCTCATTATTTTTTCTTTTCACTGCGTTAAACCTTCCATTGTAGATTACGTGGGAGATTTGAGTCTTTCACGTAACCATTTGGTCCTTCCGAAGCCGAGAATTTAACAACCAATCGAATAACAGTCCACAACAAACAACAGCGATTCAACAAAAAACAATTTGGAAAGCACACAGAGCGATCGAAGGCAAATCACATTGGCAAAAGCATCTGCAGTCATCTTGGTGAGGAGAAAGTGAAAAAGTAACCCCAAGGCAATTGGCACCGCAGAAAACAACCACACGGCAATTGCGAGAAATCACAACAAAAGCAAAGCGGACGTTTTTTTCCACAAAAAAAATTTTTCAACGAACTTGTAAGGTACGTGGTTTATTAAATTCGGGCACGTGTGTGATTCTCTTATTGATTCAAAAATTAAATTAAATATTAGAAATAATAAAGTGGCAAGTTATTATTTAACGCGTACCGTGACTTTTGTACACTTCCCTTGACGCTCGATAACAGCGGTGATCACATATTGTGCATTACATGCACACACACACATACTCAAACAATATTCAAAAAACTAAACAGGAAATATACCCACAAGTGATACAATCCTCCGGTCACAGGTAGTACGGGTTAACGTACCCCCAAAAAATCAAAGATCACATCACCGCTGCTGCACCACATTTGCAGAAATAATTTTTAATTAGCGGAAAGCCATCTTATTGGCATTAATTCACACTAAATCTTTATTTGACATTACACGGTCACACAGCGAAGCAAACAAAAGTCACTTAACAGCGTAATAGTTGAAAGTTCTTCTAGATATCCACATATATACACATATATACACTCTACACTTATTGTTGTTTTGGGCGGGAAAGTTCGGAATAATATTTTTAATACAAACTCGCTATTCATATTGCGGGAATATACGTCGTAATTCCGGCACAGTCCACAAATTCGTACGTAGTGGCGATTGTGCTTGCTACCCAAGGAACACCTTAAATATAACTTGCGCTGACGTACAACAACAACAGATACACGAAACGTAGCGTGAAACGACACTCCAGGTGCCAACACTGCCACTTTCCTTTAAGTTGTACTTGTACTTTAATATAACTTTTACAGGGCTCACGTTGGCTGCCAATTCGGCACACTTTTTAAGTTTGTTTTAAAAATTGGTAGTAAGCCTTTGTTTCAAAGAGTTTAACATTGTTCAGTGGTTGGCCAGTTCTACCCGTTTTACTTTCACAGTTTTTTTTCTCTAAACTTTGCGCACTAGTGAGAAAAAGAAAAAAAAAAATACTAGTTAAATTTTCCGGCATTTTTAACTACGTAGCAGTTGTGCCACAGTCCATAGGATGATGGTGTTGCATTTTAATCACTTTTAACACATTACACAAATATCACTTGGGTTGGTGCACACACCCATTTACCTATACTAGTTACGTATAGAAGCACGATATTAATAACACTTCCGCGACACAGCGAGTGTAGCAACTCAGTCCCTAGGATCTTGATCAGTCACCTCATACACGACTCTCTGCAAAGTTAAATTTCAGTAAATACTTTGTGTTTTGTTTAGTCATAAGCGCATTATACATATTTAGTAGTATAAGTTACTAATTCCTTATTTCTACCTTTTTCTAAGTTCAATCACTGGCAATAATATTTATTTATCACTGCTATTTTACCATTTGCCTTTTGCATATTGCTATACATAAATGCATAAGCCGTCGCCTGCTTTGATTCTGCCGTCCCACTAATGCTTACTGCTAGCTATGCAGAGAAACTTCACTGTACACACTGCAACAGAGCCCTAATAAATAATAAAATTCACCCTGTGTTGAAGTTGCTGCAACACCCTTTGGACTTAGTGTGTGCGTCGTGAGGTTATTGAAAACTAAAATAATTGGGCTGGGAAAGCTAAACTAAGTGTAGGCAAATTACAAAACATTTCTTTTATTTAATAAAACCTAATAAATAAAGAACTAAACTAAAATTACTGTGTGTGGCAATTTGGTGTTTTATATGGAGTGCGTTGCGCGTGCAAAGCTCACGTCCATTTTTCGGAGGTTCATAAAATGAACCTTATATGGCGACCGTGACGGCTGGAGCCCGGTCATTTCTTTTACATTTTGGGCGAGAATGGTGGTATGAAGTGGCAGTGGCGGTGAAGATGTATAATTGAAGTATGGGAAAATTTTTAACAACGAAACTAATACTACGAATAAATCCAACAGAAATAATACAAAATCTTTAATTTAATAAAACTAACTAAAAACTACAATAAACATAACGGAGATAATATAAATTAAAAATAGAAAAATTTTCATACAATATAACGCCATTAAATAACGGGATATAAACCCACGCCACTAGCCAACGGCATATCATCGCCATTTTTTTTTTAACCACCACCACCACCAGCCTTAACATCGACACCAGCAGCGGCAGCGCCGGCGAAGACCGCCAGCAACAACTCCGGCATCAGCAGCATTGACGACGACAGCGGCAGCGTTTACGGCAGCGGCAGCATTTACGGTTGGAGCAGCAGCAGTCATAAGTATAATATATATATGTAAACAAATTTTTGCCTACGTTTTTTATAACACATATATATATGTATAGAAAACAGAAAATTTCTTTTATGCGGTGCGTTATAATATATATACATTTTGGATTTTTTTAAAAGTGGTGCGTTCTACATTTAACTACTTCGGTTTTCAACAATTTTAAATTTTCGAAGACTGTTGAAATTGATAAGCAGTTTGTAACATGTAAATTTTGGAATTTTGACATAAATGGTGTTTGAAACAAAAAACCAAGTAAATTCTTTCGAAATATGCGGTGGTTCCGTTAAAAACCAATTAAAATTTTTTTGAAATATGCGGTGGTTCCGTTAAAAACCAAGTCAGATTTTTTATATAAAACGGTGCGTCCGTGAAAATATACGAATTTTTTTTTACAAAGCGGTGCGTCTGTGAATATAAATGGATTTTTTTGAACAAGCTACAACAATTTTGAAATTTTTACCAATTAATACCAATATACTTTTGTGCAAAGTTTAAATTCAATTACTTCTTAAAGATTTCTCTATACAAGTATAATGCAGTTTTCATTAATCCTTCAAATAATTGTTAAATATTTCTTTAGCGACTATTCACCTGTAAATCAGTTCAATTTTACAAATTTTTTTTTCCTCAATATTTCAGCTTAAACATAAATTCAGACATTCAAATAAGTACTTCATTAATTTCATAGTTTGAACTGAATTATCTGTGCTATTCTGATAATTTCATATGTACAACCTTACCAAACAGGAAAATAAATTATCTTTGTCAGCAGATTTCCCAGGCTTCGAAGATTTTTCCAGTAAAAATTTAACTTCTAATTTAGTTTCAAATCTTAAAGATTCAAATAGAGAAATATTTACTTCAATTTCTTCTACTTTAAAATCAGATCTTAACGATCCAAATAGTACAAACGTGGCCTCACCTTCTGCTAATTCAGCTCCAGATCTTAACGATCAAATCATGCAACACCTGAGGAAAAGAGAATTTTCATTAACACATGTGCTAATTCTATTACAGAAAACTACAGTGGTGCTCCTCTAGCACTTGATTCTTTTATAGACAAAATCGTATTACTTGAACAATTCGCTACTGCAGATTTAAATGATACTTTTATAGCGTTTTTAAAATCAAAATTAGAGGGTAAAGCCCGTGAAGCAATACCAACACAAGTAACTTCAGTCAATGAAATTAAAACAGCTCTACGTAATAGGATCAAACCGGACAACTCGAAAGTTGTAGCAAGGAGAATTGGAGTGTTGCACGTTAACGGTAACAATTATACAGATTTTGTCAAAAAAGCTGAAGATTTAGCTGACTCACTTGAGCGGTCTCTTATTATTGAAGGGATCACTCAAGCGAAAGCTCATGAAATGGCAGTCGAACAAACTGTTAACGTGTGTCGATTAAATGCAAAATCCAATTTAGTAAAAACCATTTTAGCCTCAACGGCATTTACTGATCCGAAAGACGTAGTAGCAAAATTAATTTTAGAACAAAACAACGAAGTAACTGAACGTCAGGTTATAGCTTTTCGATCACGTGGTAACAGTACATTCAGAACTTCACGTGGTAGTTATCTAGGTTTTTACCCAAAACGCGGCTATACTGGTTATAGAAACAATAATTCATTTGCATACAACAGCAACTATACCAACAATAATAATCAAAGATATAGGAATTATAACGGAAGAATAACAACAGTAATAATACGCGTCCAAATACAAATTCCAATTCAAATACAAATAATAGTAACAATAGAAGCAACAATTCAAGATCTTCAAACGGTAGAGGTCGAAACGCAAACGTTCGCGCTTTAAACGCCAGCGCCCCTCAGGAGCGAACACTGGGGGAGGACGTACTAAGCCTGTAAGCGAACATCCGTCACCAATAGGCATCTATATTTAAATTTAAATTACTCTGATTTCATAGAATTACAACTTAACGAGTCACAAAAATTTTGTTCCTTCCTAGTAGACACTCAAGCGGACATTTCTTTAATAAAGATATCATGTTTAGACAGAAATATTTCCTTAAATACGACCGACAATATTAACATTACCGGTGTTACTTCCAATTCAGTTTCCACTTTAGGTAAAATTACAGCAAATTTTAATTTTTCTAACTTTTCTACTAAACATACTTTACATGTAGTTGATGAATACATTAATATTCCATCCGATGGCATATTGGGTAAAGATTTTCTGAAAATTAACAAATGCATTATTAATTATGAAAGAAATAGTATTTCCTTTTGGATAGGTAATGAAAAAGTCGCGATACCCATCCTACATGGAACAGAAAGCGACAGTTGTATCATTCCTCCGAGATGTGAAATATTCAGACTTTTTGATTTAGGAGATTTACCCGAGCCACTTTTCGTGAACTCGCGGGAAATTGAAAAAGGTGTTTTTACAGCGAGGTGCATTGTTAATTCTAGTAACCCAATAATTAAAGTCATAAATGTGGTATTTAATATATAAATCACTATTTAATAATAAGCACTATTTATTTTTATAAAATATTTTTTAGGAGCGGTTATCCTAAAAGTATGTTACAAAACTTTTTTAAATATTTCAACCGAATGAAAATTTTTGAAAGACAATATTTTACAATTGAAAAATAAAAATTAACAAGAACAAAAAAATTCAATTTATTTAAAGTAGGTACATTTAAAGTTGAATATAAATATAACCCTACAATACTCCCCCTTCCGGAGATTTAATGTTAAATAAATTAAAAGTAACTTTCTTTTTTGTTTTTGTGTTAGGTATCTGTATTTTATCAATCATTGCTGGTTTTAAACGATCAATAGGAATAGATTTAATTTCATTGTTTATTTCAATTTTAAAGTTTTTAATATCTTTTTCAATAACTCTATAAGGACCTTCATACGGATGTTGCAAGGAATGTTTGTTTACTACATGTACAAAAACAAAATGACAATCTTTTAAATCTTTTGGAACAAAAATACCACTAGAATTTTGATGATGTTCCAAATTTGATTTAAAATTTTTAAAATGTTCACGCAAACTACTTAAAACATCCGTTGAAGTTATATTCTCTGTAGTTGAAACAAATAATTCAACAGGTAATCTTAAATTTTGTCCATAAACCATTTCAGCCGGTGTTGCTGAAATATCTTCTTTAAAAATCGATCGCAAACCCATAAGTACTATTGGTAACTCTTCATACCAATCTCTGGATCCATTCCTAGCCATTATTGAAGATTTAAGCTGTCTATGAAAACGTTCTATCATTCCATTAGCTTGGGGATGATAAGGAGAAGTTGTTATTTGATGACTTCCAAGAAGTTTCGTTAATTCTGAAAACAAGTTTGAAGTAAATTGAGATCCCTGATCTGTTGTTATTTCTAATGGAACTCCAAAACGTGAAATATATTCTTTAAAAAATTTATTTACAACCGTAATTGCAGAAATATCTCTTAGTGCGAATGCCTCTGGCCAACGTGTAAATCTATCAATTATAGTTAATATGTAACGATATCCTTTTGAAACAGGTAAGGGTCCAACAATATCTAAGTGAATGTGTTCAAATCTAGATTTTGGAATTGGAATTTTCATAACTGGAGATTTTGTATGACGATGTACTTTCGATTTTTGACAACTTATACATTCTTTAGACCAAGTATTAATATCGTTATTCATTTTAGGCCAAAAATATTTCTTAACTATCAAACGACGTGTAGCTCTACTACCAGGATGTGAAATCCCATGTAATATATCAAATATTATTTTTCTTAAATTGTTTGGAATGAAAGGCCTAGGATTTTCTCCTGACACTTCGCACCATATATTAAAGTTAAGAACAGGAATTTTTATTAGTTTCAAATTTAAAAATGTTTGCTCTGAGGTAAGTTTGCTTAATTCACTGTCTTGTTGTTGTTCACTTTGTAAAATTTTTAAATTAATGTCCGAATTATTAATCGCTTCTACTTCAAACGCACGAGATAATGTATCAGCTACAACATTTTCTTGTCCTTTAATATACCTAATGTCATTCGTAAACTGAGCAATGAATTCCATATGTCTAGTCTGTCTTGGACTGCGTTCTGTTTTTGAATTTAAAGCAAATACAAGAGGCTTGTGATCTGTGAAAACTGTAAATTCACGTCCTTCTAGAAGGTAATTAATATTCAAATAAATAGCTAATAGTTCCCTATCAAATGCACTATATTTAATTTCGGATGGAGACAATTTCTTTGAAAAGAATGCAAGTGGTTGTGACTTATTATTAAACGTTTGATGTATGACACCACCTATTGCCGTATTGGATGCATCTACATTTAAAGAAAGTTTTGCATCTTTGTTAAAATGATTTAACAATATCGCAGATGCAAACTTTTCTTTAATGCATTCGAAAGCTTTATTAGATGTATCGTCCCAAATTAAAATCTTGTCTCGTTTCTTATTTGTTCTATTAATTAAATCATAGATAACTGTCGTAAACTCTGCTAATTTTGGTATATATCGATGGTAATAATTAACCATACCAATAAATTTTTGTGCCTGCTTAATAGATTTTGGACGATCAAAATTTCGAATGGCTAAAACTTTTTCTTCTGAGGGTCTAATTCACGTTTCAGAAATATTATGTCCTAAAAAGTCAACATTTGTTACGCCAATAGTACATTTACTTGGTTTTATATTTAAACCGTACTCCGTTAGGCGCTGAAATAGTACGCTAAGATCTTTGAAATGTTGTTCCTCATTTTCGCTTGCCACTAAGAGATCATCAATATATGTAAAAACAAAGTCTAAATCATTAACTACTTCATTAATAAATCGTTGAAAAGTTTGCGCGGAGTTCCTAAGCCCGAAAGGCATTCGTACAAATTCAAACATGCCAAAAGGCGTAGTGATTGCAGTTTTATAGATATCCTCTTCTGCCATTGGAATTTGGTGATAAGTTCTTACCAAATCTAATTTTGAAAATATTTTCTTATTTCTTAGATTCATGTTGAAGTCATGAACATGGGGCAAAGGATAACGATCAGGAACTGTTACGACATTTAATCTTCTAAAATCTCCACAAGGACGCCAGTCATTTAACTCCTTCTTGGGTACAAGATGTAAAGGAGATGCTACTGCTGAATTAGAAGGTCTACATATCCCTGTCTTTACTAAAAAATCGAATTCAGTTTTAGCTACTTTGAATTTAATGGGGTCTAAACGTCTTGGTTTAGAAAATGGCAAATTTCCTTCAGTGACTAATCTGTGAACTGTTGTATGTCTAACTGGTTGTGAATAATCTGGTTCAGAAAATAAAGAAGGAAATTCTTTTAGTAACTTTGTAAATTTGTTATCAACAGCGAAAACTTTTGGTAGCGAAACATTACAAACACATGAAATTGTGTTAACTGAAAGACTTGTTATCGGATCTACTAAGCATTTGCGTTTAACATCAACTAAGAGACCATATTTACACAAAAAATCAGCACCGATAATTGGTTTAGCTATATCCGCTATTAAAAACGTGAACGGAAATTCGCGACGCAGTCCTAAATTAATAATTAAAAGTTTTTTACCGTATGTCGAAATCGTTGAACCGTTAGCTGCAGTTAAAATAATATCTGATGACTTTTTCGAACTTGAAGATTTTGAAACCGGAAGCACTGAAATTTCTGCTCCACTATCTATTAAAAAATTAAGTTTGTTTGTTTTATCAAAAATAAATAAGCGACGTGTAAAGGTGTCTAAATGTCCGTTGTTTGTCGCCGTAACAACGGATAACTTTAGTTTGACGAACTATTATTTTTAAAAGCGCATGGTTGTTCGCACTTCAAAGCCTGATTACCAAACTTATAATGATACCTACAGAGCCAATTTGGGTTGTCACGAGACTTTGATCGATATCTATAAGGACTTCTAAAACGATTCCTACTAAAATATCGGGACCTTGAATAATTTTGACTCATCTGATTTTTAATTTCACTGATCTCTAATGACAATTTTTCAAAATTTTTGCACATCATGTTAGTTGTTTGAACCAAATTTGAAATAATTGCATTTTCGCTTTTAGAATTTGGAAAATTACTAACTGAGGCTATTTCATTTTTATTATAAACTTCCCAAATATTATCGGCTAATTTAACTAATTCACTTATTTCACTCAAATTCGAACTAGTAAGAATAATACTTAAATTTTTGGGCAACTTCCTTATCCAAAGTTTTTTAAGAATTTCTTTGCTAAAATTGTTTCCAGAGAGTAGCACTAGAGACCGATAAAACTCAGAAGGTTTACGATCTCCCATTTCTGAATCGGATAACACTCGATCTAATTTGGCATTCTCACTTAATGAGTGCCGTTCAATTAAAATTTTCTTTAATGCAGAAAATTTGTCATTTTCAGGAGGATTTTGAATAAAATCAAGAATTGTCATAATTACATCCTGTGGAAGTGCAGTTACGACATATTCATATTTTGTCCCCTCCTGAGTAATGTTCTTTCGACTAAATTGCATTTCAGCATGGATGAACCATGCTTCAGGGCAATTAGTCCAAAATTGGGGAAGTTTTACCGATGTAGCAAAAATTTCATTATTTTGATTCACATATGGATTTGGTAAATCATTTTGATAATTTTCATTATCCAAATCAATAAGTGAATCGTTTACTTGATTTCGTGGTGTAGATGTACGTATATTATTTGATGGTGAATGAAACATTGTTAGTAGAAATAACTACAAAAATTATATTATAGGAAGAAATAAAAAATGTCCGGAAAGGAGCGTTTACAAAACCCAAATTATTAATCTATTTTGATACATATACAGATACATATAAATAATATTAATACTAGATACAGCTCACCAAATATTTGTCGCAATGGTTTTAAAATTGATTGATGAATTTAGACAATGTATTGTGCAATGGCTTTAAAATTGATTGATGAAATTGGACAATGTATTGTGCAATGGCTTTAAAATTGATTGATGAAATTAGACAATGTATTGTGCAATGGCTTTAATTGTTTTGTATTTGTAGCTTTTGTTGTTGTTGCTCTTGCAATGTTTGATTGAAAGGCTGATGTTAATGATGCAGCGGTAACGCCTGAAATAATGACAATCCAAAAATACGACGAAGACGACGTCGTGCAGTTGAAAATAAACTAATTTTATAGAAGTGAATCTAGTTTTTGGACCACCACGTCTACGTCAAATACGCGTTAGAGAGGGCTCTTGTGATGTTCACGATATATTTGGTATATATTTTCAACTTGTTTTTCAGATAATTTTTCGAGTAGTGAGGACACTTCACACTAGTTTAAAGGTACGAATTACAAAACTTTTAACGAGTTAGAGCTGGACGTTGCAAGATGTTACGCACTTTATTTGAAAGTGAATTTAAATAAATCTCTTCGCTGGTCTTTTGTAAATCAATTAAAGTTTGTTCAAGTGCACCACCTTTAATAATTTGTTTAAGAATTTGCTGATAAAAACGTAATAAGTTGGATATAGTAAACAGAACTATGGTATCGTTTTCGGAAGTCAATATGGTTTCCACTCGCATAATATATAACTAGGAAGAGAATAAATCGATTTTTGCTGAACATCAACTGGTGGCGTTATTATTTCATACAGCATACAAGAATTAAAATTTGATTCGTTGCCTTTGAAGGACGGGTTTAATGTTTGGCTGGCTAGATCGCCAATGTGGTATTTAATATATAAATCACTATTTAATAATGACTATTTATTTTTATAAAATATTTTTATTTAACCGCTCCTAAAAGTATGTTACAAAACGTTTTTAAATATTTCAACCGAATGAAAATTTTTGAAAGACAATACTTTACAATTGAAAAATAAAAATTAACAAGAACAAAAAAAATTCAATTTATTTAAAGTAGGTACATTTAAAGTTGAATATAAATATAACCCTACAATAAATACCACGGATGATATAAAGTATGTCAAAAGGAATAGTATTCGGACAGAAAAACTTTCAAACTATAATGTTTATACAATTAGCAAGACAGAAACAGAAGACAAACGTACGAAAAAACTGACTTCAATTTTAAAAAATCAAATACCTCAACATGCTCATAGTAAATTAATTGACCTTTGCATTGATTATGCCGACATTTTCGCTCTACACAGACGGACAAAATGACTTTAAACAACTTCTACGAGCAAAACTTAAGATTGACAGAAAACGAACCGGTATATGTTAAAAACTATACATTGCCATACTCTCAACGCGAAGAAATAAATCGCCAAGTAAATAAATTGTTAGACAACGATTTGATTGAATCCAGTTATTCGAATTACAATAGTCCTTTGATTGTAGTCCCAAAGAAAGATACTAATGGTCAAAAAGCTTATCGTATGTGCGTAGATTTTCGCGCGGTAAACAAAAAACTCATTGCTGATAAATTTCCACTAGCTAGAGTTGACGATATTTTAGACAATCTCGGTAGAGCAAAATATTTTTCCACATTAGATCTTTTTTCTGGATTTCATCAAATCGCCTTGCATCCTGACTCACGTGACATTACTTCTTTCAGCACCTCGGTCGGCGCATTTAGATGGAAAGTGCTTCCATTCGGTTTAAACATAGCACCAAATTCATTCTCACGAATGATGACAATAGCTTTTTCGGGTATACCACCCAATGTCGCATTTTTGTACGTCGACGATATTATCGTCATAGGTTGTAGTGAAGCACACCACATTAAAAATCTTTCAAAAGTTTTCGATACTTGTAGGTCTTTCAATCTCAAACTTAACCCAAATAAATGCAACTTTCTACGACCAGAAGTTACATTTTTAGGTCACAAATGTTCAGCCAAAGGTTTGTTGCCAGACGACTCTAAAATAAACGCAATTAAAAAGTATACAAAACCGACTGATAAAGACGCGGTACGACGATTCGTCGCGTTTGCAAACTATTACAGACGGTTTATACCTAGTTTTGCGTCTCTGGCAGCGCCTCTGAATCGATTAAGCAGAAAAAGAGTTGAATTTGTATGGGATGTAGAGTGCGAAAGAGCATTTTTATCTTTGAAAGCAGCGTTACTTTCACCAAAATTACTTCAATATCCAGATTTTACTAAACAATTCATTATTACAGTTGATGCTTCCACAACTGGATGTGGCGCTATTTTGAGTCAAGAACAACAAGGTAGTGATTTACCAATTTGTTTCGCTTCTAAAGCATTTAATAAAGCCGAACAGAAAAAACCCATTATAGAATTAGAGCTTTTAGCTATTTACTTTGCAATCAAACAATTTCGACCATACGTTTATGGCACCCATTTTATTGTAAAGTCAGATCATAGACTTCTAGTATACTTATTCAATATGAAAGACCCATCTTCAAAAACTTTCAAGAATAAGACTAGAACTAGCTGAATATAATTTCACTATTGTATATATTAAGGGAAAATCAAACGTCGGTGCTGATGCACTATCGCGTATTACAATCGATGAGATCAAGGAATCGAACAAACAAAATTTAGCAGTTCAGACAAGATCCATGACAAAACGGCAAAACGACAATAATCTTCATATTAAAACAGACAAAAACGACGAAAGACAAATTACTATACATGTCTACGACAAATTTTCATTTAATTTTTCAAAAAAGATTCCGCGAATAAGATCTGAAATTACGTACGATAAAAATAATAAAACAACAAATTTAAGAATTTTTGCGCATATTAAACATAAGAAACTCGAGTTACTTAGTTTTGAGCTTGTTAACGAAATAATGACTTTAGAGAAATTACTTTCGAGGCTTGAATCAGAAGCCGGCAAACCCAAATTAAGCAGATTGAATGGCCTAAAAATGATATTATGTACGAACATTATACTATTACAAGTTTCAAAAATATTGGAAGTAAAATTTTAAAATCATTAGAAATTATGTTAACAGAATTTCTGGTCGACATTGCGGAATGAAAAGACTTTACGCAAAACTACGAACAAAATTTTATTGGAAGAACATGACTCGTGATATATCGAAATATATCAAAAATTGTAAAGATTGTCTTTTAAACAAGGTTAAACCTAAAACAAAAGAAAAACTTGTTTTAACACCAACTCCTTGTAAACCATTCGATATACTAGTAATTGACACAATAGGACCCCTACCTGAGACCAAATATGGTAACAAGTTCGCACTTACCATGATTTGCGACATGACTAAATACCTGGTAACAGTCGCTGTGCCAGACAAATCGGCAAAAACAATCGCTTCAGCAATCTTTGAAGGCTTCATTTTAACATACGGCACAATGAATGCCATAAAATCAGATTTAGGTACTGAATTTAAAAATTAATTGTTTGAAGAATTAACTAAACTTCTAAATATTAAACATAATTTTTCGACTGCATACCATCACGAAACTGTTGGTACGATTGAACGTAATCATAGAGTTTTTAATGAATACTTACGTGCATATTTAAAAGATACTTTTTCTGATTGGGATGTTTATTTAAAATATTTTACTTTCCTACACAACACTACGAGTAGCACAGTTTTCGACAATCAATTTTCTCCTTTCGAGTTAGTTTTTTGGAAAAAGGCAATTTTGCCTAAAGAATTGACAAAAGAAACAATTGACCCAATTTATAGCGTCGAAAACTATGCCAAATAAGTCAAGTTTAGGATGCAGAAAACGCACAAAATGGCACAAAATCTAATTAATAAAAATAAATTACAAAGTAAAAATCTGTACGATAAAACGGCACGACCTTTAATTGTAAAAATCGGAGATAAAGTACTTTTACAGAAAGAACCACATCATAAACACGAAAGTATTTATCAAGGTCGGTTTATTATAACAAAAATTAACGAACCTAACGTAACTATTTTCGATGAAGTTAAAAACAAAGAAAAAGTAGTACATAAAAATCGCCTAAGTAAAGTAAATTAACATTACTTTAAGACTTTGATTAAACTTTAAATTTGATTGAAAAATAAATCCAAAATTTTTTAGTATGTACTAGCATTTAAGCAGCCACGAAGGCTCAAAAAATTGTTAAAACAAAAGAAAAAAAAAAAAAAAAATAGCGCAAAAATTCTGTACATTCAAATGAAAAATGTAACCTCTCAAAATTATAGTACAAGCAAAAAACAAAAAAAACGTTTAACAAAAGCTTAGCCTATTATCGAACAAATTGTATTTACCAAGTTACAAACAAAAACATATTCTACACGTCACAAATTAATCTATATATATAAAAGTGGTGTGAAAAATATATAGTAATTCATCAATTGAGAACGGCACGACCGATTTGGTTCAAATTTTTTTTCAGTTCTTCGTAATTGCTAGGGGAAGGTTTTTACGAAAGAAAATTTTGGGAAAACCCTGCGGAAAAGTCGGAAAATTGGAGAAATCGAAAATTGTGAACGGCAGGACCGATTTCGCTCCAATTTTTTCAGTTTTTCGTAATTGCTAAGAGGTTTTTACGAAAGAAAATTTTGGGAAAACCCTGCTGAAAGGTCGGAAAATTGGAGAAATCAAAAATTGAGAACGGCAGGACCGATTTGGCTCAAATTTGTTTTCAGTTCTTCGCAATTGCTAGGAGAAGGTTTTTACGAAAGAAAATTTTGGGAAAATCCTGCGGAAAAGTCGGAAAATTGGAGAAATCGAAAATTGAGAACGGCAGGACCGACTTGGCTCACATTTTTTTTCAGTTCTTCTTAGTTGCTAGGGGAAGGTTTTTACGAAAGAAAATTTTGGGAAAACCCTGCGGAAAAGTCCGAAAATTGGAGAAATCGAAAATTGAGAACGGCAGGACCGATTTGGCTAAAATTTTTTTTTCAGTTCTTCGTAATTGCTAGAAGGTTTTTACGAAAGAAAATTTTGGGAAAACCCTGCGAAAAAGTCGGAAAATTGGAGAAATCGAAAATTGATTATTAATATAACGAGATAAATAACAGATGGTGCTGTGTTTCTGTAAGTTTCGGATAATTGTGAAATTCATTGTGATAAAATTGCATTTTGAGTAGAGAAATTAACGGGATAAATAACAGATGGCGCTGTGCTTAGGTTGAGCGTAATTTGACAGGTGCACTTTTCTCATTGTCATTTTTTATTAAACAAATGTGCTATTTTTCTTGCTGCAATTGATTACAGTTTTTCTGATTTTCGTGTTCATCGATTAATTTTTCTGATTTCGGATAGTCATATATCGCGTATCACATCCACAAACGGTACAAGCATTACGAGCAATTGAAATTCTTTCGCGATATTTATCAATTCGATAATTTTTTAAGAAAATAAGTTTGCGTGTAAAAAGTGAGGTTATATTCTTGAACTGCGGGCATATATTGCGATACATTCATTCCGTAAGTATTTTTTTAAAGAATTTTCTTTTTATTAGGATTAGTCAAAAATTACTTTATTGCATTTTAGCTAGAGTTATTTGCTTGACTAATACCTCTTCATATTAAAACAGACAAAAACGACGAAAGACAAATTACTATACATGTCTACGACAAATTTTCATTTAATTTTTCAAAAAAGATTCCGCGAATAAGATCTGAAATTACGTACGATAAAAATAATAAAACAACAAATTTAAGAATTTTTGCGCATATTAAACATAAGAAACTCGAGTTACTTAGTTTTGAGCTTGTTAACGAAATAATGACTTTAGAGAAATTACTTTCGAGGCTTGAATCAGAAGCCGGCAAACCCAAATTAAGCAGATTGAATGGCCTAAAAATGATATTATGTACGAACATTATACTATTACAAGTTTCAAAAATATTGGAAGTAAAATTTTAAAATCATTAGAAATTATGTTAACAGAATTTCTGGTCGACATTGCGGAATGAAAAGACTTTACGCAAAACTACGAACAAAATTTTATTGGAAGAACATGACTCGTGATATATCGAAATATATCAAAAATTGTAAAGATTGTCTTTTAAACAAGGTTAAACCTAAAACAAAAGAAAAACTTGTTTTAACACCAACTCCTTGTAAACCATTCGATATACTAGTAATTGACACAATAGGACCCCTACCTGAGACCAAATATGGTAACAAGTTCGCACTTACCATGATTTGCGACATGACTAAATACCTGGTAACAGTCGCTGTGCCAGACAAATCGGCAAAAACAATCGCTTCAGCAATCTTTGAAGGCTTCATTTTAACATACGGCACAATGAATGCCATAAAATCAGATTTAGGTACTGAATTTAAAAATTAATTGTTTGAAGAATTAACTAAACTTCTAAATATTAAACATAATTTTTCGACTGCATACCATCACGAAACTGTTGGTACGATTGAACGTAATCATAGAGTTTTTAATGAATACTTACGTGCATATTTAAAAGATACTTTTTCTGATTGGGATGTTTATTTAAAATATTTTACTTTCCTACACAACACTACGAGTAGCACAGTTTTCGACAATCAATTTTCTCCTTTCGAGTTAGTTTTTTGGAAAAAGGCAATTTTGCCTAAAGAATTGACAAAAGAAACAATTGACCCAATTTATAGCGTCGAAAACTATGCCAAATAAGTCAAGTTTAGGATGCAGAAAACGCACAAAATGGCACAAAATCTAATTAATAAAAATAAATTACAAAGTAAAAATCTGTACGATAAAACGGCACGACCTTTAATTGTAAAAATCGGAGATAAAGTACGTTTACAGAAAGAACCACATCATAAACACGAAAGTATTTATCAAGGTCGGTTTATTATAACAAAAATTAACGAACCTAACGTAACTATTTTCGATGAAGTTAAAAACAAAGAAAAAGTAGTACATAAAAATCGCCTAAGTAAAGTAAATTAACATTACTTTAAGACTTTGATTAAACTTTAAATTTGATTGAAAAATAAATCCAAAATTTTTTAGTATGTACTAGCATTTAAGCAGCCACGAAGGCTCAAAAAATTGTTAAAACAAAAAAAAAAAAATAGCGCAAAAATTCTGTACATTCAAATGAAAAATGTAACCTCTCAAAATTATAGTACAAGCAAAAAAAAAAAAAAAACGTTTAACAAAAGCTTAGCCTATTATCGAACAAATTGTATTTACCAAGTTACAAACAAAAACATATTCTACACGTCACAAATTAATCTATATATATAAAAGTGGTGTGAAAAATATATAGTAATTCATCAATTGAGAACGGCACGACCGATTTGGTTCAAATTTTTTTTCAGTTCTTCGTAATTGCTAGGGGAAGGTTTTTACGAAAGAAAATTTTGGGAAAACCCTGCGGAAAAGTCGGAAAATTGGAGAAATCGAAAATTGTGAACGGCAGGACCGATTTCGCTCCAATTTTTTCAGTTTTTCGTAATTGCTAAGAGGTTTTTACGAAAGAAAATTTTGGGAAAACCCTGCTGAAAGGTCGGAAAATTGGAGAAATCAAAAATTGAGAACGGCAGGACCGATTTGGCTCAAATTTGTTTTCAGTTCTTCGCAATTGCTAGGAGAAGGTTTTTACGAAAGAAAATTTTGGGAAAACCCTGCGGAAAAGTCGGAAAATTGGAGAAATCGAAAATTGAGAACGGCAGGACCGACTTGGCTCACATTTTTTTTCAGTTCTTCTTAGTTGCTAGGGGAAGGTTTTTACGAAAGAAAATTTTGGGAAAACCCTGCGGAAAAGTCCGAAAATTGGAGAAATCGAAAATTGAGAACGGCAGGACCGATTTGGCTAAAATTTTTTTTTCAGTTCTTCGTAATTGCTAGAAGGTTTTTACGAAAGAAAATTTTGGGAAAACCCTGCGAAAAAGTCGGAAAATTGGAGAAATCGAAAATTGATTATTAATATAACGAGATAAATAACAGATGGTGCTGTGTTTCTGTAAGTTTCGGATAATTGTGAAATTCATTGTGATAAAATTGCATTTTGAGTAGAGAAATTAACGGGATAAATAACAGATGGCGCTGTGCTTAGGTTGAGCGTAATTTGACAGGTGCACTTTTCTCATTGTCATTTTTTATTAAACAAATGTGCTATTTTTCTTGCTGCAATTGATTACAGTTTTTCTGATTTTCGTGTTCATCGATTAATTTTTCTGATTTCGGATAGTCATATATCGCGTATCACATCCACAAACGGTACAAGCATTACGAGCAATTGAAATTCTTTCGCGATATTTATCAATTCGATAATTTTTTAAGAAAATAAGTTTGCGTGTAAAAAGTGAGGTTATATTCTTGAACTGCGGGCATATATTGCGATACATTCATTCCGTAAGTATTTTTTTTAAAGAATTTTCTTTTTATTAGGATTAGTCAAAAATTACTTTATTGCATTTTAGCTAGAGTTATTTGCTTGACTAATGCCTCCTATTAGACAATCAAACCTTGGACGACGTACACGCCGTGCAATAATTAGTCAGAATGTCCGTGATAATCAAACGCAAGGGGAACGTGCAGAAGAAAATGAATGGAGACGTGCCCATATTGCACAAGTTCGCGCTGCACAATCATCACCACAAATTCAACAAAATGTTTTTAGAACACCAGCCATAAATGCAGGCTTGAATCGCGCTGCTTTCGAATACGATTCCGCAATAGCCTATAAAGATCTTCGCTGCGTTGATGTCGGCTCATTGTCTGTCGTATGCCAGCATTGCAACGCTTTGAAGTTTCAATCAGAAACCCCCGGCTTATGCTGCGCTGGTGGCAAAGTGAAATTACCCGTTTTAACCCACCCGCCAGAGCTATTGTATTCGTTACTCTATGGAAATACAATCCAATCAAAACATTTTCTAGAGAATACACAAAAATATAGCGGATGCTTTCAAATGACATCATTTGGAGCCCAAGTTGTTGATGTACCCGGCTACAATCCCACTTTTAAAGTAATGATGTCCCATTATTATCAAAATGAACAATTATTGTTATATTTTTTTGAAATTGCTTCCAAACATTCAGATTCAAGGGCAAATTCACCATCGAGCGGGCGCTTTGTTACCACTACTGAACGAAGATCATAAGTTCCTTCAGATCTATTTCGTTGGTGATTCAGCAATTGAACTAGATCAGCGTTGTGCAATTTTGACTACGACTAAACGTGAAATGATCGAACAATTACAAAATCTTCTGCATGAGCATAATGAATTGGTCAGATTGTTCAAAACAGCATTGGATATGATGCCTTCAGACGACCACAAAATCATTATTAGAGCAGACAAAAGACCCGCTGGAGGCCATGCAAGACAATTCAATGCTCCCAGTCGCAGTGGTGATTGTTGGCGAGAATAAGGAATCACGCGATATTGTTCTTTACCGTCGGGATGGTGGACAATTGAAGCGCGTTTACGAGACGCATCGGTCATATGATGCACTTCAATACCCGTTGATGTTCTGTCGTGGAGAGGGTGGATATCACTTCAATATAAAGATGGTTAATCGAACGACAGGTTTGTTTATAAGTCATCACTTCTAATCTTCTATATCATCACTTCTATTTCGCAACCGAGTTCGAATTCATATTTCAGGAGAAGAAACGAATAAGAAGGTCAGCTCAATGAATTTTTATGCGTATCGTTTGATGATTCGGCGCGATGAGAAAATCGTGTATGTACATCCAAGATTTCTAAAAAAAAATGAGTGTACTTGACGTTTGGAATGTCGTAGAATCCATCGGCACCACTTTTTTCTGTTTGTCTGTATGATATCGATAATCTCGGAAACTAGCAAATGGATTTTATGAGACTTTCACAGATGGATAGCCTGTAATCCAGAAGGGAATCTAGAACTTATTTCATTAAAATCGCGAGAGAAACAAAAAAGATATAGTTGTTTAAGCTATCATTAAGCTACGTTTAAAGATTTTTTTTTGAAAAACGAAGGAAAATGCATTTAGTTGCCAAACAAATATCAAAGAATGCCTTTGCAAAGTTTTTATTCAATTTCATATAAATTAAAAATCAAATTCATGAATAGATACAGTGGCGTACCAAAAAAAATTATTTCACGCTGCCATATTACGATAATCGGTTAAAATGAGGTTACCTAAAACCTCTAAATATGCGTACAATATGGGCATCAAACAATAGAGGACGGTCACAGGTTTCATTTGAATTTTGTGACATTTCGATAAATTAATCGATAACTGAGTTATCTGTCAAAATGTATTTGCTCCAAAATCTATAAATTTAACTACAATATGAAATACTTTTAACTAAGATTTTAAACCTTTTATACGCGTTAATCAGGGACTCAAACCTTTTGGTGCAATTCGATTTATTTATTCGCTGACAGGTGGCGCAAAGTTTTCGTGTGTACTGCGATGCTTGGGTAGGTGTGCGATTGGTGGTCGTACACATACACTAAATAAAATAAAAATAAAAAATAAGGGCCACTTTAATATAAATACGCATTCCGAACAACGTCGGGTACCCTGCTAGTACCTAATAAAATTTATACAGAATAAATTTGAGTACATATGTATATATAAAGACAATGATCAAATCACAATTTTGCAAACAAGTTTCCCATAACTAGTACTTTCATATTTAAAATAGAGAGTTGAACAGTATTATCACGGTTTAGTGTTTTTTGCTTCATTTCAAATTACAAATTTAATGTAGTTAAATAAAATTTTTTAAAACTGAGAATATGCCTGACCAATGACATAAAAACAGTTTTTGTAACGTATTGATTGAATTTCTTAGACCAACGTTTATCGAAAGCCAAAAGACCTTTAGCCCTATTCACGCAAGCTTCAATATGAAATTTAAAATTCTGTGAAGGGTCCATTGTAACGCCTAAATCAATGAAGTTAGTGACTTGCTTAATTAAATAATCGCCAATAGCATAATCATCGGATTGGAAGGACTTCCTTGTAAAACACATGAACTTACACTTAGGGAGGTTTAGTGACATGGCGTTTACATTATACCAATCAACTAGACTACTTAGATCCGCTTGATAGGCATTACAAGGTTGACATCATCAGCGTACATCAACGGCTTGCAGCGCTTCAAACCACTTGGAAGGTCATTAATCAACAACAGGAACAAAACTGGACCAAGGTGGCTGCTTTGTGGAACACCTGAAGTTACGTTTATGAACCGATACCAGCAATATAATAAATATAACTGTTTGTTTTCTTTCCTTCAAATAAGAAGAAACCCAAGAGAGGAACAATGGAGGAAATCCTAACCGATTAAATTTGAATAACAGTATGCAAAGGGAAACTTTATCAAATTCTTTACTAAAATCAGTAAAAATAACATCAACTTCACAATTAGTCTTAAAACTGTTGGATACAAAGGTTGTAAGCTCAAGCAAGTTGGACACGGTAGACTTAAGCTGGAGACATTGGTGCTTTATCGGTAACCGTATCGGTAACCTTTTAACAGCTGATTCGACCAACCTTATGAGAATCAATGCAATCGATTATTGGTGCCGCTAAGGTCGTAACCGTATCGTAGCCAACCAATTGGGTTTTGGTTTACCGTCGTAATGATAAACAGCTGATTACGTTAGGGATACGGATACAGCGATACGACATACGGCACCAATGACTCCGGCTTTACTCTTGCAAAAGCCATGTTGTGAAAAGTCAACTAATGAAGATACTCTAAAAGCTAAAGACCCATTCAGTGTCAAAACACTCATAGATTGAGTTAGACCCGTTTTGATCAAAACGTTTTCTCTATCATAAATCGAGTCTTTGTATATTAGAGATGCTATTCTCTAACCCAAATTACATAAAACGGTCTTTCAATTCAAACAAAGTTGTATGGGCATCATAAGGAAGTTACCCCACTGCTCCTCAGATCATAACTTTCAATTTATCTTCACCAATTGTGATGTACTTCACAATCGTTTACACAACGATTAATCAAGCTGTTGTTGTTGTTTTAATAATAAAGACGCTTGCCGAAGGCTTTGGGTAGTCAAACATGGAGTTTGACATTAAATATACTATTTGCGTTACTCAAAAAGGTCTAACGCCTGAAAAAGAAGCATGCAAATCAAACCATTTTGAGGAATCTGCACGCCATAAGCGTTGTCTCCATTTTGCTTCTTCGTAGGATCTTGCGCTTTCTCCCTTATTATCCTGCACAGAAATCACTTTTCCATTTTAAAGAAATCTAAATAGTTAAATTCCTTTTATTTTACACGAATTTGCAAAACGTTTAAACAAACATTGCGTAGTAAACAAATGTAAATAACCAAAAAATGTAAAATGACATTTTATGATCAGCTTCGAATGAAAAAACATGTAAAATGCAACTCTGATGCCTTTACCTTGTAATTGTACCATGATTCATTCCTGTGCCATCACTAGGCAGATATCTTTGACTTTGACTTCTTTCGCTTGAAATGAAATTCAAAAAGAAAGCTTATCTAATTTGCCAACTGACAAATCAAAACCCCCTCCCGCTCCCGATGCGGTTATACTCGCATTTTTTTTGTGCATCTCAAAATTAAAAAACGATCGTTGAACAAATTGATCAAACTTAGATATACAATACTATAAGAAGACACTGAACTCAAGCGCTGAAGTGCAAAAGAAGAAATATTTACAATTTATCCATAAACGGTAATAAAAAGTACTCATAATAAATAGAAGCAGTAACTAACGCAACTACAGCGTACTATAATAACAGTCACCACAACAAAAATGATATAAGGGATCCCCATATATTTAACGCACATAATCCGTGCCAACACTATATTTACAATAACTCACGATAATTCTGTTGTGTGAATTTGAGTTTCCAGGTGTAGAAAGCACGAATCCGCGTAATCTTGTAACTTTTGTGTACAACCATTGGCGTCTTTCAGCTGAGTCTTCGAGAGCATAATACCGATGAAATCCTGCCATTACAAAGGAAATAATTAAGTAAATTTACAATTTTCAGCCATTAATGTCAAGACAACAAAGCCACGGAAAATGAGGTTACGAGACTGGTACGCCACTCACATTCCCAGGCTTTATTTTATGTTTACATGTCATAGTTCTTTGTGTACCATCAGTATTTCCCTGACGTTTTTCTCATGGCGAATTGTTTTCCTCTTGTGATCGTGAGCATAATTGAAAAAAAGGCGCATCTTGCGTTCCTTTTTTTTTTGCCTTTTACAGCGACCATTACCTATATATGAATAACATTGAGCTGCTTCATTTATGTTTTAGATATTTATCGGGCTCTTCGAAGTGGCCTTCCAGTAGCTCCACCCGCAATTGCTCACTCTGATCTTCGTCACATTAAAAATATCATTCCAATCCTCAAATTGCTCCGCGGTCTGGAATGGTTGCGTTGGGATTACACGTGAATGTATGCTAAAGAAGTCTAAAACTGGTCGACTAGCTTCGGCACACCTTTCACCTCAACAGGACTAATGGATTTCTATTTTGTCGAAGCAGATTCTTTAACCGTCGACTTCTTATCCGCTTTCAATTTCACTTTCGCTACTATTGTAATTGTTGAGCTTTGTTGGCGGCGGCGATAACCTGCTTGGACTAGCGCTACTTTAATTTTTTTGTTTTTTTTTTGCAAAACCATGGGAAACCCCACGCCTTAAATCAACTATTTGTTTTGTTAGGTTGTGAAATAACTTTTCGAATGTTTGCGCATTGTTAACATCGCAGCACTTGCAGCGTGCCGTTCTAGAGGGCATTTATTCTCGTCTAGTGTTGATCCCAAATAAATATTGGAAATTCTCCGTTTTTCCCGAATAATAATAAGCGAGTGGCACACGATTCGAGAAAATACGTCGTACGCCATGTGCTTGAAATGAATAAAAGAATTTTCATTCAGGAAATGCATAATTGTCAAATGCCAAACGACGACATTGCCAGCACTTAGAATAATAATCACCTCAATGGGTGTGTTCACTGAGCCCTAACGGCTAGCTCACGCGTCTCAAAGCCTAGAAATTAAAAAAGGGAAATCAATGCGTTTAACGCTGTCTAATTTGATTTACAATACCTTTTCCAGCAAGCCATGACCCGCTCAAATTTCGGGAGCTATTTATTCCTACTATGCACATGAGTCATTATTTCCTTTTTTCTTGGGGTTTCCGCATCCCATGCAAAACAACAATAAATAGTGTATGATAAAGTAGCGGTCATGATCCCAGGTTCACCCTCTTTACAGATCATGAGCCACGTTTCGAAATACCATAAACCTACGTACCACGTTGACTGTCCATTGTGTAAGAAGCAGCACTCCATTAGGGTTTGTTCGAAGTTCCGCGCTATGACTCCCGAGGAGAAGTTACGAGCGTTCGTGCTTCATAAATACTGTCCGAATTGTCTGTCACCCTTCCATCGCGTAGGAAATTGCACCAGCAAGTACAGGTGCAAAAGGTGCCAATAAAAACACCACACGACGCTCCACTTAGATGAGTTAAGGGAGGTAGACCACCAGGGTGAGGAAGATAATTTGGACGACATGCTGTCGATTCATGTAACAGAACAAACAAAATCATGGGCGCAGCAGGTGAGGAAGAGGAAGAATTACAAAAGCAGCATCAGCTTCGATTAATCGCAGCCCAGCGCATAGCATGTTTCGGCCGTTATTGCGCCTTGAGAAACAAATAGAGAGGAAGATTGGAAGCCCACAGGTAACCGACTGGCGTCAGGACAAGCAAAACCTCAGCGTCCCTAATCGAGGTAGAATGGCTAGCCAAAGAAATGGCCTTAACAGGAGACGCGCGAAGACCCGATAACAAAAAAGGGCAGCGCCATACGTGAAGGACGTGCGCCAGCACATCGGTAACCAACTATAGAGGGCCACAACCGCCGGTTTCCGAACGGGCCGACTACAACCAAATGCGGATCCACTGCCAACCATGCGGCCGTTCGTGCCAGTATCCCCCACAGCCATTGTGCGTATAGAATCGCACGGGCAGATCTACTTAGTAAGAGCAATTATCGACCCATGCGCGCCCACCACCATCGCCGACAGTGAGCTGGTCCGAGATCTATGTCTCGAGCAGCAGGGACCCAAACGGTGCACTATAATACTGCGAGGGAAGTACGGCTCAGCAAAGCGCATTCATACACAGGCCGTCGTCATTGCACGGCATCATAGAGTGAGCCTGCTATACAGCATAGATCCCCAAATTGCGGTGCCCTTCCAGTTTATGCATCTGGCAGACCCCCGATTGTATCACCCATCACCTATTCGGCTTACACTCGGCGCTGACATATATGCCGAACTGGTGGTGAGTAATACGGCGACTACCACCATAGGCGGAATTTTAGCCCAACCGACGGTCTTCGGCTTGGTCGTATCCGGAGTCTGCCAACAATAGGTCCACATGCACATACATCCACACATATCTAAAAGTAACAAAGTGCCATCGACTTTAAACCACGTATATTTCTTCTAACCTTTTTCTTCTCTTTTCTCCATAGAAAACATCCACAACACGCATAGTACAGCGAGGTGCAGTGTCCGCAGTCCGCAACTGCTCATCCGCTCGCAGCCTTACCCGGGCGAAGGAGGGCTAGGTTGATCCCTTGGGTTCATTGATCTCTATTTTTTAATACTTTAATCTATGACCTATTTTCTTAACATTGCTCGCGGCAAGGGGCCGGCATGTTTAGGTCCGCGACCTAAATATATCGGCCCACCCTCGTAAATCAATTCGCATACCTGTTTCTGTCTTTAGACAAATAGTTTAGCTCATATATATGCACTAATACAAACACGGCCTTGTGTTTGCCGCTATGAGCTTTTAGCACCGGAGCCTTGTTAAGGGGAAACTTAACGAAGGCTCTTGTACTGAGGGTTCAGCGCCTTTTTCCAATTGGTTGACTTTTTTTTGGATCACGACCGCCAACGGGAGCAGTTCTATCCATCCAGCGTCAAGGTAAGAGTACATCAATACTAACCACAATTTTAATTGTTATCACCTTATTTTTAAAATCACTAAGATTACCTTTTGAGTATACATTTATACGAAACACAATTCAATTGTTAAATCCTCATTCTTTAAATCATTATTTGAATATATATTTATTAAAATCGATATTCCGTATTTCTCATTTTTTTCTTTTCACTGCGTTAAACCTTCCATTGGAGATTACGTGGGAGATTCGAGTCTTTCTCGTAATCAATCACTGTGACCTTGGTTTCCAATTTCATGACTTACTCTTGCTTCTTTTGATTGACTGCTAGAGGCGACAGAATTTGAATCCGAACTACTGTGTGGGCTTTGATTTTGTGTATCGTTTCTTTATATATATGTAAAGTTTTTTACATGCCTTGCATTCAATCGCATGTGAAGCGTGTTAGAAATCACCAAGTAATAACACACATAGTCGAAGAATACTATTTAGAAAAATACAATTGCAGTCAATAATGTAAACGATTGACCTCCAATGCTGATGATACATAAATATCGATATGATAAAAACCCTACAAGACGGTGGTAACTACGCTGCAAAAATCGTGTGACCAAAAACGCACACAGACACACGAAATTTTGACAGGGGTGACGATTTGGAATGAAAAATTCTCCAAATGAAATAGCATGTTGACAAATTTAGCTTTCCCACAATGTATCGTGCTCTCTCGCACCTATTATTTTTATAGGGATAGCAAAATACGTCATTTTTGCGTGCAAAAAAATCCGCCATTTCTAATTCAGCAGAGACAGCAAAACATTTGGTGGTCGAAAATTTTTTCAATTTAGAGAGTTTTAAATGGAATATCTCCGGAAAGATTTAAAATTAAGAGGGAGTTCTCCAGATCACATATATATATATTTTAAAGTGCGCAAACTTATAATTTAAAAGTTATTTGGTGTTAAAGTTTGCAAATTTCTATACAAATTTTATATGTGTATACGTATATATATGTGGCAGCACAGCTTTGTAATGTCATCAATAAAATATATGTATATATATATGTGCATGTTGCTGCAAAAGCGCGATTGATTTAATAAAAACATTTATAATAAGTGAAAACAATGCAAAAATGAAATGTGAAATATACAAAAATGCAATTTAAGTTTATCGTTGCCAATTTATATAGATATGTATGTGGATTAAGGTTTTGAAAGATGTGTAAATTGTAATTTAAAGTGCTATAGAAATTTGCTAAATTTGCAAACTTTAACAACAAATAACTTTTAAATTATAAGTTTGCACACTTTAAAATATATATATTTGTGATCGGGAGAACTCCCTATTTCATTTGATACCAAGTTTTACCCCTAACTCGGGGGGTGCTATTCTAAAATTTTCCCAAAGTCTTTAATATACAATGATTTTTGCTGTTTATTTCGACAACAATTTTTTATTTGATTTTTGTGCTCATCGAAAGACATCACAATTATGTAGCACCATGCCGCGAATTATGATAAAAGATGGTGTGTGGAGAAACACTGAGGTAAGCATTTGACGCGACTGGTTACTCTTGGCCGTTTATTAACTAAATTGATAACTTTCAGGATGAAATCCTCAAAGCAGCTGTAATGAAATATGGTAAAAACCAGTGGTCACGTATTGCATAACTGCTGCACCGCAAATCTGCCAAGCAATGTAAGGCACGCTGGTACGAATGGCTTCATCCTAGCATAAAGAAGACAGAATGGTCATGGGAGAAGGATGAAAAGCTTTTGCATTTTGCCAAATTAATGCCAACACAATGGCGTACAATTGCGCCTATTATTTCAGAGGGTTAACTGGCACCAATTGTTCACACCAAATTGTTAGGTACAGGATTCGCCACGGGTAGGTGAGGTTGGCAATCACAACCCCCTGAATCATTTTGGTCGGCAGGTATGCCGCGGATATATTCTTGGCACTTGTTATTGATGGCTTTTATGATGCCACCAACACAACCTGGACAGACGCCAATGCTCAGTCAACCACCCAAGCCCGGTCAACCTCCAATACCCGGACACGTCCGGACGTCCTGGTTATAATGTATGTTAATACAACTAATAATTTACAAATTTGCTGATGATTATTTTTGTGTTATTTTCTTTAGCAACCACTTGCACCTGTTACTGGTAAATATCAACAGCCGCAATAGTATGATCAAGCCCAACGCCGTTTAGATCCCGATCAGATGCCAAATCCGATAAGCGTTATCATTGAAAATCAAAATAGCGCTGGTGGTGCTTTTATTACTAATGAACAGGGTTTATTACCACCATTTGTGACCACAAAATATGTGGTAGAAGATCAGGGTAACTCCTCGCCACGTTACGTTAGGTATCGATAATCGAAATTAATGTTTTGCTTGGCAATTACCTTGATCTTTCTTCTTTGCAGGTCGTCTTTGTATTGCATACCTGCAACAGCTGATTTATTAAATACAACAGCTTTGTCCATTACACTTACCGTCTCACCAATGGCACGCACGGTTGAGGGTGAATATGAGCCACCAATTGTAAATTTTGGTGAATTGGGTGCAATTAGATGCAATCGTTGCAAGGCTCTTGTAGATGCTGGTCGTCGTTTCCAATGTCTAATGTGTAAAGTAACAAGAGATGGTAAAAAAAATCTTTCACTTTTACTTGTGTTCATTGATCCATATTTTTTCTCAACAGTGCCAACTGCATATTTCCAACATTTGGGCCATACCGGACAGCGTGTCAATAAATATGAATATCTTGAACTTGTATTGGTTACATGAGTATTTGTGTAAAAAATGCTTGGGTACCGATAGCTCCCATGGTAAACCTCAACTCATATCCAACATCAATGCCTCCCATTCAATTGTGGCACTGTACGCACTACATTGGGTTCACGTAGTATTGACAAGCATATTGTTGATTCCAGTGGTAAGGCCACAATTTCAAATGATGGGGAAACCATTATGAAACCATTGGATATTGTGAATCCAGCCGTAAAACTCTAGTAGACATCGCCAAATCTCAAAATGCTGAGGTAAGTTTTTTGTTATATTAGAATGTGTAGAATAAAAATGTTTCTCTTATCAGGTCGGCGATGGCACCACTTCAGTAGTATTTTAAGCATGTGAAATCTTAAAACAAGTTAAGCCAGATGTTGAGGAAGGCGTGCATGCACGTATCATCATTAAAGCTATACGTAAGGCATTACAATTATGCATGCTAAAATATGACATGGCTGTACATGTCGAAGCGCCAATCAAAGGAGCAACAAAGTGTTATTGGAAAAATGATCTGCCACAGCAATGTCCTCTAATGTCCAAGAGTATCAGAAAATTGTTGATGCTGAATGGCGTATTCTGTAGAATAAACTAGCTAAGTAAGGCGCCAATGTTGTGTTTTCTAAATTGCCAATTGGTGATGTTGATACACAGTATTTTGCAGATCGTGATATGTTCTGTGCTGTTCATGTACCAGAAGAAGATTGGAAACGTAGAATGAAAGCTTGTGGTGGTGCTGTTATGACTACAGCTAATGATATTAATTCAAGTGTTTTGGGTCAATGTGATTACTTTGAAGAACGTCAGGTTGGTGGTGAACGTTTCAACATTTTCCAAGGTTTGACATTAATTTCATTTTTATAGTTTATAATTATTTAAAGGTTGCGTTAATGCTAGAACAAGTACATTGATTTTACGTGGCAGTGTTGAACAATTTTTGGAAGAAACTGAGCTTCGTTACATGATGCTAAATTGCTTGTGCGGCGTACAATTAAACATGATTCTGTTGTTGCTGGTAAGTCAAAATACAAATTGAAAAAAATGTCTAATCTTAGGGCCTCATTCTCTATTACGAAACGAACTTTCGATGCGGATCAGAGACGAATCGCTAGTGTATTTGCACTATGTTAAACAATGGCAACTTATCACTTGACAATTACTTTTGCCTTCCTGTTAGTTAGAAAGGTAAAGACCGAACGAAAATGATAGAGAATACCATTGCTAGACGATATCGTTTGGAGGCGAATCGTTCGTCTGAGCTATCGTTCGCAATACAGAATGAAGCCTTTAAATTGTTAAGTAATATAATGAAAAGATTGTGTCCAAATACCCCCAGCGGGTTAGGGGTCAGAATTTATCTGCGGTAGGTATGCCTGTCGTAAGAGGCGAAGGTTTGAAGGTTTAATGTGGCCACATAAATCGTTCCCGAGATAGTCGGGCTAGCACTTTAATGGTGCTGTGTTACTGGAGCGTACCGGATCTGTATCCGGCTAAAGGACCATCACATCGATAACACTCCCCAAAGCCTTCGGGGAGCAACCTTATCGCTACAAAAACAACAACAACATTGTGTCCAAATCCCGAAAAAAAACTATAAAATTTGTGTCAGTGAAATGATAATTATTGCTTTTGGTTGTTAGTTTTGAGGCATCGTCATCGAGTTCCTTCTGATCGTATATGCCGGTTCTTTTGAAGCCTTCCTCACCCTCTCCTCCACGTTAAGCTTCCATGACAGCTTACTGTCTAGGATCATTCCTAGATAATTTGTGCAAGGTTTCTCCCGTAGGGTCGCCCCTCCTAACTTAGGCCTGGTCCAATTAGGGACCTTGTACCTCTTTGTAAACAAGACCATATGCAACGTCATCTGCGTAAACCGTAAGTTTTTCTGGTCCCTCGTAGAATCCCCTAAGCAGCTGGTTAATGACCAGCGTCCACAGCAGAGCTGATAGCACCCCTCCCTGCGGAGTGCCCCTGTCCACTAATTTCGTGGCCGCGTACAATCCCCATTGCGATGTAATCTTACTGCAGTTTAACATGCAGTCGATCCATCTGGGTAAGGCTGGATGTACTTTAACGTAATGAAGACCATCAATAATCGCTCATTTAGAAAGCCCCGGCAATGGTTAAGAAGACTTCTAGAGCATATCCCTCATATTCCAGGGCTTTTTCTATGCCTATTACCACCCTATGCAATGCGGTGTCTACTGACTTGCCTTTGGTGTACGCCTGTTGTGTTGTGGAGAGCAGCTTTTTATCCACGTTGGACTTTATGTACACATCTAGCAGCCTCTCAAAGGTTTTGAGCAGAAATGATGGTAAGCTATTGGGTCTATAATCTTTGGGATACACGTGACCGATCTTCCCCGCCTTTGGTAGGAAAGCTACACGAGCAGTTCTCCAAGAGTGCGGTACATGATTCAGTTTATGCACCCATCGAATATTATTTTAAGCCATCCCACGACCGCCCTACTTGAAACTTGTAGCATGGCCGGACATGTACCATCTGAGCCCGGCGATTTCACCACCACTACGAGGTCCTCAGTAGTGTAATTAGGCAGCATATATGAATGCAGCTGTTTCCTTACCATTACTACAGCTCGCACACGTCCTTCCCTTTGCGCATAGTAAACGCCAAATCCGCGCGCGCTAATTCCAGAAACCTTTCCTCCCGATGGAAGCCACGGCTCCTGGATCAGCGCGTTAGGAGGAGGAGTTCGCTCGACGCCACTTTACTGTGTTGGAGGTTTATCTGTAGGACTCGCAGCACCAATGGGCTGCTTTTCCCCCTCCAGCACCTTCATCGGGACGTCGTCGTCCTCCCCTAGCCCTTTTGGTTTAGAGTGTTCGAAGCCCCCTTCAGACTCTTGTACCTGTTGTGCCGGGTGTTCCTCTGTGCGACTCACAGCACCATCTGGCTGTTGGTCCCCTTCTAACACATTCGGAGTGACGTGGGCTACCTCCACCTGTCTTTTTTCCCTTAGGCTTTTGAGGTCCTTTTCGACTTCGCCCACGTCCAGCGTGTTAGGACTTTAATACCCGCGACTTCTTTTCCTGAGTCGCATATAAATTTTGCCTGTACCTAAGGACATTTTTCCAAGCTGCGCGTACAATATATCCTCCGCCTGCTTATTTATTTGGAGGATGTATAACTGACCTTCCTCCGTAGGCCAAGATACAGTAAGTACCTTCCAATCCTGTGTCGGTATGTTCGGATTCTGATTCTGAAAAAGTCGCATTGTATCCTCCGACTTCATCACGCATGGTATCCATACCTTAACTTTTGGTACCTTGGGGATTTGCGCTTTATCCACCATCTCAAAACGCGCGTTCGTGCCCTGCCTTTGGGGGTTTGGAACCACTTCCTCCAGCCACCGCAAGCTCGCGACGTTGTCGCACGCTATCATCTTCATACCATTATACCATCCCCCGAATCAAAGGTTGGAAGGAGCTTACTTGGTTATTCCCGCATCATCTTAAGCTCCTTTTCTACAGATCTCCACCTTTCACTAGTCATCTGTTCGAAAGGACTGCTACGATCAACCAGCGCCACAGTCAGTGACTGCTTTGCCACATCACTCATTTTCTCGGGAAAAGCCGGCGTCTTAGTGTTATTTCCCTTTGGCACCTCCGAGAAAGTCGGAGTCTTAGCGTTATCTCCCTTTGGCTTATCTCCTACTTCCATAGTTGGAACTTCCCTCTGACTCGCAGCCTTCGAGGTAGTTGCTACCTCGCTATTGGGGCCCATCTGTCTTACAGCTTTGGGCCTACTTGTCTTGTCTATGGGACTGCCCTGCGTCGCGGCTCTGGGACTGGGCCCTTTCTGCCATTCGACGCTTCTTCCTCCTCATACCGGTTGCAAAACCGAGGGTTTCTCGCAGCAAACCTTTTGAACTGCCTTCGACCTACTTCTACCGCCTCATGAGCCCATGCCAAGCGCTCGATCTCCTCTTCTGTTGGGTCCACCACTGCTCCCAAGCACGGTCGACATTTGGCATGTTTTAAATAAGGTCACCGATGATTTGGTTGATGAAAATATCAGGTTTCGCGAGGCGACAAAACTGGAGAGATTGGGGAGATAGCTGTTTATTTTATTACAAAGTTCATCGATGTAGGAAACAATAGCATAGGCGTAGAAGCAATAGGGACTCCTGGTGGTAAAGGTAGCTATTGATATGTAGAAGTTAAGCAGAAGTTTGAATATGAGTTTTTTTAAGTTATAGCAAAAAAAGCGTTGAGGATTTTTAATATCTTACCAGGTACCTTCGTACATGTTTCTAAGAATGAAGAATAAAACCTATTCAAACTCAATTTTCACCAGGACAAAGCCGCTGATACCTCGCTATACTTTAACATACAATACGTTACCCCATTTTAGCACAACTATCATTTTTTGATTTTATTAAATTTTATAAAATATTTCTTCCTCTACAGTTCTATTTCGGTATTGGATGGTAAATATGGCTTTCGCATTTTCTCCATCAATAACTGTGAAAAGGTGGAAGAAATCTATCCGTGTAAATCTCACATATTATCTTGGTCGAGCGTTTCTTCAATAGCTCTCTAGTGGTGATGGTGACAGCAGAGAAACCCAACTGTTTACAAATGTTACACTTGAAAAAGAATCAAAATATCTTCCATTGCGTCTACGGCTCAAATACCCACAGTATATGAATGAATCGGTTGCACGAACTGGGTCTGAATACTGAAAAAGTACACATATTCAAAATCGATGAGGAGGCTGTGATGATGGTATAGGGTGAGTTGTTGAATAACATACGAAAACCACTTTAACCCATCTATATATTTGCATTACAGCTAAAGCTTTACAAACAGCAAAAATTGCTGGCGCCAAGCAATTGGAAAAGGCAGTGAAGCATTCATAACACTGTACGGATGGTGTAAAGTTAGAAACTGCTGTTGTAACAGCTGCCACCGACACAACGGTCATCTCTACTTCGCCGAGTAGCGGCTCGTCCGACTATCTATCGAAGACAGTATAATCATATCTTTTGCCAACACAGGTTAGCGATGTGCTTGCACAGGAAAAGATTTCAATTGGAAAACAAAAACCAATTAAGAGAGTTTATTTATTGTTGAAGTATTTTCTTTTCTTTATATCAACAGTATTAATTTAAGTTGCAATATCACGTACATTTATAATAAGGGATGTGATACGATTGCTGTCGGAATTAGATTTGAAACCAATCAATACTCCTGCTAAGGGTTGTAGAATTATTGCTTGAATAATTAGATTTAGAACAATAATAAGTCTGACTTTATTACAAGTCGTACATTTTTAAGTTCATCAATTACGACAGCAATCGGATTCCACGACACCTTTGAATATTCTTGATTTGAAAAAAGAGTAAACGTAATCTGAATTTCTACTAAGCTTTAAGTTGAAGTTTTTTCTGAAGCTTAAAATTATTTTATGCTCGCTTAGAAAAGATTTCAATTGGAAAACAAAAACCAATTAAGAGAGTTTATGTTATTATTAAAGCACTTACTTTTCTTTATATCAATTGTATTAATTTAAGTTGCAATATCACGTACTTATATAACAAGGGATGTGATACGATTGCTGTCGGAATTAGATTTGAAACCAATCAATACTCCTGCTTTGGGTTGCAGAATTATTGCTTGAATGATTAGATTTAGAACAATAATAAGTCTGACTCAATTAATAGTCGTACATTTTTAAGTTCTTCAATTACGACAGCAATCGGATCCACGACACCTTTGAATATTCTTGATCTGAATTTCTACTAAGCTTTAAGTTGTAGATTATTCAAATAATTGGAGTTTTTTCTGAAGCTTAAAATTATTTTTTGCTCGCTTAGAAGATATTTTAATTGGAAAACAAAAACTAATTAAGCGAGTTTATTTATTATTAAAGTTCTTCTGTTTTATATGAACTGGATTAATATAAGTTCCAAGTTCATGTACATATATAATAATATTGAAAATAATAAATATTGAAAATTCAATTTTTTTGGTTCATATTTTATTCATATGGCTGCTCCAGGTAAAGTAAATCTGCAGGTAAAATTCACGTTATATGGCGGTTATATAAATGGTAAAACCGCAGTAAAATTGATTGTCAAATGACTCGAAAATGTAGAGTGAAATGACGGAAAAAGACCGCCATTTGACGAGCATAGTGACGTGTGTGAGCAGCACAGTGCTATGCTCACATCCTATAAGTGGGAGCGGAATGCACGATCACATTAATAGGAACGAAACGGAAAATTTGGTCACAAAAGTTCATCACGCCCATGCAAACGTGACTATGAATATAACCGCTGCAGAAAGTCACAATGACCGTAAAATGACTAGTAAAAGAACATACAGCAGACACCATTATGCATGTGAGACAGATACATAATTCTCAACGGAATTTTATGTATGCGAGAACAGTTTATCCGATTTAATCATGTTGTCACTACTGGCTGTCATATGTCAATCAAATGATTATCACGGTTGTTTTGTTATTTTTTAAATTCCGCCATTTTCCACCGACGAAATCCATATAAAAAATAAATTTAAAAAATGAAAAAGAGAGGATTTCACTAAAAAATACCAAAAGCTGTCGGAATGTGTGGGGCGCACTCAAAAAATTGATATGCGAAAAATAATAATGGTTAGTGGTGATTCATTTTTAAATGTGTTTCCGCATGAGGAAAGCGCTCTTCTGTTGTTTTGTTATTTTCTGAATTTAAATTGAACATTCTGAACTCGAATTCTTATAAAACTAAACAAACAAGAAACACGTATGCTTTTATCACGTACAAAATTAAAAACGTAATGAAATAAAGTAAATAAAAAGCAAAAAGCATTGTTTCATTTTTGGCGGAATATAATAATGGTCATTTGTGATAGTATAACAGGCAAAGCTGATATCTACAGTAAACTATCATTTATGACACTTTTTGATAGTTAGAGTGTCAGCACTGATCCAGGAAAATGAATGAGAGTGAGCAGTACGGCTATATACTTAATCAGTAGGCCATGTTGGTGTATAAGAAGAAGACAAAAACTCACACGTACACAGTTGTTTACATCACATTTGCGCAAGTCCCTTAAGTTTGTGATAGAAAGTTTGTATGAGGCGCTGATCGTTAGGTTGACATTGCTGACAATCAGATGATAGTCATATGATAGTCAGTATTCTTGTAGGGTAGTTCACCCACATTTTCAAAACTTTTTTCGCTATCCACTAACACATCGACGTTTCATGCTGTCATCGAAATGACATTTCATTAATTATTCCGGGAAACTTTGAAACGGAGAAAAAATAGCATTGTTTACAACGAAAAATATCTTGTGCTTTTAGTTGTGACATGTGACGGAAATTAAAGTTTTTCGCCCAAAATAATATTAAGTTAATTTTAGTTGTGACGTGTGACGGAAATTAAAAATGTTGTTGCAGAGACCATCTTTTTGCGTTGGCGGCCTTCGCACAAAATAATATTAAGGGTAACGTTTTACAAGACGGTGCACCACCTAATTTAAAAATATCAAATAATAATAAAAACGGAGATCGAGGCGCGTCTTTTGATTCCTCGTTTGATAATTTTTGATAAAAATTAGGTGATGCACCGTCTTTTAAATCGTTACCATATTAAGTTGTATAGAATCGACGGGATGGCCTACAAGGTTTCATGTCATACTAAATCGCTCCTGATATGGCCGGGCTAGTACCTTATTTGTTCCCAGAACGTACCCGATCTGCATCCGGCAAAGGACCAACAAAGTCGATAACGGGGAGTGTCCTTATCTCTACAACAACAACATTAATTACTTTGGTAAAAGTGCAGTTTACGGTACCCATCGAAATTTGGGCCAAAATTTTCGAGTGAGGTATCAAAAGGCGCGTATTCACGTCTAGATCAAGAATCCGAAGATATTAACGAAAAACCGAAAAAAGACCCGCGGGTCCCTCCGAAACCGGGGGTGGGATCCATAGTATTTTTGCTCAGAACACCTTTCTGCGTTGGCGGCCTTCGGCCGCGCTTATAAAAAATAACCCTGGGCTACGCCATGCCAAGTCCGGGTGTGTGGTATAACCGTGGCTACCGCCACGGTGATGCACAATTTTTTTTGTGGGTACAAACACAACAACAACCACATTAAATCGCCAAATTCAACTGCAAATATCTCCGGACAGAGATAACATTTTTATTTTCCGCCTTCGGATTATTGTTCTCGATATTAATACGCGTCCTTTGATACCTCACTCGAAAATCTTGGCCCAACTTTAGGGTGGGTACCGTAAACTGCACTACTACCTTTACTTTCTGATTTTCATTCATACGTATGTGCATTTTTAAATAATAAAAAAAATTTCATATTACTCTAATAGATAGCATCTCCGCCGGGTTGCGATGCAGCTCAGAATAGACCAAAATCAGAGGAAATCTACAATTAAATGCATATTCACGTGTCATTTGCCAAGGATACAAGGTACTTTACAACCAACATGCTTTGGAATACGGTACCAAACTGGTTGGATGTATTTCCCTAAAAAAGGGGGGAACACGCATCTTGGTTTGCCAGTATTTGCTTCGGTAATTTATATTGATTTGTATTGATTAAAAATTGCAATAGTAGATAATGTAATGTGAATTAAAATTGAATAGGTAGTCAGAGCAAAAAAGGCAACTGATCGGCATGCAACTGTTATGTATGTGGCGCCATCAGGAGCTGCTGCTGCTATCCTAGAAGCATTAGAAGCAGAAATGTCTGATTGTTTGCATCACCAAAGGTGTGCCATAACATGGTTCGCGTTAAGCACGCTCTCTTAAGGCAAAAAAAAAAAAATATCGCGTCTAGTCAGGCCCGATTGTCCAGGAATCATCGCACCAGAAAGGGTAAGTAAATTGGCTACCATATTAAATAATTTGTCATGCTTTTGTTGATAATCAACTGAAGAATGCAAATACGACAGAGTTCGAAGTTCATGTGAAAACCAATTAATTTTTTTAATTAGCGTTTGGAGAGAAAAATACATATGTATGTATGCATAGAACTGCATAGAAGGAGGAATTAATTAATTATTATCAGTAGATTTACAAGATTTTTGTCATTCTCCCTGCGTCGCAGTTGTCATTATATTGCGTTAACAGAGGACATCAACACCTTACTACCCACAGCCAGTTAAAATTTTAGTAGACTTTTGCATTGCGGTCATTATTAATATTCAATCCCTAGAAGGTTTAATGTAGTCATGTCAATAGTTCCCGAGATGGTGGGGCTAGTACCACAATGGTGCTTGTTACCGGAACGTGGATAGATAGATAATTTATTGAGGCTTGCACAGTGACTTGCACATCTCCTTCACAGCACCTCATCCTAGCCGACTTCCTTGATGAACCCCAGCAGTGTTCTTGGCTTGCGGGATTAAATGTGGGAATGCTCTGGCCATGGTGAGCCCATAAACTTAGCCCTACATCTTGAAATTGCACAATAGAAGGATATGGTCCGCCTCTGCTGATCCATCACAAAATCGGTATGTGTTGTTCGATATTATACCCAGCTTTTGCATGTGACTGTTCAGTCTACAGTGTCTTGTAAGATTAGCCGTTAGGATTCTTAGGTTATCTTTTTGAGAAGCCTATTAATGCCCTATATCGAGTTGTGCTGTAACCCCCTAACACTAACTTAGATTGACACAGGCCTGGCATATTGCGCCAGTGTTCTCTCTTTTCCCTCCCTTCTACTATTAGGGGCATTTATTGAGTGAGCCAACTGCCAGGAACGGCTCGGGATCGATGGGTAATGCAGTTGCTGCCTCTCTTTCCGGGTTGTTCGCCTGCTGTTGTTGTTATAGCAGTGCTTCGTCTCATCCAATAGGTGCGACCGATCACAAATTGTCATCAATGGCTTCTAACGGGAGTCCAAGGAAACTTTCTGTTTCAACAGGGGTGGACCATAATGAGAGGAGTGTTAGAGGCGTTGGTTCCACAATACAGTTAAAGAGATGGTTGGTGTCATGTGGGGACACATTACAAGCAGGACAATGTTTTGTATGTCGGGGTTGATTCTGGATAGGTAAGAGTTTAACCTGTTACGTTATCCAGCTCGAAGTTAAGCTAGAGTGACTATTCTCGTTTCCCTAGGGAGAGTGTGCTCATCCTCTGCTAGTTTTGTTCCTTGAGTACAGGAATCACCGGCATAGAGATCCGACGCCTGCTTGTGGAGTTCACTGAAGACATGCTTGTGTTTTTTTAGCTTCATACGGCTGTGTTCTCAGGTGCCGTATTTCCTCATAATGTAATGAGGCCGTGAACAACAAGAGCCACAAACGATTTATAAAAGTTACGAGGACGCTGGATTTTGGAATCTAGCCCAGAGCAACCTATCCGATGCAACCATCCCTTGCACGTGAAACACTGACAAGAGTACTTATTTTTTTAATTTAATTTATTTATTATTACGGCTGTTTAGGCCTAAAACTAAGTACAATTCATTGTTATAATCACTTATTTCTATTGAATATGCTGTTGGAATGCCATGCGATTCCGATCAGCATATTTACTAGCGTGACAAAGGGACGAGTATGGGAGCCACTCATTTAAGGAAGGTTGGAAAGGACGCGTTTACAGTCCTCCAGTGCTCCCAGCTTAAGGCAACAAAATTTGGAACTTATATTTTTCAATTATATGTGTATTTTAAGCTGTCGGAATGTATTAGTCTCCTATCAGCACAGCTAAACATGTCTTTGGATGTTGGAAATTGAAAATAACGTGTATCCAATCACCCCTCAACTTTGTTTAGTAAAGACGCTGTCGGAATGCATGAAGATTTCGATTAGCACAGCTCAACATATAATGGGAGGTTGAAAAGGACGTTTTTCCAATCCCCCCTGCTCCAACTTTTGTTTGGCCTTATTTTCGATATTTTTGTTACACATTATATAATTTTATTGTTATATTAATGCTGTCGGAATGCGAGTGATTCCGATCAGCAATAGTAAATATCAGCTGGAAATACCGAATTCCAGCGAAATTAGTTTTTGGAACTGTCTGGAGTTACAGGTGGCGACCGATTTTCTTTTCCTTAGGGCCGGATGCATTGTATTTTGCTGCTTCCAATATTACCATTCCCTTTTCGCGCTCCAGTATCGGATATATCATGTAAAAAATAAGAGGAGAAAAACTTTATCTTATTGGAAGGGTTTTACTCTGCTCCAATAAACTTTTTTTAAAAGTATTGAAGTTATTACTACTTTTTATGTGATTAGGAAGTTTCTTTGAAATATTTCAGGCCCTTATATATATGACCGTCCTAAAAAGATTCTTTTCCGCCAAACGCAGCAAACTCATTTCTCAGGACCGGGGTCAGGAGAAGGACCCGGATTGGGGTCGATACCTTCCCGGAAGAGGAGAGTATGGCGCAGACCCGCTGCAAGGATCTGCTGTGAGGATGACAATTTGTGGGAGGGACGCAATAAATTAAACACTGAGTCCGCCTGCTCATTACCCTCTACTCCCCTGTGGCCTAGGACCCAGGGCAACAGTACTACCTTGTGTAATCCTAATTGATTTAGCTTTTCTACGCACTGAAGGACCAGCGCTTACTTTATTTCGAACGCCGCAAATGCCTTTAGTGGGGCCTGACTGCCTGACTGAGTATGGCAATTGTTTCATTGGGGTATCAGCGCTGAAGGTTCAGCTTAGCGCACTAACTTATGGCGAATACTTCCGCTTGAAAATGCTCGGATGTGCATTTAGAGTTACTGATATTTTGGTTCTGGGTCCGAAAACTCTGGCTCCAATCCCCTCTGGCGTCTTCGAGCCATCTATGTACCATACGATCTTGAGCAGACTAGTAATACATTGCACCCGCCCATACCTATAAAGCTGTACCAAGAGACTGAGCAGCCCATTACATTTTGGCACAACCGGAGCACTGCTGGACATCGAATCTATATGAAAGCTATGCATTCAAAAGTGTTTGTACCAGTGGCTGGTGCACACCGAACTGGACCAATGTATGCTATATTGATGCCTGCACAAATACCAAACTATGCTTATTGGCACGGTTGAGCACATACAGTACCTACATTTATACAAGGTGGAACACCACACTATCTACATGGCGATGTAGCCACCGATCACGTTGTTGTAAGAGATTAATTAAAATATGTTATTCATAAACACTGATTCTTATATTTTCATTATCATTAAACTGTAGAATGTAGACTCATGACTGGTATTCTTACTGGACACTGCCTTCTGGCGTCACATGCCTTTAAATTAGGCTTGGTCAGTGATAGCAGATGTAGGAAGTGCGGGTTTTGGAGGAGGAAACGATCGATTACGTTCTGTACTCGTGCCCGGCGCTTGCCAGGCTGACTCCAGCTGACAGCTGTCAGATCTAGAAGCAGCAAGTGGCTTAAGTTCTAGGAAGCTTCTGGTATTTGGCAAGAGGACGGAGTTATTTTATAACATGTCCTGTTGTTGATAGGGTTTTTAGCTTGGTCGTTAAAACAAACTTCTGGTAACACTACGGACTCATTCAGCCTATGTGAGGTCGTCATGAACCCGCCAGTTTAACCTAACCTATATTTTGTTTCGGTTTTTACTTTAGAATCAACCGTTTAAGTAAGCGAGGTCAGCTAACTAAGCGCCTTTAAATGTAGATCCATAAGGAACATGGGGTCGCCACAGCCTCGGCTGTTAAAGAAACAGGATTCGCCACGGGTAGGTGAGGTTCACAATTGGGTGGGAGAAGCTATATATTGCGCTGGCAACCCATTGAACGGGTTGCGCTACACAACCTCCTGAACCAATTTGGTATCTTACAGAGGCGACTCTTACGCAGGCATGCCTACCGCGGGTATACTCTAAGCCCCCTAACCCGCTGGAGCCATGAGAAGCGTTAGTGACCTTGGGTGTCCCAAGAAAAGTTCCGTCGTGTCTTGTGTTGTTGCGTGAGCGGCCAGGCAGCAGCGTGCAACAAATGCACAATTCAGGAGGATACCCTTGCTGAGCCCAGAAAATCTGGGAAAGTTGGATGTACTGGTCGGATGCAACAAACGAGTATATTCTGTAATAGCATATGATCAACTTGGAGATAACCAAACGTTTATTTTCCTGTCCAACAGGGAACTGGTTCTAGACCCTGCCGCTAAAGAAGTATAGGCGTATTCACATCAATTCGTTCCCGGGTTACTCGGGGAAATCAGTTTTAGCAGTACTTGGCACTTTTCATACTGCACGTCCATACAAGAACTTCGGATAATGAATTAAACAGTTGTTGTTGTTGAATTAAACAGTCATCTGCATTTGTTTGTTTTTGTAGCACGTCTAATTTCCTTCGTAACATCAATCAATTATCCCTTGTTATAATGTTGTGTTCTCTATGAATGCAACAGCGAAGTATCTTCGGGTACCCCTGATTCTAGTTATCTGAAATCGCCTTTGGCCTCCCAGAAAAGAGCTAATTGTGGAGCCCTATTTATAGAACACTTTTCGGGTTAAATATATTAAAAGCTTTAATCTATCCTTACTGATATTAGTTTCTTTCTCATTCTAGGTAATTTGATTTTGACGATGTGCGCATAGCAATATTCCAAATATTCCAGCTGTAGCTGAAGGAAGAACATAAATTTGCTCAAATTATAAGAAAACTGCAAAAACTATCCCCCCGCCCTTTTAGTACCACAGATAAGGCGCTAACAAGCATACTATGGGAAAGGGTCAAGACCAAAGGATCAATATCACCTGTAAATCGACTTTGATAGCACGAATTGGGGCTTCCGGTATTATCCCTACAAAACTCATATGGCTCTGCAAACTGATGTTGAACAACACCACCAGCGCAGGAAAAATTGGGCATCATCACTGAGCTTCGAAAGTTTCAGAAAGGGCACAGCTATTAATAGACGTTATTGTACTTAATTAGCTTGTACATATCAATATACACATATGTAAAGTTCACTAGAGTAATAAGGGAATAATTTAAATTGTAAAAAAACATTGTATATATGAATTATTTATAATTAAATATTATCTGAACATAAAGACGCGTTTCATTCGTGGAAAAAGCGATTTGACAGAAGGTAACCGATACTGGTAACCGATAGAACAGTTACCCGTGTTGTTGTTGTTGCATATGTTTTGGTTAGCGATAATGAAAACATAACAGATCAAGTAACTTAAAAATGTAAATAACATCGAGCGAGAAGGAATGTCGAAAACACAATAGGTAAGAGCGAGAAAGCGAGTCACACGTACACAATTTTGAGAGCGCATGTATTACCTTTTTCACGACAGCAATGCAAAAGTCATTAAGATGATAATTGGTGAACAAGTTATTGGTGACGATCAAGTAATCGATTTGGTAACGGGTACCTGTCTTGTAGGGAAGTAAGTTGATTTTTCTGTCACACGGCCAATATATATTGCATTATTTAAATCGCGATCCCCTTTTGGCTTCTATGATTACTCGAGTACTGGACTCGAGTCCGTGTATCCGAATACTAAATTTTCCATATTCGAGTACCTGAGTAGTTCTGAGTACTAGAGTCAGCTTGACTCGGCAAATCAGTATTTGCGAATTCGCAGGAATATTTGGAAAAAAGTTAAGGTTAAATTAATAACAAACTACAATGTAATAAAGCAATGAAAATCGCAATCATTGTGTTAAATATTGTTATTGTGAAAATAAGGGTGGCAACTTATGTATTGTCTAGGGGCGGCGAATATCCAAATCCGCCACTGTATGCATATATATGTGTGGTTTGACAATTTATGTGTGTGAATGTGTTAGTGTGTGGTGTGTTAAGTGGGTGGCAGGGTTGCACCTGCCAATGTGCCGGTGTTGTGGTGAGTGGTCACGCACGCTTGGACAATTATGAAGAAGGACGTTTGTCATCACCTCATGTTGTCCATGCTATACCGTGCCAAGATTAGGCATATCCTCAATAACACATTTTTTCACCATGTCCACCCAGCTCACCAATGTATATTTACTGTATTTCAAATTTGTTCCACAAGAAACCGCGAATTGTACTGCTACCATCAGCGGAGCCATTTGGATTTATAACCACCGTATTTTAAAAATAATCGCTATACAAACCAAGCACCTGCGTCTTGCGAAGCATATTTTGTACCCATATATCCATTTATAATACAAGTAAAAACAAAATAAAATATTAATAATTTTTTTGTTTTCAAAATTTTACATCTAAATTTAGATCTAAAAGTATGTTGAAAAAAATCTAAATTTTTTTGTTTAAATTGCTTCACCGACACTTTCCAGCGATTTAGGTTTTTTCTCAATTTAGGTAGCAATTTAGGCAGTCGCACCCAGTCTTAAAAATGTATAACGGAATGATATTTGTGTATATTTGACTTTTATATTTGAGATTTGAAGCATTCCCGAACTTATGGAATTTCATCAAAATATTGTTCAACTCCAATCATGAGAGGCCGTCCCATTCTTTTTTTTTTATTTTGTAAGTATGTGGAAGTGATTGGTTAGCGGGAATTTTCTATTCAGAAAACTACACATGTAAATGCACTTATATATATACCTTTGTTAGTTATTGTTATTATTAATTTAATATTAAAAACCTATTGGACAATTTATTAAATAATACCATACAAAATAGTTTTATTTTATATAAAATAACAAAATCTTCTATAAATTAACTCTTATACATATATTTTTGATTTTCGTAATCGAGAACGACACTTGCATACTACAATAAACACAGCGCCTCATGTTAAAATAAAATATATTGCAGGCAGTCCATAGAAGCGCATGTCCAACAATTGTGTTTGATTTGTTTGTGATGTTTGATTAACAGTGCATTATACATACATACACTTAAAACAGATTTAAATTAATTTAAAAAATTCGCAGGATTATTTAAATAATAGAAAATGTCTTATTATAAAAAATATGTTAATCGACATATATATGTATGAGAGTGTGCCAAAAAAGACGATATTTTTTTTGGCTCTCACCCGACAATTTTAGAGAATATGTCCAAACAAAAATTGTGTCAAGGGCGGAGCACAAAACTTGAAGTTTTGCTATTTAAATAAACGGGAACTAAATCTTTTAACATTATTTTGCCCTGCAAACTATGAAGCATTTTTTTTTTTTTTGTGATAAAATGAATGCATGGATCGCATTCCGCACTAAATTCTGAGCAAATAATTTTATCCAGCCAAACTTTCATCGTCGGCATTGAATTTATTCTTGGTAACACCAATGTAATTAAAATCGTTTTCCACCTTATCCTTCCACCGAAGTAGCGACCCCTTTTCTTCTGCTTTCGTAAGCGGGTTCCGATAAGCAAACCTTCTTGGCCTTCATCTTTCATTTGCATAATATGGCCTAGTCAATATAGTTGGTAAGAAGGAATATAAGTAGCAATTTGTCAGTCAAACAAACCACCGCTGGATAGCTAAATGGTTAGCGCAGCGTGCCTAAAGCGTACTGGTGATGAAGGCTTAGCACCCTTCGAAATGGATCTATATGCGCAGCTATGGCAGGTTGTCTGAAAAATTTTCTACTTACTATTCCACAAACAAAATACAATTTTTCAAATTTAGAAAAAATAACAATAATTCGTTCTCCACAACTTAATAATGGATAGCACCGGGGAACCTGACCCTAAGCGATGGCCGGCATCCACCGTATCCACTTCCACCAACAGAAAGCATATCATCCGTCAGTCACCACGTGGTCGATCTAGTTTCACGTATATTTTTATTAGTTCGCTTGACGATTGACACAAAAAACACATACAAATTTTTCGTATCGTCGCAAACAACTTTGTTACAGGCTCACAAATTACAATTTTGATGAATTTTGGCTCTTATCTATAGGTCTATAGAAACTTCCGCGATGAAAATTTGGCTCGATACATTTTTTTGTTCTGAATTTAGGCTAAATACAATTCATTTTATAAAAAAAAAGCTTTATATTTTGCAGGACATACTAATGTTAAAAACTCCGTCTTATTTAAATGTCAAAACTTTAAGTTCCGCGGGGGTTCTATTTCTGACACAATTTTTGTTTTGACATTTCTCTGATTTTTCGGGAGCGAAAAAAAAAATTATCATCATTTTCACCCTTATATGTATACATAGTACTCGACTTGTATATACACTCTTATAATTAATTATTTATTAAAATATCAATACATATTAGAAAACTTGTTTTGAGTGCCAACCTCACGTTAGTTTAGGCTTAACTCCCACTACGAAAAGTAATGGGATGCACTTGTAACCGCTTTTTGCTTTCTTTAAAGTTGTTATTTAATATCGCTGCATAATTTGTCCTAGTAATTTGTTAAGAAGTTTATCCAAACCAGGGGTCTGCACTTTACAGCACAATTATGCTCTCATTGCGTATGCAATCCCATGATCTAACCCTATTCGAATGGCTTCACAAGGCCCATCACTTTGCCTTCAAAAAGCGGCAGAATATCACTGTCATTTACAATCTCTTCCTGTATCACTGGGCTTTCTGGATCCTCGCAATGTGTTTTGAAGAAGAACCTAGTAATTAAAAAAAATGATCGCAGTTAATATAAATAAGTAAATCTGTGGCAATTTGTTATACAAACAAATGTATAAGTTTAACACGATCTGTGGTAGAACGTTTGTGGTTTTTACCTTGCTTTTATTAGCTAGGGTTGTATGTAAGTATGTAACGGAATCTTTGGGCATAGTTTTCACCAACTTCCAGAAGTTTGATTAATTTAAAACTTTGCACACGTATCAAGGACCGTTAACAATGCAATAATTTGATGAAGGGGTGACATAAGGTCAAGGGACATTGACTAAATTGATCTTATTTGAGATTTTTGGCGACCTTTAAATTTCTAACTTTATGTTGTTATGCTGGGTCGAGGTCAGGTTTTTACAATAAAACTAAATAGTTTTTTTTTTGGATACCAATATATTTCGGTTGCTCTACTGTAACCGTCTTCGGGGTGGAAACTAATAATAAACATAAAAACCAATTAACAAAACAACGTTATAAAAAACTGATCCTACAAAGTACATACATTTTATATCACGTCCTCCCTGTGTGACGTGGAGTTTGATACTGATTATTGGTTAACAGGTGTTTGTAAATATGTGCGCAATCATCTGTATCACTCTTAAAGTTAAGTCTTATGTCCGTCGGCGTGTTTATTATATGCAGTGTCTCTAGTGTGAATCGTTTCGTATACTTTCGTTCTTGTATAAGAATTCTAGCGTCGTCAAAGTTTGGTGAGTGAGTGGCCGGTAGCGGTTGATGCTAAGGTGACATAAGGTCAACGGACATAAGGTCAATTAACCTTATTTAGAATGGCCATAAGCTAATTGAAACTTTGTGCTCATATCAAGGACCGATGACAAAGCAATAATTTGATGGTAGGGTGACATAGCTCAAAGGACATAAAGCCAATCGACCTTATGGCCACTTCAAAGGGCCATAATTTTAATTGAAACTTTGGACCGATATCAACGGATATAAACTTACGACCATTTCAAAAAGGAAGCACCCCCGCTTTTTACACTCAATCTAATTATTGTGTTAATAACTTAAACTTTATTATGGTAATTTTATTTTAGTTAAATTATTCAACCCACCTTTTACCTGTAACGTAAAATCTTTTTTTTTTACTAAATATTATTTTCTAATTTTTAGTACGGTTAGATATAAAGCGCACTTTTTCCAAACTGTTATTTATTATGATTCAAGGTTCGATTCGAGCTCAAGGCCAGAAAAATAATTTTTTTCTAATGATAATTATTATTTTTTAATTTTTCTAAATTTGAAAAATTGTATTTTGTTTTTGGAATAGTAAGTAGAAAATTTTTCAGACAACCTGCCATAGCTGCGCAGATAGATCCATTTCGAAGGGTGCTAAGCCTTCATCATCAGTACGCTTTAGGCACGCTGCGCTAACCATTTAGCAAACGTTCGCGCTTTAAACGCCAGCGCCCCTCAGGAGCGAACACTGGGGGAGGACGAACTAAGCCTGTAAGCGAACATCCGTCACCAATAGGCATCTATATTTAAATTTAAATTACTCTGATTTCATAGAATTACAACTTAACGAGTCACAAAAATTTTGTTCCTTCCTAGTAGACACTCAAGCGGACATTTCTTTAATAAAGATATCATGTTTAGACAGAAATATTTCCTTAAATACGACCGACAATATTAACATTACCGGTGTTACTTCCAATTCAGTTTCCACTTTAGGTAAAATTACAGCAAATTTTAATTTTTCTAACTTTTCTACTAAACATACTTTACATGTAGTTGATGAATACTTTAATATTCCATCCGATGGCATATTGGGTAAAGATTTTCTGAAAATTAACAAATGCATTATTAATTATGAAAGAAATAGTATTTCCTTTTGGATAGGTAATGAAAAAGTCGCGATACCCATCCTACATGGAACAGAAAGCGACAGTTGTATCATTCCTCCGAGATGTGAAATATTCAGACTTTTTGATTTAGGAGATTTACCCGAGCCACTTTTCGTGAACTCGCGGGAAATTGAAAAAGGTGTTTTTACAGCGAGGTGCATTGTTAATTCTAGTAACCCAATAATTAAAGTCATAAATGTGGTATTTAATATATAAATCACTATTTAATAATAAGCACTATTTATTTTTATAAAATATTTTTATTTAACCGCTCCTAAAAGTATGTTACAAAACTTTTTTAAATATTTCAACCGAATGAAAATTTTTGAAAGACAATATTTTACAATTGAAAAATAAAAATTAACAAGAACAAAAAAAATTCAATTTATTTAAAGTAGGTACATTTAAAGTTGAATATAAATATAACCCTACAATACTCCCCCTTCCGGAGATTTAATGTTAAATAAATTAAAAGTAACTTTCTTTTTTGTTTTTGTGTTAGGTATCTGTATTTTATCAATCATTGCTGGTTTTAAACGATCAATAGGAATAGATTTAATTTCATTGTTTATTTCAATTTTAAAGTTTTTAATATCTTTTTCAATAACTCTATAAGGACCTTCATACGGATGTTGCAAGGAATGTTTGTTTACTACATGTACAAAAACAAAATGACAATCTTTTAAATCTTTTGGAACAAAAATACCACTAGAATTTTGATGATGTTCCAAATTTGATTTAAAATTTTTAAAATGTTCACGCAAACTACTTAAAACATCCGTTGAAGTTATATTCTCTGTAGTTGAAACAAATAATTCAACAGGTAATCTTAAATTTTGTCCATAAACCATTTCAGCCGGTGTTGCTGAAATATCTTCTTTAAAAATCGATCGCAAACCCATAAGTACTATTGGTAACTCTTCATACCAATCTCTGGATCCATTCCTAGCCATTATTGAAGATTTAAGCTGTCTATGAAAACGTTCTATCATTCCATTAGCTTGGGGATGATAAGGAGAAGTTGTTATTTGATGACTTCCAAGAAGTTTCGTTAATTCTGAAAACAAGTTTGAAGTAAATTGAGATCCCTGATCTGTTGTTATTTCTAATGGAACTCCAAAACGTGAAATATATTCTTTAAAAAATTTATTTACAACCGTAATTGCAGAAATATCTCTTAGTGCGAATGCCTCTGGCCAACGTGTAAATCTATCAATTATAGTTAATATGTAACGATATCCTTTTGAAACAGGTAAGGGTCCAACAATATCTAAGTGAATGTGTTCAAATCTAGATTTTGGAATTGGAATTTTCATAACTGGAGATTTTGTATGACGATGTACTTTCGATTTTTGACAACTTATACATTCTTTAGACCAAGTATTAATATCTTTATTCATTTTAGGCCAAAAATATTTCTTAACTATCAAACGACGTGTAGCTCTACTACCAGGATGTGAAATCCCATGTAACATATCAAATATTATTTTTCTTAAATTGTTTGGAATGAAAGGCCTAGGATTTTCTCCTGACACTTCGCACCATATATTAAAGTTAAGAACAGGAATTTTTATTAGTTTCAAATTTAAAAATGTTTGCTCTGAGGTAAGTTTGCTTAATTCACTGTCTTGTTGTTGTTCACTTTGTAAAATTTTTAAATTAATGTCCGAATTATTAATCGCTTCTACTTCAAACGCACGAGATAATGTATCAGCTACAACATTTTCTTGTCCTTTAATATACCTAATGTCATTCGTAAACTGAGCAATGAATTCCATATGTCTAGTCTGTCTTGGACTGCGTTCTGTTTTTGAATTTAAAGCAAATACAAGAGGCTTGTGATCTGTGAAAACTGTAAATTCACGTCCTTCTAGAAGGTAATTAATATTCAAATAAATAGCTAATAGTTCCCTATCAAATGCACTATATTTAATTTCGGATGGAGACAATTTCTTTGAAAAGAATGCAAGTGGTTGTGACTTATTATTAAACGTTTGATGTATGACACCACCTATTGCCGTATTGGATGCATCTACATTTAAAGAAAGTTTTGCATCTTTGTTAAAATGATTTAACAATATCGCAGATGCAAACTTTTCTTTAATGCATTCGAAAGCTTTATTAGATGTATCGTCCCAAATTAAAATCTTGTCTCGTTTCTTATTTGTTCTATTAATTAAATCATAGATAACTGTCGTAAACTCTGCTAATTTTGGTATATATCGATGGTAATAATTAACCATACCAATAAATTTTTGTGCCTGCTTAATAGATTTTGGACGATCAAAATTTCGAATGGCTAAAACTTTTTCTTCTGAGGGTCTAATTCACGTTTCAGAAATATTATGTCCTAAAAAGTCAACATTTGTTACGCCAATAGTACATTTACTTGGTTTTATATTTAAACCGTACTCCGTTAGGCGCTGAAATAGTACGCTAAGATCTTTGAAATGTTGTTCCTCATTTTCGCTTGCCACTAAGAGATCATCAATATATGTAAAAACAAAGTCTAAATCATTAACTACTTCATTAATAAATCGTTGAAAAGTTTGCGCGGAGTTCCTAAGCCCGAAAGGCATTCGTACAAATTCAAACATGCCAAAAGGCGTAGTGATTGCAGTTTTATAGATATCCTCTTCTGCCATTGGAATTTGGTGATAAGTTCTTACCAAATCTAATTTTGAAAATATTTTCTTATTTCTTAGATTCATGTTGAAGTCATGAACATGGGGCAAAGGATAACGATCAGGAACTGTTACGACATTTAATCTTCTAAAATCTCCACAAGGACGCCAGTCATTTAACTCCTTCTTGGGTACAAGATGTAAAGGAGATGCTACTGCTGAATTAGAAGGTCTACATATCCCTGTCTTTACTAAAAAATCGAATTCAGTTTTAGCTACTTTGAATTTAATGGGGTCTAAACGTCTTGGTTTAGAAAATGGCAAATTTCCTTCAGTGACTAATCTGTGAACTGTTGTATGTCTAACTGGTTGTGAATAATCTGGTTCAGAAAATAAAGAAGGAAATTCTTTTAGTAACTTTGTAAATTTGTTATCAACAGCGAAAACTTTTGGTAGCGAAACATTACAAACACATGAAATTGTGTTAACTGAAAGACTTGTTATCGGATCTACTAAGCATTTGCGTTTAACATCAACTAAGAGACCATATTTACACAAAAAATCAGCACCGATAATTGGTTTAGCTATATCCGCTATTAAAAACGTGAACGGAAATTCGCGACGCAGTCCTAAATTAATAATTAAAAGTTTTTTACCGTATGTCGAAATCGTTGAACCGTTAGCTGCAGTTAAAATAATATCTGATGACTTTTTCGAACTTGAAGATTTTGAAACCGGAAGCACTGAAATTTCTGCTCCACTATCTATTAAAAAATTAAGTTTGTTTGTTTTATCAAAAATAAATAAGCGACGTGTAAAGGTGTCTAAATGTCCGTTGTTTGTCGCCGTAACAACGGATAACTTTAGTTTGACGAACTATTATTTTTAAAAGCGCATGGTTGTTCGCACTTCAAAGCCTGATTACCAAACTTATAATGATACCTACAGAGCCAATTTGGGTTGTCACGAGACTTTGATCGATATCTATAAGGACTTCTAAAACGATTCCTACTAAAATATCGGGACCTTGAATAATTTTGACTCATCTGATTTTTAATTTCACTGATCTCTAATGACAATTTTTCAAAATTTTTGCACATCATGTTAGTTGTTTGAACCAAATTTGAAATAATTGCATTTTCGCTTTTAGAATTTGGAAAATTACTAACTGAGGCTATTTCATTTTTATTATAAACTTCCCAAATATTATCGGCTAATTTAACTAATTCACTTATTTCACTCAAATTCGAACTAGTAAGAATAATACTTAAATTTTTGGGCAACTTCCTTATCCAAAGTTTTTTAAGAATTTCTTTGCTAAAATTGTTTCCAGAGAGTAGCACTAGAGACCGATAAAACTCAGAAGGTTTACGATCTCCCATTTCTGAATCGGATAACACTCGATCTAATTTGGCATTCTCACTTAATGAGTGCCGTTCAATTAAAATTTTCTTTAATGCAGAAAATTTGTCATTTTCAGGAGGATTTTGAATAAAATCAAGAATTGTCATAATTACATCCTGTGGAAGTGCAGTTACGACATATTCATATTTTGTCCCCTCCTGAGTAATATTCTTTCGACTAAATTGCATTTCAGCATGGATGAACCATGCTTCAGGGCAATTAGTCCAAAATTGGGGAAGTTTTACCGATGTAGCAAAAATTTCATTATTTTGATTCACATATGGATTTGGTAAATCATTTTGATAATTTTCATTATCCAAATCAATAAGTGAATCGTTTACTTGATTTCGTGGTGTAGATGTACGTATATTATTTGATGGTGAATGAAACATTGTTAATAGAAATAACTACAAAAATTATATTATAGGAAGAAATAAAAAATGTCCGGAAAGGAGCGTTTACAAAACCCAAATTATTAATCTATTTTGATACATATACAGATACATATAAATAATATTAATACTAGATACAGCTCACCAAATATTTGTCGCAATGGTTTTAAAATTGATTGATGAATTTAGACAATGTATTGTGCAATGGCTTTAAAATTGATTGATGAAATTGGACAATGTATTGTGCAATGGCTTTAAAATTGATTGATGAAATTAGACAATGTATTGTGCAATGGCTTTAATTGTTTTGTATTTGTAGCTTTTGTTGTTGTTGCTCTTGCAATGTTTGATTGAAAGGCTGATGTTAATGATGCAGCGGTAACGCCTGAAATAATGACAATCCAAAAATACGACGAAGACGACGTCGTGCAGTTGAAAATAAACTAATTTTATAGAAGTGAATCTAGTTTTTGGACCACCACGTCTACGTCAAATACGCGTTAGAGAGGGCTCTTGTGATGTTCACGATATATTTGGTATATATTTTCAACTTGTTTTTCAGATAATTTTTCGAGTAGTGAGGACACTTCACACTAGTTTAAAGGTACGAATTACAAAACTTTTAACGAGTTAGAGCTGGACGTTGCAAGATGTTACGCACTTTATTTGAAAGTGAATTTAAATAAATCTCTTCGCTGGTCTTTTGTAAATCAATTAAAGTTTGTTCAAGTGCACCACCTTTAATAATTTGTTTAAGAATTTGCTGATAAAAACGTAATAAGTTGGATATAGTAAACAGAACTATGGTATCGTTTTCGGAAGTCAATATGGTTTCCACTCGCATAATATATAACTAGGAAGAGAATAAATCGATTTTTGCTGAACATCAACTGGTGGCGTTATTATTTCATACAGCATACAAGAATTAAAATTTGATTCGTTGCCTTTGAAGGACGGGTTTAATGTTTGGCTGGCTAGATCGCCAATGTGGTATTTAATATATAAATCACTATTTAATAATGACTATTTATTTTTATAAAATATTTTTATTTAACCGCTCCTAAAAGTATGTTACAAAACGTTTTTAAATATTTCAACCGAATGAAAATTTTTGAAAGACAATACTTTACAATTGAAAAATAAAAATTAACAAGAACAAAAAAAATTCAATTTATTTAAAGTAGGTACATTTAAAGTTGAATATAAATATAACCCTACAATAAATACCACGGATGATATAAAGTATGTCAAAAGGAATAGTATTCGGACAGAAAAACTTTCAAACTATAATGTTTATACAATTAGCAAGACAGAAACAGAAGACAAACGTACGAAAAAACTGACTTCAATTTTAAAAAATCAAATACCTCAACATGCTCATAGTAAATTAATTGACCTTTGCATTGATTATGCCGACATTTTCGCTCTACACAGACGGACAAAATGACTTTAAACAACTTCTACGAGCAAAACTTAAGATTGACAGAAAACGAACCGGTATATGTTAAAAACTATACATTGCCATACTCTCAACGCTAAGAAATAAATCGCCAAGTAAATAAATTGTTAGACAACGATTTGATTGAATCCAGTTATTCGAATTACAATAGTCCTTTGATTGTAGTCCCAAAGAAAGATACTAATGGTCAAAAAGCTTATCGTATGTGCGTAGATTTTCGCGCGGTAAACAAAAAACTCATTGCTGATAAATTTCCACTAGCTAGAGTTGACGATATTTTAGACAATCTCGGTAGAGCAAAATATTTTTCCACATTAGATCTTTTTTCTGGATTTCATCAAATCGCCTTGCATCCTGACTCACGTGACATTACTTCTTTCAGCACCTCGGTCGGCGCATTTAGATGGAAAGTGCTTCCATTCGGTTTAAACATAGCACCAAATTCATTCTCACGAATGATGACAATAGCTTTTTCGGGTATACCACCCAATGTCGCATTTTTGTACGTCGACGATATTATCGTCATAGGTTGTAGTGAAGCACACCACATTAAAAATCTTTCAAAAGTTTTCGATACTTGTAGGTCTTTCAATCTCAAACTTAACCCAAATAAATGCAACTTTCTACGACCAGAAGTTACATTTTTAGGTCACAAATGTTCAGCCAAAGGTTTGTTGCCAGACGACTCTAAAATAAACGCAATTAAAAAGTATACAAAACCGACTGATAAAGACGCGGTACGACGATTCGTCGCGTTTGCAAACTATTACAGACGGTTTATACCTAGTTTTGCGTCTCTGGCAGCGCCTCTGAATCGATTAAGCAGAAAAAGAGTTGAATTTGTATGGGATGTAGAGTGCGAAAGAGCATTTTTATCTTTGAAAGCAGCGTTACTTTCACCAAAATTACTTCAATATCCAGATTTTACTAAACAATTCATTATTACAGTTGATGCTTCCACAACTGGATGTGGCGCTATTTTGAGTCAAGAACAACAAGGTAGTGATTTACCAATTTGTTTCGCTTCTAAAGCATTTAATAAAGCCGAACAGAAAAAACCCATTATAGAATTAGAGCTTTTAGCTATTTACTTTGCAATCAAACAATTTCGACCATACGTTTATGGCACCCATTTTATTGTAAAGTCAGATCATAGACTTCTAGTATACTTATTCAATATGAAAGACCCATCTTCAAAAACTTTCAAGAATAAGACTAGAACTAGCTGAATATAATTTCACTATTGTATATATTAAGGGAAAATCAAACGTCGGTGCTGATGCACTATCGCGTATTACAATCGATGAGATCAAGGAATCGAACAAACAAAATTTAGCAGTTCAGACAAGATCCATGACAAAACGGCAAAACGACAATAATCTTCATATTAAAACAGACAAAAACGACGAAAGACAAATTACTATACATGTCTACGACAAATTTTCATTTAATTTTTCAAAAAAGATTCCGCGAATAAGATCTGAAATTACGTACGATAAAAATAATAAAACAACAAATTTAAGAATTTTTGCGCATATTAAACATAAGAAACTCGAGTTACTTAGTTTTGAGCTTGTTAACGAAATAATGACTTTAGAGAAATTACTTTCGAGGCTTGAATCAGAAGCCGGCAAACCCAAATTAAGCAGATTGAATGGCCTAAAAATGATATTATGTACGAACATTATACTATTACAAGTTTCAAAAATATTGGAAGTAAAATTTTAAAATCATTAGAAATTATGTTAACAGAATTTCTGGTCGACATTGCGGAATGAAAAGACTTTACGCAAAACTACGAACAAAATTTTATTGGAAGAACATGACTCGTGATATATCGAAATATATCAAAAATTGTAAAGATTGTCTTTTAAACAAGGTTAAACCTAAAACAAAAGAAAAACTTGTTTTAACACCAACTCCTTGTAAACCATTCGATATACTAGTAATTGACACAATAGGACCCCTACCTGAGACCAAATATGGTAACAAGTTCGCACTTACCATGATTTGCGACATGACTAAATACCTGGTAACAGTCGCTGTGCCAGACAAATCGGCAAAAACAATCGCTTCAGCAATCTTTGAAGGCTTCATTTTAACATACGGCACAATGAATGCCATAAAATCAGATTTAGGTACTGAATTTAAAAATTAATTGTTTGAAGAATTAACTAAACTTCTAAATATTAAACATAATTTTTCGACTGCATACCATCACGAAACTGTTGGTACGATTGAACGTAATCATAGAGTTTTTAATGAATACTTACGTGCATATTTAAAAGATACTTTTTCTGATTGGGATGTTTATTTAAAATATTTTACTTTCCTACACAACACTACGAGTAGCACAGTTTTCGACAATCAATTTTCTCCTTTCGAGTTAGTTTTTTGGAAAAAGGCAATTTTGCCTAAAGAATTGACAAAAGAAACAATTGACCCAATTTATAGCGTCGAAAACTATGCCAAATAAGTCAAGTTTAGGATGCAGAAAACGCACAAAATGGCACAAAATCTAATTAATAAAAATAAATTACAAAGTAAAAATCTGTACGATAAAACGGCACGACCTTTAATTGTAAAAATCGGAGATAAAGTACTTTTACAGAAAGAACCACATCATAAACACGAAAGTATTTATCAAGGTCGGTTTATTATAACAAAAATTAACGAACCTAACGTAACTATTTTCGATGAAGTTAAAAACAAAGAAAACGTAGTACATAAAAATCGCCTAAGTAAAGTAAATTAACATTACTTTAAGACTTTGATTAAACTTTAAATTTGATTGAAAAATAAATCCAAAATTTTTTAGTATGTACTAGCATTTAAGCAGCCACGAAGGCTCAAAAAATTGTTAAAACAAAAAAAAAAAAAAAAAAAAATAGCGCAAAAATTCTGTACATTCAAATGAAAAATGTAACCTCTCAAAATTATAGTACAAGCAAAAAAAAAAAAAACGTTTAACAAAAGCTTAGCCTATTATCGAACAAATTGTATTTACCAAGTTACAAACAAAAACATATTCTACACGTCACAAATTAATCTATATATATAAAAGTGGTGTGAAAAATATATAGTAATTCATCAATTGAGAACGGCACGACCGATTTGGTTCAAATTTTTTTTCAGTTCTTCGTAATTGCTAGGGGAAGGTTTTTACCAAAGAAAATTTTGGGAAAACCCTGCGGAAAAGTCGGAAAATTGGAGAAATCGAAAATTGTGAACGGCAGGACCGATTTCGCTCCAATTTTTTCAGTTTTTCGTAATTGCTAAGAGGTTTTTACGAAAGAAAATTTTGGGAAAACCCTGCTGAAAGGTCGGAAAATTGGAGAAATCAAAAATTGAGAACGGCAGGACCGATTTGGCTCAAATTTGTTTTCAGTTCTTCGCAATTGCTAGGAGAAGGTTTTTACGAAAGAAAATTTTGGGAAAATCCTGCGGAAAAGTCGGAAAATTGGAGAAATCGAAAATTGAGAACGGCAGGACCGACTTGGCTCACATTTTTTTTCAGTTCTTCTTAGTTGCTAGGGGAAGGTTTTTACGAAAGAAAATTTTGGGAAAACCCTGCGGAAAAGTCCGAAAATTGGAGAAATCGAAAATTGAGAACGGCAGGACCGATTTGGCTAAAATTTTTTTTTCAGTTCTTCGTAATTGCTAGAAGGTTTTTACGAAAGAAAATTTTGGGAAAACCCTGCGAAAAAGTCGGAAAATTGGAGAAATCGAAAATTGATTATTAATATAACGAGATAAATAACAGATGGTGCTGTGTTTCTGTAAGTTTCGGACAATTGTGAAATTCATTGTGATAAAATTGCATTTTGAGTAGAGAAATTAACGGGATAAATAACAGATGGCGCTGTGCTTAGGTTGAGCGTAATTTGACAGGTGCACTTTTCTCATTGTCATTTTTTATTAAACAAATGTGCTATTTTTCTTGCTGCAATTGATTACAGTTTTTCTGATTTTCGTGTTCATCGATTAATTTTTCTGATTTCGGATAGTCATATATCGCGTATCACATCCACAAACGGTACAAGCATTACGAGCAATTGAAATTCTTTCGCGATATTTATCAATTCGATAATTTTTTAAGAAAATAAGTTTGCGTGTAAAAAGTGAGGTTATATTCTTGAACTGCGGGCATATATTGCGATACATTCATTCCGTAAGTATTTTTTTTAAAGAATTTTCTTTTTATTAGGATTAGTCAAAAATTACTTTATTGCATTTTAGCTAGAGTTATTTGCTTGACTAATACCTCTTCATATTAAAACAGACAAAAACGACGAAAGACAAATTACTATACATGTCTACGACAAATTTTCATTTAATTTTTCAAAAAAGATTCCGCGAATAAGATCTGAAATTACGTACGATAAAAATAATAAAACAACAAATTTAAGAATTTTTGCGCATATTAAACATAAGAAACTCGAGTTACTTAGTTTTGAGCTTGTTAACGAAATAATGACTTTAGAGAAATTACTTTCGAGGCTTGAATCAGAAGCCGGCAAACCCAAATTAAGCAGATTGAATGGCCTAAAAATGATATTATGTACGAACATTATACTATTACAAGTTTCAAAAATATTGGAAGTAAAATTTTAAAATCATTAGAAATTATGTTAACAGAATTTCTGGTCGACATTGCGGAATGAAAAGACTTTACGCAAAACTACGAACAAAATTTTATTGGAAGAACATGACTCGTGATATATCGAAATATATCAAAAATTGTAAAGATTGTCTTTTAAACATGACTAAATACCTGGTAACAGTCGCTGTGCCAGACAAATCGGCAAAAACAATCGCTTCAGCAATCTTTGAAGGCTTCATTTTAACATACGGCACAATGAATGCCATAAAATCAGATTTAGGTACTGAATTTAAAAATTAATTGTTTGAAGAATTAACTAAACTTCTAAATATTAAACATAATTTTTCGACTGCATACCATCACGAAACTGTTGGTACGATTGAACGTAATCATAGAGTTTTTAATGAATACTTACGTGCATATTTAAAAGATACTTTTTCTGATTGGGATGTTTATTTAAAATATTTTACTTTCCTACACAACACTACGAGTAGCACAGTTTTCGACAATCAATTTTCTCCTTTCGAGTTAGTTTTTTGGAAAAAGGCAATTTTGCCTAAAGAATTGACAAAAGAAACAATTGACCCAATTTATAGCGTCGAAAACTATGCCAAATAAGTCAAGTTTAGGATGCAGAAAACGCACAAAATTTCACAAAATCTAATTAATAAAAATAAATTACAAAGTAAAAATCTGTACGATAAAACGGCACGACCTTTAATTGTAAAAATCGGAGATAAAGTACGTTTACAGAAAGAACCACATCATAAACACGAAAGTATTTATCAAGGTCGGTTTATTATAACAAAAATTAACGAACCTAACGTAACTATTTTCGATGAAGTTAAAAACAAAGAAAAAGTAGTACATAAAAATCGCCTAAGTAAAGTAAATTAACATTACTTTAAGACTTTGATTAAACTTTAAATTTGATTGAAAAATAAATCCAAAATTTTTTAGTATGTACTAGCATTTAAGCAGCCACGAAGGCTCAAAAAATTGTTAAAACAAAAAAAAAAAAATAGCGCAAAAATTCTGTACATTCAAATGAAAAATGTAACCTCTCAAAATTATAGTACAAGCAAAAAAAAAAAAAAAACGTTTAACAAAAGCTTAGCCTATTATCGAACAAATTGTATTTACCAAGTTACAAACAAAAACATATTCTACACGTCACAAATTAATCTATATATATAAAAGTGGTGTGAAAAATATATAGTAATTCATCAATTGAGAACGGCACGACCGATTTGGTTCAAATTTTTTTTCAGTTCTTCGTAATTGCTAGGGGAAGGTTTTTACGAAAGAAAATTTTGGGAAAACCCTGCGGAAAAGTCGGAAAATTGGAGAAATCGAAAATTGTGAACGGCAGGACCGATTTCGCTCCAATTTTTTCAGTTTTTCGTAATTGCTAAGAGGTTTTTACGAAAGAAAATTTTGGGAAAACCCTGCTGAAAGGTCGGAAAATTGGAGAAATCAAAAATTGAGAACGGCAGGACCGATTTGGCTCAAATTTGTTTTCAGTTCTTCGCAATTGCTAGGAGAAGGTTTTTACGAAAGAAAATTTTGGGAAAACCCTGCGGAAAAGTCGGAAAATTGGAGAAATCGAAAATTGAGAACGGCAGGACCGACTTGGCTCACATTTTTTTTCAGTTCTTCTTAGTTGCTAGGGGAAGGTTTTTACGAAAGAAAATTTTGGGAAAACCCTGCGGAAAAGTCCGAAAATTGGAGAAATCGAAAATTGAGAACGGCAGGACCGATTTGGCTAAAATTTTTTTTTCAGTTCTTCGTAATTGCTAGAAGGTTTTTACGAAAGAAAATTTTGGGAAAACCCTGCGAAAAAGTCGGAAAATTGGAGAAATCGAAAATTGATTATTAATATAACGAGATAAATAACAGATGGTGCTGTGTTTCTGTAAGTTTCGGATAATTGTGAAATTCATTGTGATAAAATTGCATTTTGAGTAGAGAAATTAACGGGATAAATAACAGATGGCGCTGTGCTTAGGTTGAGCGTAATTTGACAGGTGCACTTTTCTCATTGTCATTTTTTATTAAACAAATGTGCTATTTTTCTTGCTGCAATTGATTACAGTTTTTCTGATTTTCGTGTTCATCGATTAATTTTTCTGATTTCGGATAGTCATATATCGCGTATCACATCCACAAACGGTACAAGCATTACGAGCAATTGAAATTCTTTCGCGATATTTATCAATTCGATAATTTTTTAAGAAAATAAGTTTGCGTGTAAAAAGTGAGGTTATATTCTTGAACTGCGGGCATATATTGCGATACATTCATTCCGTAAGTATTTTTTTTAAAGAATTTTCTTTATTAGGATTAGTCAAAAATTACTTTATTGCATTTTAGCTAGAGTTATTTGCTTGACTAATGCCTCCTATTAGACAATCAAACCTTGGACGACGTACACGCCGTGCAATAATTAGTCAGAATGTCCGTGATAATCAAACGCAAGGGGAACGTGCAGAAGAAAATGAATGGAGACGTGCCCATATTGCACAAGTTCGCGCTGCACAATCATCACCACAAATTCAACAAAATGTTGTTAGAACACCAGCCATAAATGCAGGCTTGAATCGCGCTGCTTTCGAATACGATTCCGCAATAGCCTATAAAGATCTTCGCTGCGTTGATGTCGGCTCATTGTCTGTCGTATGCCAGCATTGCAACGCTTTGAAGTTTCAATCAGAAACCCCCGGCTTATGCTGCGCTGGTGGCAAAGTGAAATTACCCGTTTTAACCCACCCGCCAGAGCTATTGTATTCGTTACTCTATGGAAATACAATCCAATCAAAACATTTTCTAGAGAATACACAAAAATATAGCGGATGCTTTCAAATGACATCATTTGGAGCCCAAGTTGTTGATGTACCCGGCTACAATCCCACTTTTAAAGTAATGATGTCCCATTATTATCAAAATGAACAATTATTGTTATATTTTTTTGAAATTGCTTCCAAACATTCAGATTCAAGGGCAAATTCACCATCGAGCGGGCGCTTTGTTACCACTACTGAACGAAGATCATAAGTTCCTTCAGATCTATTTCGTTGGTGATTCAGCAATTGAACTAGATCAGCGTTGTGCAATTTTGACTACGACTAAACGTGAAATGATCGAACAATTACAAAATCTTCTGCATGAGCATAATGAATTGGTCAGATTGTTCAAAACAGCATTGGATATGATGCCTTCAGACGACCACAAAATCATTATTAGAGCAGACAAAAGACCCGCTGGAGGCCATGCAAGACAATTCAATGCTCCCAGTCGCAGTGGTGATTGTTGGCGAGAATAAGGAATCACGCGATATTGTTCTTTACCGTCGGGATGGTGGACAATTGAAGCGCGTTTACGAGACGCATCGGTCATATGATGCACTTCAATACCCGTTGATGTTCTGTCGTGGAGAGGGTGGATATCACTTCAATATAAAGATGGTTAATCGAACGACAGGTTTGTTTATAAGTCATCACTTCTAATCTTCTATATCATCACTTCTATTTCGCAACCGAGTTCGAATTCATATTTCAGGAGAAGAAACGAATAAGAAGGTCAGCTCAATGAATTTTTATGCGTATCGTTTGATGATTCGGCGCGATGAGAAAATCGTGTATGTACATCCAAGATTTCTAAAAAAAAATGAGTGTACTTGACGTTTGGAATGTCGTAGAATCCATCGGCACCACTTTTTTCTGTTTGTCTGTATGATATCGATAATCTCGGAAACTAGCAAATGGATTTTATGAGACTTTCACAGATGGATAGCCTGTAATCCAGAAGGGAATCTAGAACTTATTTCATTAAAATCGCGAGAGAAACAAAAAAGATATAGTTGTTTAAGCTATCATTAAGCTACGTTTAAAGATTTTTTTTTGAAAAACGAAGGAAAATGCATTTAGTTGCCAAACAAATATCAAAGAATGCCTTTGCAAAGTTTTTATTCAATTTCATATAAATTAAAAATCAAATTCATGAATAGATACAGTGGCGTACCAAAAAAAATTATTTCACGCTGCCATATTACGATAATCGGTTAAAATGAGGTTACCTAAAACCTCTAAATATGCGTACAATATGGGCATCAAACAATAGAGGACGGTCACAGGTTTCATTTGAATTTTGTGACATTTCGATAAATTAATCGATAACTGAGTTATCTGTCAAAATGTATTTGCTCCAAAATCTATAAATTTAACTACAATATGAAATACTTTTAACTAAGATTTTAAACCTTTTATACGCGTTAATCAGGGACTCAAACCTTTTGGTGCAATTCGATTTATTTATTCGCTGACAGGTGGCGCAAAGTTTTCGTGTGTACTGCGATGCTTGGGTAGGTGTGCGATTGGTGGTCGTACACATACACTAAATAAAATAAAAATAAAAAATAAGGGCCACTTTAATATAAATACGCATTCCGAACAACGTCGGGTACCCTGCTAGTACCTAATAAAATTTATACAGAATAAATTTGAGTACATATGTATATATAAAGACAATGATCAAATCACAATTTTGCAAACAAGTTTCCCATAACTAGTACTTTCATATTTAAAATAGAGAGTTGAACAGTATTATCACGGTTTAGTGTTTTTTGCTTCATTTCAAATTACAAATTTAATGTAGTTAAATAAAATTTTTTAAAACTGAGAATATGCCTGACCAATGACATAAAAACAGTTTTTGTAACGTATTGATTGAATTTCTTAGACCAACGTTTATCGAAAGCCAAAAGACCTTTAGCCCTATTCACGCAAGCTTCAATATGAAATTTAAAATTCTGTGAAGGGTCCATTGTAACGCCTAAATCAATGAAGTTAGTGACTTGCTTAATTAAATAATCGCCAATAGCATAATCATCGGATTGGAAGGACTTCCTTGTAAAACACATGAACTTACACTTAGGGAGGTTTAGTGACATGGCGTTTACATTATACCAATCAACTAGACTACTTAGATCCGCTTGATAGGCATTACAAGGTTGACATCATCAGCGTACATCAACGGCTTGCAGCGCTTCAAACCACTTGGAAGGTCATTAATCAACAACAGGAACAAAACTGGACCAAGGTGGCTGCCTTGTGGAACACCTGAAGTTACGTTTATGAACCGATACCAGCAATATAATAAATATAACTGTTTGTTTTCTTTCCTTCAAATAAGAAGAAACCCAAGAGAGGAACAATGGAGGAAATCCTAACCGATTAAATTTGAATAACAGTATGCAAAGGGAAACTTTATCAAATTCTTTACTAAAATCAGTAAAAATAACATCAACTTCACAATTAGTCTTAAAACTGTTGGATACAAAGGTTGTAAGCTCAAGCAAGGTGGACACGGTAGACTTAAGCTGGAGACATTGGTGCTTTATCGGTAACCGTATCGGTAACCTTTTAACAGCTGATTCGACCAACCTTATGAGAATCAATGCAATCGATTATTGGTGCCGCTAAGGTCGTAACCGTATCGTAGCCAACCAATTGGGTTTTGGTTTACCGTCGTAATGATAAACAGCTGATTACGTTAGGGATACGGATACAGCGATACGACATACGGCACCAATGACTCCGGCTTTACTCTTGCAAAAGCCATGTTGTGAAAAGTCAACTAATGAAGATACTCTAAAAGCTAAAGACCCATTCAGTGTCAAAACACTCATAGATTGAGTTAGACCCGTTTTGATCAAAACGTTTTCTCTATCATAAATCGAGTCTTTGTATATTAGAGATGCTATTCTCTAACCCAAATTACATAAAACGGTCTTTCAATTCAAACAAAGTTGTATGGGCATCATAAGGAAGTTACCCCACTGCTCCTCAGATCATAACTTTCAATTTATCTTCACCAATTGTGATGTACTTCACAATCGTTTACACAACGATTAATCAAGCTGTTGTTGTTGTTTTAATAATAAAGACGCTTGCCGAAGGCTTTGGGTAGTCAAACATGGAGTTTGGCATTAAATATACTATTTGCGTTACTCAAAAAGGTCTAACGCCTGAAAAAGAAGCATGCAAATCAAACCATTTTGAGGAATCTGCACGCCATAAGCGTTGTCTCCATTTTGCTTCTTCGTAGGATCTTGCGCTTTCTCCCTTATTATCCTGCACAGAAATCACTTTTCCATTTTAAAGAAATCTAAATAGTTAAATTCCTTTTATTTTACACGAATTTGCAAAACGTTTAAACAAACATTACGTAGTAAACAAATGTAAATAAACAAAAAATGTAAAATGACATTTTATGATCAGCTTCGAATGAAAAAACATGTAAAATGCAACTCTGATGCCTTTACCTTGTAATTGTACCATGATTCATTCCTGTGCCATCACTAGGCAGATATCTTTGACTTTGACTTCTTTCGCTTGAAATGAAATTCAAAAAGAAAGCTTATCTAATTTGCCAACTGACAAATCAAAACCCCCTCCCGCTCCCGATGCGGTTATACTCGCATTTTTTTTGTGCATCTCAAAATTAAAAAACGATCGTTGAACAAATTGATCAAACTTAGATATACAATACTATAAGAAGACACTGAACTCAAGCGCTGAAGTGCAAAAGAAGAAATATTTACAATTTATCCATAAACGGTAATAAAAAGTACTCATAATAAATAGAAGCAGTAACTAACGCAACTACAGCGTACTATAATAACAGTCACCACAACAAAAATGATATAAGGGATCCCCATATATTTAACGCACATAATCCGTGCCAACACTATATTTACAATAACTCACGATAATTCTGTTGGGTGAATTTGAGTTTCCAGGTGTAGAAAGCACGAATCCGCGTAATCTTGTAACTTTTGTGTACAACCATTGGCGTCTTTCAGCTGAGTCTTCGAGAGCATAATACCGATGAAATCCTGCCATTACAAAGGAAATAATTAAGTAAATTTACAATTTTCAGCCATTAATGTCAAGACAACAAAGCCACGGAAAATGAGGTTACGAGACTGGTACGCCACTCACATTCCCAGGCTTTATTTTATGTTTACATGTCATAGTTCTTTGTGTACCATCAGTATTTCCCTGACGTTTTTCTCATGGCGAATTGTTTTCCTCTTGTGATCGTGAGCATAATTGAAAAAAAGGCGCATCTTGCGTTCCTTTTTTTTTTTGCCTTTTACAGCGACCATTACCTATATATGAATAACATTGAGCTGCTTCATTTATGTTTTAGATATTTATCGGGCTCTTCGAAGTGGCCTTCCAGTAGCTCCACCCGCAATTGCTCACTCTGATCTTCGTCACATTAAAAATATCATTCCAATCCTCAAATTGCTCCGCGGTCTGGAATGGTTGCGTTGGGATTACACGTGAATGTATGCTAAAGAAGTCTAAAACTGGTCGACTAGCTTCGGCACACCTTTCACCTCAACAGGACTAATGGATTTCTATTTTGTCGAAGCAGATTCTTTAACCGTCGACTTCTTATCCGCTTTCAATTTCACTTTCGCTACTATTGTAATTGTTGAGCTTTGTTGGCGGCGGCGATAACCTGCTTGGACTAGCGCTACTTTAATTTTTTTGTTTTTTTTTTGCAAAACCATGGGAAACCCCACGCCTTAAATCAACTATTTGTTTTGTTAGGTTGTGAAATAATTTTTCGAATGTTTGCGCATTGTTAACATCGCAGCACTTGCAGCGTGCCGTTCTAGAGGGCATTTATTCTCGTCTAGTGTTGATCCCAAATAAATATTGGAAATTCTCCGTTTTTCCCGAATAATAATAAGCGAGTGGCACACGATTCGAGAAAATACGTCGTACGCCATGTGCTTGAAATGAATAAAAGAATTTTCATTCAGGAAATGCATAATTGTCAAATGCCAAACGACGACATTGCCAGCACTTAGAATAATAATCACCTCAATGGGTGTGTTCACTGAGCCCTAACGGCTAGCTCACGCGTCTCAAAGCCTAGAAATTAAAAAAGGGAAATCAATGCGTTTAACGCTGTCTAATTTGATTTACAATACCTTTTCCAGCAAGCCATGACCCGCTCAAATTTCGGGAGCTATTTATTCCTACTATGCACATGAGTCATTATTTCCTTTTTTCTTGGGGTTTCCGCATCCCATGCAAAACAACAATAAATAGTGTATGATAAAGTAACGGTCATGATCCCAGGTTCACCCTCTTTACAGATCATGAGCCACGTTTCGAAATACCATAAACCTACGTACCACGTTGACTGTCCATTGTGTAAGAAGCAGCACTCCATTAGGGTTTGTTCGAAGTTCCGCGCTATGACTCCCGAGGAGAAGTTACGAGCGTTCGTGCTTCATAAATACTGTCCGAATTGTCTGTCACCCTTCCATCGCGTAGGAAATTGCACCAGCAAGTACAGGTGCAAAAGGTGCCAATAAAAACACCACACGACGCTCCACTTAGATGAGTTAAGGGAGGTAGACCACCAGGGTGAGGAAGATAATTTGGACGACATGCTGTCGATTCATGTAACAGAACAAACAAAATCATGGGCGCAGCAGGTGAGGAAGAGGAAGAATTACAAAAGTAGCATCAGCTTCGATTAATCGCAGCCCAGCGCATAGCATGTTTCGGCCGTTATTGCGCCTTGAGAAACAAATAGAGAGGAAGATTGGAAGCCCACAGGTAACCGACTGGCGTCAGGACAAGCAAAACCTCAGCGTCCCTAATCGAGGTAGAATGGCTAGCCAAAGAAATGGCCTTAACAGGAGACGCGCGAAGACCCGATAACAAAAAAGGGCAGCGCCATACGTGAAGGACGTGCGCCAGCACATCGGTAACCAACTATAGAGGGCCACAACCGCCGGTTTCCGAACGGGCCGACTACAACCAAATGCGGATCCACTGCCAACCATGCGGCCGTTCGTGCCAGTATCCCCCACAGCCATTGTGCGTATAGAATCGCACGGGCAGATCTACTTAGTAAGAGCAATTATCGACCCATGCGCGCCCACCACCATCGCCGACAGTGAGCTGGTCCGAGATCTATGTCTCGAGCAGCAGGGACCCAAACGGTGCACTATAATACTGCGAGGGAAGTACGGCTCAGCAAAGCGCATTCATACACAGGCCGTCGTCATTGCACGGCATCATAGAGTGAGCCTGCTATACAGCATAGATCTCCAAATTGCGGTGCCCTTCCAGTTTATGCATCTGGCAGACCCCCGATTGTATCACCTATCACCTATTCGGCTTACACTCGGCGCTGACATATATGCCGAACTGGTGGTGAGTAATACGGCGACTACCACCATAGGCGGAATTTTAGCCCAACCGACGGTCTTCGGCTTGGTCGTATCCGGAGTCTGCCAACAATAGGTCCACATGCACATACATCCACACATATCTAAAAGTAACTAAGTGCCATCGACTTTAAACCACGTATATTTCTTCTAACCTTTTTCTTCTCTTTTCTCCATAGAAAACATCCACAACACGCATAGTACAGCGAGGTGCAGTGTCCGCAGTCCGCAACTGCTCATCCGCTCGCAGCCTTACCCGGGCGAAGGAGGGCTAGGTTGATCCCTTGGGTTCATTGATCTCTATTTTTTAATACTTTAATCTATGACCTATTTTCTTAACATTGCTCGCGGCAAGGGGCCGGCATGTTTAGGTCCGCGACCTAAATATATCGGCCCACCCTCGTAAATCAATCCGCATACCTGTTTCTGTCTTTAGACAAATAGTTTAGCTCATATATATGCACTAATACAAACACGGCCTTGTGTTTGCCGCTATGAGCTTTTAGCACCGGAGCCTTGTTAAGGGGAAACTTAACGAAGGCTCTTGTACTGAGGGTTCAGCGCCTTTTTCCAATTGGTTGACTTTTTTTTGGATCACGACCGCCAACGGGAGCAGTTCTATCCATCCAGCGTTAAGGTAAGAGTACATCAATACTAACCACAATTTTAATTGTTATCACCTTATTTTTAAAATCACTAAGATTACCTTTTGAGTATACATTTATACGAAACACAATTCAATTGTTAAATCCTCATTCTTTAAATCATTATTTGAATATATATTTATTAAAATCGATATTCCGTATTTCTCATTTTTTTCTTTTCACTGCGTTAAACCTTCCATTGGAGATTACGTGGGAGATTCGAGTCTTTCTCGTAATCAATCACTGTGACCTTGGTTTCCAATTTCATGACTTACTCTTGCTTCTTTTGATTGACTGCTAGAGGCGACAGAATTTGAATCCGAACTACTGTGTGGGCTTTGATTTTGTGTATCGTTTCTTTATATATATGTAAAGTTTTTTACATGCCTTGCATTCAATCGCATGTGAAGCGTGTTAGAAATCACCAAGTAATAACACACATAGTCGAAGAATACTATTTAGAAAAATACAATTGCAGTCAATAATGTAAACGATTGACCTCCAATGCTGATGATACATAAATATCGATATGATAAAAACCCTACAAGACGGTGGTAACTACGCTGCAAAAATCGTGTGACCAAAAACGCACACAGACACACGAAATTTTGACAGGGGTGACGATTTGGAATGAAAAATTCTCCAAATGAAATAGCATGTTGACAAATTTAGCTTTCCCACAATGTATCGTGCTCTCTCGCACCTATTATTTTTATAGGGATAGCAAAATACGTCATTTTTGCGTGCAAAAAAATCCGCCATTTCTAATTCAGCAGAGACAGCAAAACATTTGGTGGTCGAAAATTTTTTCAATTTAGAGAGTTTTAAATGGAATATCTCCGGAAAGATTTAAAATTAAGAGGGAGTTCTCCAGATCACATATATATATATTTTAAAGTGCGCAAACTTATAATTTAAAAGTTATTTGGTGTTAAAGTTTGCAAATTTCTATACAAATTTTATATGTGTATACGTATATATATGTGGCAGCACAGCTTTGTAATGTCATCAATAAAATATATGTATATATATATGTGCATGTTGCTGCAAAAGCGCGATTGATTTAATAAAAACATTTATAATAAGTGAAAACAATGCAAAAATGAAATGTGAAATATACAAAAATGCAATTTAAGTTTATCGTTGCCAATTTATATAGATATGTATGTGGATTAAGGTTTTGAAAGATGTGTAAATTGTAATTTAAAGTGCTATAGAAATTTGCTAAATTTGCAAACTTTAACAACAAATAACTTTTAAATTATAAGTTTGCACACTTTAAAATATATATATTTGTGATCGGGAGAACTCCCTATTTCATTTGATACCAAGTTTTACCCCTAACTCGGGGGGTGCTATTCTAAAATTTTCCCAAAGTCTTTAATATACAATGATTTTTGCTGTTTATTTCGACAACAATTTTTTATTTGATTTTTGTGCTCATCGAAAGACATCACAATTATGTAGCACCATGCCGCGAATTATGATAAAAGATGGTGTGTGGAGAAACACTGAGGTAAGCATTTGACGCGACTGGTTACTCTTGGCCGTTTATTAACTAAATTGATAACTTTCAGGATGAAATCCTCAAAGCAGCTGTAATGAAATATGGTAAAAACCAGTGGTCACGTATTGCATAACTGCTGCACCGCAAATCTGCCAAGCAATGTAAGGCACGCTGGTACGAATGGCTTCATCCTAGCATAAAGAAGACAGAATGGTCATGGGAGAAGGATGAAAAGCTTTTGCATTTTGCCAAATTAATGCCAACACAATGGCGTACAATTGCGCCTATTATTTCAGAGGGTTAACTGGCACCAATTGTTCACACCAAATTGTTAGGTACAGGATTCGCCACGGGTAGGTGAGGTTGGCAATCACAACCCCCTGAATCATTTTGGTCGGCAGGTATGCCGCGGATATATTCTTGGCACTTGTTATTGATGGCTTTTATGATGCCACCAACACAACCTGGACAGACGCCAATGCTCAGTCAACCACCCAAGCCCGGTCAACCTCCAATACCCGGACACGTCCGGACGTCCTGGTTATAATGTATGTTAATACAACTAATAATTTACAAATTTGCTGATGATTATTTTTGTGTTATTTTCTTTAGCAACCACTTGCACCTGTTACTGGTAAATATCAACAGCCGCAATAGTATGATCAAGCCCAACGCCGTTTAGATCCCGATCAGATGCCAAATCCGATAAGCGTTATCATTGAAAATCAAAATAGCGCTGGTGGTGCTTTTATTACTAATGAACAGGGTTTATTACCACCATTTGTGACCACAAAATATGTGGTAGAAGATCAGGGTAACTCCTCGCCACGTTACGTTAGGTATCGATAATCGAAATTAATGTTTTGCTTGGCAATTACCTTGATCTTTCTTCTTTGCAGGTCGTCTTTGTATTGCATACCTGCAACAGCTGATTTATTAAATACAACAGCTTTGTCCATTACACTTACCGTCTCACCAATGGCACGCACGGTTGAGGGTGAATATGAGCCACCCATTGTAAATTTTGGTGAATTGGGTGCAATTAGATGCAATCGTTGCAAGGCTCTTGTAGATGCTGGTCGTCGTTTCCAATGTCTAATGTGGAAAGTAACAAGAGATGGTAAAAAAAATCTTTCACTTTTACTTGTGTTCATTGATCCATATTTTTTCTCAACAGTGCCAACTGCATATTTCCAACATTTGGGCCATACCGGACAGCGTGTCAATAAATATGAATATCTTGAACTTGTATTGGTTACATGAGTATTTGTGTAAAAAATGCTTGGGTACCGATAGCTCCCATGGTAAACCTCAACTCATATCCAACATCAATGCCTCCCATTCAATTGTGGCACTGTACGCACTACATTGGGTTCACGTAGTATTGACAAGCATATTGTTGATTCCAGTGGTAAGGCCACAATTTCAAATGATGGGGAAACCATTATGAAACCATTGGATATTGTGAATCCAGCCGTAAAACTCTAGTAGACATCGCCAAATCTCAAAATGCTGAGGTAAGTTTTTTGTTATATTAGAATGTGTAGAATAAAAATGTTTCTCTTATCAGGTCGGCGATGGCACCACTTCAGTAGTATTTTAAGCATGTGAAATCTTAAAACAAGTTAAGCCAGATGTTGAGGAAGGCGTGCATGCACGTATCATCATTAAAGCTATACGTAAGGCATTACAATTATGCATGCTAAAATATGACATGGCTGTACATGTCGAAGCGCCAATCAAAGGAGCAACAAAGTGTTATTGGAAAAATGATCTGCCACAGCAATGTCCTCTAATGTCCAAGAGTATCAGAAAATTGTTGATGCTGAATGGCGTATTCTGTAGAATAAACTAGCTAAGTAAGGCGCCAATGTTGTGTTTTCTAAATTGCCAATTGGTGATGTTGATACACAGTATTTTGCAGATCGTGATATGTTCTGTGCTGTTCATGTACCAGAAGAAGATTGGAAACGTAGAATGAAAGCTTGTGGTGGTGCTGTTATGACTACAGCTAATGATATTAATTCAAGTGTTTTGGGTCAATGTGATTACTTTGAAGAACGTCAGGTTGGTGGTGAACGTTTCAACATTTTCCAAGGTTTGACATTAATTTCATTTTTATAGTTTATAATTATTTAAAGGTTGCGTTAATGCTAGAACAAGTACATTGATTTTACGTGGCAGTGTTGAACAATTTTTGGAAGAAACTGAGCTTCGTTACATGATGCTAAATTGCTTGTGCGGCGTACAATTAAACATGATTCTGTTGTTGCTGGTAAGTCAAAATACAAATTGAAAAAAATGTCTAATCTTAGGGCCTCATTCTCTATTACGAAACGAACTTTCGATGCGGATCAGAGACGAATCGCTAGTGTATTTGCACTATGTTAAACAATGGCAACTTATCACTTAACAATTACTTTTGCCTTCCTGTTAGTTAGAAAGGTAAAGACCGAACGAAAATGATAGAGAATACCATTGCTAGACGATATCGTTTGGAGGCGAATCGTTCGTCTGAGCTATCGTTCGCAATACAGAATGAAGCCTTTAAATTGTTAAGTAATATAATGAAAAGATTGTGTCCAAATACCCCCAGCGGGTTAGGGGTCAGAATTTATCTGCGGTAGGTATGCCTGTCGTAAGAGGCGAAGGTTTGAAGGTTTAATGTGGCCACATAAATCGTTCCCGAGATAGTCGGGCTAGCACTTTAATGGTGCTGTGTTACTGGAGCGTACCGGATCTGTATCCGGCTAAAGGACCATCACATCGATAACACTCCCCAAAGCCTTCGGGGAGCAACCTTATCGCTACAAAAACAACAACAACATTGTGTCCAAATCCCGAAAAAAAACTATAAAATTTGTGTCAGTGAAATGATAATTATTGCTTTTGGTTGTTAGTTTTGAGGCATCGTCATCGAGTTCCTTCTGATCGTATATGCCGGTTCTTTTGAAGCCTTCCTCACCCTCTCCTCCACGTTAAGCTTCCATGACAGCTTACTGTCTAGGATCATTCCTAGATAATTTGTGCAAGGTTTCTCCCGTAGGGTCGCCCCTCCTAACTTAGGCCTGGTCCAATTAGGGACCTTGTACCTCTTTGTAAACAAGACCATATGCAACGTCATCTGCGTAAACCGTAAGTTTTTCTGGTCCCTCGTAGAATCCCCTAAGCAGCTGGTTAATGACCAGCGTCCACAGCAGAGCTGATAGCACCCCTCCCTGCGGAGTGCCCCTGTCCACTAATTTCGTGGCCGCGTACAATCCCCATTGCGATGTAATCTTACTGCAGTTTAACATGCAGTCGATCCATCTGGGTAAGGCTGGATGTACTTTAACGTAATGAAGACCATCAATAATCGCTCATTTAGAAAGCCCCGGCAATGCTTAAGAAGACTTCTAGAGCATATTCCTTATATTCCAGGGCTTTTTCTATGCCTATTACCACCCTATGCAATGCGGTGTCTACTGACTTGCCTTTGGTGTACGCCTGTTGTGTTGTGGAGAGCAGCTTTTTATCCACGTTGGACTTTATGTACACATCTAGCAGCCTCTCAAAGGTTTTGAGCAGAAATGATGGTAAGCTATTGGGTCTATAATCTTTGGGATACACGTGACCGATCTTCCCCGCCTTTGGTAGGAAAGCTACACGAGCAGTTCTCCAAGAGTGCGGTACATGATTCAGTTTATGCACCCATCGAATATTATTTTAAGCCATCCCACGACCGCCCTACTTGAAACTTGTAGCATGGCCGGACATGTACCATCTGAGCCCGGCGATTTCACCACCACTACGAGGTCCTCAGTAGTGTAATTAGGCAGCATATATGAATGCAGCTGTTTCCTTACCATTACTACAGCTCGCACACGTCCTTCCCTTTGCGCATAGTAAACGCCAAATCCGCGCGCGCTAATTCCAGAAACCTTTCCTCCCGATGGAAGCCACGGCTCCTGGATCAGCGCGTTAGGAGGAGGAGTTCGCTCGACGCCACTTTACTGTGTTGGAGGTTTATCTGTAGGACTCGCAGCACCAATGGGCTGCTTTTCCCCCTCCAGCACCTTCATCGGGACGTCGTCGTCCTCCCCTAGCCCTTTTGGTTTAGAGTGTTCGAAGCCCCCTTCAGACTCTTGTACCTGTTGTGCCGGGTGTTCCTCTGTGCGACTCACAGCACCATCTGGCTGTTGGTCCCCTTCTAACACATTCGGAGTGACGTGGGCTACCTCCACCTGTCTTTTTTCCCTTAGGCTTTTGAGGTCCTTTTCGACTTCGCCCACGTCCAGCGTGTTAGGACTTTAATACCCGCGACTTCTTTTCCTGAGTCGCATATAAATTTTGCCTGTACCTAAGGACATTTTTCCAAGCTGCGCGTACAATATATCCTCCGCCTGCTTATTTATTTGGAGGATGTATAACTGACCTTCCTCCGTAGGCCAAGATACAGTAAGTACCTTCCAATCCTGTGTCGGTATGTTCGGATTCTGATTCTGAAAAAGTCGCATTGTATCCTCCGACTTCATCACGCATGGTATCCATACCTTAACTTTTGGTACCTTGGGGATTTGCGCTTTATCCACCATCTCAAAACGCGCGTTCGTGCCCTGCCTTTGGGGGTTTGGAACCACTTCCTCCAGCCACCGCAAGCTCGCGATGTTGTCGCACGCTATCATCTTCATACCATTATACCATCCCCCGAATCAAAGGTTGGAAGGAGCTTACTTGGTTATTCCCGCATCATCTTAAGCTCCTTTTCTACAGATCTCCACCTTTCACTAGTCATCTGTTCGAAAGGACTGCTACGATCAACCAGCGCCACAGTCAGTGACTGCTTTGCCACATCACTCATTTTCTCGGGAAAAGCCGGCGTCTTAGTGTTATTTCCCTTTGGCACCTCCGAGAAAGTCGGAGTCTTAGCGTTATCTCCCTTTGGCTTATCTCCTACTTCCATAGTTGGAACTTCCCTCTGACTCGCAGCCTTCGAGGTAGTTGCTACCTCGCTATTGGGGCCCATCTGTCTTACAGCTTTGGGCCTACTTGTCTTGTCTATGGGACTGCCCTGCGTCGCGGCTCTGGGACTGGGCCCTTTCTGCCATTCGACGCTTCTTCCTCCTCATACCGGTTGCAAAACCGAGGGTTTCACGCAGCAAACCTTTTGAACTGCCTTCGACCTACTTCTACCGCCTCATGAGCCCATGCCAAGCGCTCGATCTCCTCTTCTGTTGGGTCCACCACTGCTCCCAAGCACGGTCGACATTTGGCATGTTTTAAATAAGGTCACCGATGATTTGGTTGATGAAAATATCAGGTTTCGCGAGGCGACAAAACTGGAGAGATTGGGGAGATAGCTGTTTATTTTATTACAAAGTTCATCGATGTAGGAAACAATAGCATAGGCGTAGAAGCAATAGGGACTCCTGGTGGTAAAGGTAGCTATTGATATGTAGAAGTTAAGCAGAAGTTTGAATATGAGTTTTTTTAAGTTATAGCAAAAAAAGCGTTGAGGATTTTTAATATCTTACCAGGTACCTTCGTACATGTTTCTAAGAATGAAGAATAAAACCTATTCAAACTCAATTTTCACCAGGACAAAGCCGCTGATACCTCGCTATACTTTAACATACAATACGTTACCCCATTTTAGCACAACTATCATTTTTTGATTTTATTAAATTTTATAAAATATTTCTTCCTCTACAGTTCTATTTCGGTATTGGATGGTAAATATGGCTTTCGCATTTTCTCCATCAATAACTGTGAAAAGGTGGAAGAAATCTATCCGTGTAAATCTCACATATTATCTTGGTCGAGCGTTTCTTCAATAGCTCTCTAGTGGTGATGGTGACAGCAGAGAAACCCAACTGTTTACAAATGTTACACTTCAAAAAGAATCAAAATATCTTCCATTGCGTCTACGGCTCAAATACCCACAGTATATGAATGAATCGGTTGCACGAACTGGGTCTGAATACTGAAAAAGTACACATATTCAAAATCGATGAGGAGGCTGTGATGATGGTATAGGGTGAGTTGTTGAATAACATACGAAAGCCACTTTAACCCATCTATATATTTGCATTACAGCTAAAGCTTTACAAACAGCAAAAATTGCTGGCGCCAAGCAATTGGAAAAGGCAGTGAAGCATTCATAACACTGTACGGATGGTGTAAAGTTAGAAACTGCTGTTGTAACAGCTGCCACCGACACAACGGTCATCTCTACTTCGCCGAGTAGCGGCTCGTCCGACTATCTATCGAAGACAGTATAATCATATCTTTTGCCAACACAGGTTAGCGATGTGCTTGCACAGGAAAAGATTTCAATTGGAAAACAAAAACCAATTAAGAGAGTTTATTTATTGTTGAAGTATTTTCTTTTCTTTATATCAACAGTATTAATTTAAGTTGCAATATCACGTACATTTATAATAAGGGATGTGATACGATTGCTGTCGGAATTAGATTTGAAACCAATCAATACTCCTGCTAAGGGTTGTAGAATTATTGCTTGAATAATTAGATTTAGAACAATAATAAGTCTGACTTTATTACAAGTCGTACATTTTTAAGTTCATCAATTACGACAGCAATCGGATTCCACGACACCTTTGAATATTCTTGATTTGAAAAAAGAGTAAACGTAATCTGAATTTCTACTAAGCTTTAAGTTGAAGTTTTTTCTGAAGCTTAAAATTATTTTATGCTCGCTTAGAAAAGATTTCAATTGGAAAACAAAAACCAATTAAGAGAGTTTATGTTATTATTAAAGCACTTACTTTTCTTTATATCAATTGTATTAATTTAAGTTGCAATATCACGTACATATATAACAAGGGATGTGATACGATTGCTGTCGGAATTAGATTTGAAACCAATCAATACTCCTGCTTTGGGTTGCAGAATTATTGCTTGAATGATTAGATTTAGAACAATAATAAGTCTGACTCAATTAATAGTCGTACATTTTTAAGTTCTTCAATTACGACAGCAATCGGATCCACGACACCTTTGAATATTCTTGATCTGAATTTCTACTAAGCTTTAAGTTGTAGATTATTCAAATAATTGGAGTTTTTTCTGAAGCTTAAAATTATTTTTTGCTCGCTTAGAAGATATTTTAATTGGAAAACAAAAACTAATTAAGCGAGTTTATTTATTATTAAAGTTCTTCTGTTTTATATGAACTGGATTAATATAAGTTCCAAGTTCATGTACATATATAATAATATTGAAAATAATAAATATTGAAAATTCAATTTTTTTGGTTCATATTTTATTCATATGGCTGCTCCAGGTAAAGTAAATCTGCAGGTAAAATTCACGTTATATGGCGGTTATATAAATGGTAAAACCGCAGTAAAATTGATTGTCAAATGACTCGAAAATGTAGAGTGAAATGACGGAAAAATGACCGCCATTTGACGAGCATAGTGACGTGTGTGAGCAGCACAGTGCTATGCTCACATCCTATAAGTGGGAGCGGAATGCACGATCACATTAATAGGAACGAAACGGAAAATTTGGTCACAAAAGTTCATCACGCCCATGCAAACGTGACTATGAATATAACCGCTGCAGAAAGTCACAATGACCGTAAAATGACTAGTAAAAGAACATACAGCAGATACCATTATGCATGTGAGACAGATACATAATTCTCAACGGAATTTTATGTATGCGATAACAGTTTATCCGATTTAATCATGTTGTCACTACTGGCTGTCATATGTCAATCAAATGATTATCACGGTTGTTTTGTTATTTTTAAATTCCGCCATTTTCCACCGACGAAATCCATATAAAAAATAAATTTAAAAAATGAAAAAGAGAGGATTTCACTAAAAAATACCAAAAGCTGTCGGAATGTGTGGGGCGCACTCAAAAAATTGATATGCGAAAAATAATAATGGTTAGTGGTGATTCATTTTTAAATGTGTTTCCGCATGAGGAAAGCGCTCTTCTGTTGTTTTGTTATTTTCTGAATTTAAATTGAACATTCTGAACTCGAATTCTTATAAAACTAAACAAACAAGAAACACGTATGCTTTTATCACGTACAAAATTAAAAACGTAATGAAATAAAGTAAATAAAAAGCAAAAAGCATTGTTTCATTTTTGGCGGAATATAATAATGGTCATTTGTGATAGTATAACAGGCAAAGCTGATATCTACAGTAAACTATCATTTATGACACTTTTTGATAGTTAGAGTGTCAGCACTGATCCAGGAAAATGAATGAGAGTGAGCAGTACGGCTATATACTTAATCAGTAGGCCATGTTGGTGTATAAGAAGAAGACAAAAACTCACACGTACACAGTTGTTTACATCACATTTGCGCAAGTCCCTTAAGTTTGTGATAGAAAGTTTGTATGAGGCGCTGATCGTTAGGTTGACATTGCTGACAATCAGATGATAGTCATATGATAGTCAGTATTCTTGTAGGGTAGTTCACCCACATTTTCAAAACTTTTTTCGCTATCCACTAACACATCGACGTTTCATGCTGTCATCGAAATGACAGTTCATTAATTATTCCGGGAAACTTTGAAACGGAGAAAAAATAGCATTGTTTACAACGAAAAATATCTTGTGCTTTTAGTTGTGACATGTGACGGAAATTAAAGTTTTTCGCCCAAAATAATATTAAGTTAATTTTAGTTGTGACGTGTGACGGAAATTAAAAATGTTGTTGCAGAGACCATCTTTTTGCGTTGGCGGCCTTCGCACAAAATAATATTAAGGGTAACGTTTTACAAGACGGTGCACCACCTAATTTAAAAATATCAAATAATAATAAAAACGGAGATCGAGGCGCGTCTTTTGATTCCTCGTTTGATAATTTTTGATAAAAATTAGGTGATGCACCGTCTTTTAAATCGTTACCATATTAAGTTGTATAGAATCGACGGGATGGCCTACAAGGTTTCATGTCATACTAAATCGCTCCTGATATGGCCGGGCTAGTACCTTATTTGTTCCCAGAACGTACCCGATCTGCATCCGGCAAAGGACCAACAAAGTCGATAACGGGGAGTGTCCTTATCTCTACAACAACAACATTAATTACTTTGGTAAAAGTGCAGTTTACGGTACCCATCGAAATTTGGGCCAAAATTTTCGAGTGAGGTATCAAAAGGCGCGTATTCACGTCTAGATCAAGAATCCGAAGATATTAACGAAAAACCGAAAAAAGACCCGCGGGTCCCTCCGAAACCGGGGGTGGGATCCATAGTATTTTTGCTCAGAACACCTTTCTGCGTTGGCGGCCTTCGGCCGCGCTTATAAAAAATAACCCTGGGCTACGCCATGCCAAGTCCGGGTGTGTGGTATAACCGTGGCTACCGCCACGGTGATGCACAATTTTTTTTGTGGGTACAAACACAACAACAACCACATTAAATCGCCAAATTCAACTGCAAATATCTCCGGACAGAGATAACATTTTTATTTTCCGCCTTCGGATTATTGTTCTCGGTATTAATACGCGTCCTTTGATACCTCACTCGAAAATCTTGGCCCAACTTTAGGGTGGGTACCGTAAACTGCACTACTACCTTTACTTTCTGATTTTCATTCATACGTATGTGCATTTTTAAATAATAAAAAAAATTTCATATTACTCTAATAGATAGCATCTCCGCCGGGTTGCGATGCAGCTCAGAATAGACCAAAATCAGAGGAAATCTACAATTAAATGCATATTCACGTGTCATTTGCCAAGGATACAAGGTACTTTACAACCAACATGCTTTGGAATACGGTACCAAACTGGTTGGATGTATTTCCCTAAAAAAGGGGGGAACACGCATCTTGGTTTGCCAGTATTTGCTTCGGTAATTTATATTGATTTGTATTGATTAAAAATTGCAATAGTAGATAATGTAATGTGAATTAAAATTGAATAGGTAGTCAGAGCAAAAAAGGCAACTGATCGGCATGCAACTGTTATGTATGTGGCGCCATCAGGAGCTGCTGCTGCTATCCTAGAAGCATTAGAAGCAGAAATGTCTGATTGTTTGCATCACCAAAGGTGTGCCATAACATGGTTCGCGTTAAGCACGCTCTCTTAAGGCAAAAAAAAAAAAATATCGCGTCTAGTCAGGCCCGATTGTCCAGGAATCATCGCACCAGAAAGGGTAAGTAAATTGGCTACCATATTAAATAATTTGTCATGCTTTTGTTGATAATCAACTGAAGAATGCAAATACGACAGAGTTCGAAGTTCATGTGAAAACCAATTAATTTTTTTAATTAGCGTTTGGAGAGAAAAATACATATGTATGTATGCATAGAACTGCATAGAAGGAGGAATTAATTAATTATTATCAGTAGATTTACAAGATTTTTGTCATTCTCCCTGCGTCGCAGTTGTCATTATATTGCGTTAACAGAGGACATCAACACCTTACTACCCACAGCCAGTTAAAATTTTAGTAGACTTTTGCATTGCGGTCATTATTAATATTCAATCCCTAGAAGGTTTAATGTAGTCATGTCAATAGTTCCCGAGATGGTGGGGCTAGTACCACAATGGTGCTTGTTACCGGAACGTGGATAGATAGATAATTTATTGAGGCTTGCACAGTGACTTGCACATCTCCTTCACAGCACCTCATCCTAGCCGACTTCCTTGATGAACCCCAGCAGTGTTCTTGGCTTGCGGGATTAAATGTGGGAATGCTCTGGCCATGGTGAGCCCATAAACTTAGCCCTACATCTTGAAATTGCACAATAGAAGGATATGGTCCGCCTCTGCTGATCCATCACAAAATCGGTATGTGTTGTTCGATATTATACCCAGCTTTTGCATGTGACTGTTCAGTCTACAGTGTCTTGTAAGATTAGCCGTTAGGATTCTTAGGTTATCTTTTTGAGAAGCCTATTAATGCCCTATATCGAGTTGTGCTGTAACCCCCTAACACTAACTTAGATTGACACAGGCCTGGCATATTGCGCCAGTGTTCTCTCTTTTCCCTCCCTTCTACTATTAGGGGCATTTATTGAGTGAGCCAACTGCCAGGAACGGCTCGGGATCGATGGGTAATGCAGTTGCTGCCTCTCTTTCCGGGTTGTTCGCCTGCTGTTGTTGTTATAGCAGTGCTTCGTCTCATCCAATAGGTGCGACCGATCACAAATTGTCATCAATGGCTTCTAACGGGAGTCCAAGGAAACTTTCTGTTTCAACAGGGGTGGACCATAATGAGAGGAGTGTTAGAGGCGTTGGTTCCACAATACAGTTAAAGAGATGGTTGGTGTCATGTGGGGACACATTACAAGCAGGACAATGTTTTGTATGTCGGGGTTGATTCTGGATAGGTAAGAGTTTAACCTGTTACGTTATCCAGCTCGAAGTTAAGCTAGAGTGACTATTCTCGTTTCCCTAGGGAGAGTGTGCTCATCCTCTGCTGGTTTTGTTCCTTGAGTACAGGAATCACCGGCATAGAGATCCGACGCCTGCTTGTGGAGTTCACTGAAGACATGCTTGTGTTTTTTTAGCTTCATACGGCTGTGTTCTCAGGTGCCGTATTTCCTCATAATGTAATGAGGCCGTGAACAACAAGAGCCACAAACGATTTATAAAAGTTACGAGGACGCTGGATTTTGGAATCTAGCCCAGAGCAACCTATCCGATGCAACCATCCCTTGCACGTGAAACACTGACAAGAGTACTTATTTTTTTAATTTAATTTATTTATTATTACGGCTGTTTAGGCCTAAAACTAAGTACAATTCATTGTTATAATCACTTATTTCTATTGAATATGCTGTTGGAATGCCATGCGATTCCGATCAGCATATTTACTAGCGTGACAAAGGGACGAGTATGGGAGCCACTCATTTAAGGAAGGTTGGAAAGGACGCGTTTACAGTCCTCCAGTGCTCCCAGCTTAAGGCAACAAAATTTGGAACTTATATTTTTCAATTATATGTGTATTTTAAGCTGTCGGAATGTATTAGTCTCCTATCAGCACAGCTAAACATGTCTTTGGATGTTGGAAATTGAAAATAACGTGTATCCAATCACCCCTCAACTTTGTTTAGTAAAGACGCTGTCGGAATGCATGAAGATTTCGATTAGCACAGCTCAACATATAATGGGAGGTTGAAAAGGACGTTTTTCCAATCCCCCCTGTTCCAACTTTTGTTTGGCCTTATTTTCGATATTTTTGTTACACATTATATAATTTTATTGTTATATTAATGCTGTCGGAATGCGAGTGATTCCGATCAGCAATAGTAAATATCAGCTGGAAATACCGAATTCCAGCGAAATTAGTTTTTGGAACTGTCTGGAGTTACAGGTGGCGACCGATTTTCTTTTCCTTAGGGCCGGATGCATTGTATTTTGCTGCTTCCAATATTACCATTCCCTTTTCGCGCTCCAGTATCGGATATATCATGTAAAAAATAAGAGGAGAAAAACTTTATCTTATTGGAAGGGTTTTACTCTGCTCCAATAAACTTTTTTTAAAAGTATTGAAGTTATTACTACTTTTTATGTGATTAGGAAGTTTCTTTGAAATATTTCAGGCCCTTATATATATGACCGTCCTAAAAAGATTCTTTTCCGCCAAACGCAGCAAACTCATTTCTCAGGACCGGGGTCAGGAGAAGGACCCGGATTGGGGTCGATACCTTCCCGGAAGAGGAGAGTATGGCGCAGACCCGCTGCAAGGATCTGCTGTGAGGATGACAATTTGTGGGAGGGACGCAATAAATTAAACACTGAGTCCGCCTGCTCATTACCCTCTACTCCCCTGTGGCCTAGGACCCAGGGCAACAGTACTACCTTGTGTAATCCTAATTGATTTAGCTTTTCTACGCACTGAAGGACCAGCGCTTACTTTATTTCGAACGCCGCAAATGCCTTTAGTGGGGCCTGACTGCCTGACTGAGTATGGCAATTGTTTCATTGGGGTATCAGCGCTGAAGGTTCAGCTTAGCGCACTAACTTATGGCGAATACTTCCGCTTGAAAATGCTCGGATGTGCATTTAGAGTTACTGATATTTTGGTTCTGGGTCCGAAAACTCTGGCTCCAATCCCCTCTGGCGTCTTCGAGCCATCTATGTACCATACGATCTTGAGCAGACTAGTAATACATTGCACCCGCCCATACCTATAAAGCTGTACCAAGAGACTGAGCAGCCCATTACATTTTGGCACAACCGGAGCACTGCTGGACATCGAATCTATATGAAAGCTATGCATTCAAAAGTGTTTGTACCAGTGGCTGGTGCACACCGAACTGGACCAATGTATGCTATACTGATGCCTGCACAAATACCAAACTATGCTTATTGGCACGGTTGAGCACATACAGTACCTACATTTATACAAGGTGGAACACCACACTATCTACATGGCGATGTAGCCACCGATCACGTTGTTGTAAGAGATTAATTAAAATATGTTATTCATAAACACTGATTCTTATATTTTCATTATCATTAAACTGTAGAATGTAGACTCATGACTGGTATTCTTACTGGACACTGCCTTCTGGCGTCACATGCCTTTAAATTAGGCTTGGTCAGTGATAGCAGATGTAGGAAGTGCGGGTTTTGGAGGAGGAAACGATCGATTACGTTCTGTACTCGTGCCCGGCGCTTGCCAGGCTGACTCCAGCTGACAGCTGTCAGATCTAGAAGCAGCAAGTGGCTTAAGTTCTAGGAAGCTTCTGGTATTTGGCAAGAGGACGGAGTTATTTTATAACATGTCCTGTTGTTGATAGGGTTTTTAGCTTGGTCGTTAAAACAAACTTCTGGTAACACTACGGACTCATTCAGCCTATGTGAGGTCGTCATGAACCCGCCAGTTTAACCTAACCTATATTTTGTTTCGGTTTTTACTTTAGAATCAACCGTTTAAGTAAGCGAGGTCAGCTAACTAAGCGCCTTTAAATGTAGATCCATAAGGAACATGGGGTCGCCACAGCCTCGGCTGTTAAAGAAACAGGATTCGCCACGGGTAGGTGAGGTTCACAATTGGGTGGGAGAAGCTATATATTGCGCTGGCAACCCATTGAACGGGTTGCGCTACACAACCTCCTGAACCAATTTGGTATCTTACAGAGGCGACTCTTACGCAGGCATGCCTACCGCGGGTATACTCTAAGCCCCCTAACCCGCTGGAGCCATGAGAAGCGTTAGTGACCTTGGGTGTCCCAAGAAAAGTTCCGTCGTGTCTTGTGTTGTTGCGTGAGCGGCCAGGCAGCAGCGTGCAACAAATGCACAATTCAGGAGGATACCCTTGCTGAGCCCAGAAAATCTGGGAAAGTTGGATGTACTGGTCGGATGCAACAAACGAGTATATTCTGTAATAGCATATGATCAACTTGGAGATAACCAAACGTTTATTTTCCTGTCCAACAGGGAACTGGTTCTAGACCCTGCCGCTAAAGAAGTATAGGCGTATTCACATCAATTCGTTCCCGGGTTACTCGGGGAAATCAGTTTTAGCAGTACTTGGCACTTTTCATACTGCACGTCCATACAAGAACTTCGGATAATGAATTAAACAGTTGTTGTTGTTGAATTAAACAGTCATCTGCATTTGTTTGTTTTTGTAGCACGTCTAATTTCCTTCGTAACATCAATCAATTATCCCTTGTTATAATGTTGTGTTCTCTATGAATGCAACAGCGAAGTATCTTCGGGTACCCCTGATTCTAGTTATCTGAAATCGCCTTTGGCCTCCCAGAAAAGAGCTAATTGTGGAGCCCTATTTATAGAATACTTTTCGGGTTAAATATATTAAAAGCTTTAATCTATCCTTACTGATATTAGTTTCTTTCTCATTCTAGGTAATTTGATTTTGACGATGTGCGCATAGCAATATTCCAAATATTCCAGCTGTAGCTGAAGGAAGAACATAAATTTGCTCAAATTATAAGAAAACTGCAAAAACTATCCCCCCGCCCTTTTAGTACCACAGATAAGGCGCTAACAAGCATACTATGGGAAAGGGTCAAGACCAAAGGATCAATATCACCTGTAAATCGACTTTGATAGCACGAATTGGGGCTTCCGGTATTATCCCTACAAAACTCATATGGCTCTGCAAACTGATGTTGAACAACACCACCAGCGCAGGAAAAATTGGGCATCATCACTGAGCTTCGAAAGTTTCAGAAAGGGCACAGCTATTAATAGACGTTATTGTACTTAATTAGCTTGTACATATCAATATACACATATGTAAAGTTCACTAGAGTAATAAGGGAATAATTTAAATTGTAAAAAAACATTGTATATATGAATTATTTATAATTAAATATTATCTGAACATAAAGGACGCGTTTCATTCGTGGAAAAAGCGATTTGACAGAAGGTAACCGATACTGGTAACCGATAGAACAGTTACCCGTGTTGTTGTTGTTGCATATGTTTTGGTTAGCGATAATGAAAACATAACTGATCAAGTAACTTAAAAATGTAAATAACATCGAGCGAGAAGGAATGTCGAAAACACAATAGGTAAGAGCGAGAAAGCGAGTCACACGTACACAATTTTGAGAGCGCATGTATTACCTTTTTCACGACAGCAATGCAAAAGTCATTAAGATGATAATTGGTGAACAAGTTATTGGTGACGATCAAGTAATCGATTTGGTAACGGGTACCTGTCTTGTAGGGAAGTAAGTTGATTTTTCTGTCACACGGCCAATATATATTGCATTATTTAAATCGCGATCCCCTTTTGGCTTCTATGATTACTCGAGTACTGGACTCGAGTCCGTGTATCCGAATACTAAATTTTCCATATTCGAGTACCTGAGTAGTTCTGAGTACTAGAGTCAGCTTGACTCGGCAAATCAGTATTTGCGAATTCGCAGGAATATTTGGAAAAAAGTTAAGGTTAAATTAATAACAAACTACAATGTAATAAAGCAATGAAAATCGCAATCATTGTGTTAAATATTGTTATTGTGAAAATAAGGGTGGCAACTTATGTATTGTCTAGGGGCGGCGAATATCCAAATCCGCCACTGTATGCATATATATGTGTGGTTTGACAATTTATGTGTGTGAATGTGTTAGTGTGTGGTGTGTTAAGTGGGTGGCAGGGTTGCACCTGCCAATGTGCCGGTGTTGTGGTGAGTGGTCACGCACGCTTGGACAATTATGAAGAAGGACGTTTGTCATCACCTCATGTTGTCCATGCTATACCGTGCCAAGATTAGGCATATCCTCAATAACACATTTTTTCACCATGTCCACCCAGCTCACCAATGTATATTTACTGTATTTCAAATTTGTTCCACAAGAAACCGCGAATTGTACTGCTACCATCAGCGGAGCCATTTGGATTTATAACCACCGTATTTTAAAAATAATCGCTATACAAACCAAGCACCTGCGTCTTGCGAAGCATATTTTGTACCCATATATCCATTTATAATACAAGTAAAAACAAAATAAAATATTAATAATTTTTTTGTTTTCAAAATTTTACATCTAAATTTAGATCTAAAAGTATGTTGAAAAAAATCTAAATTTTTTTGTTTAAATTGCTTCACCGACACTTTCCAGCGATTTAGGTTTTTTCTCAATTTAGGTAGCAATTTAGGCAGTCGCACCCAGTCTTAAAAATGTATAACGGAATGATATTTGTGTATATTTGACTTTTATATTTGAGATTTGAAGCATTCCCGAACTTATGGAATTTCATCAAAATATTGTTCAACTCCAATCATGAGAGGCCGTCCCATTCTTTTTTTTTTATTTTGTAAGTATGTGGAAGTGATTGGTTAGCGGGAATTTTCTATTCAGAAAACTACACATGTAAATGCACTTATATATATACCTTTGTTAGTTATTGTTATTATTAATTTAATATTAAAAACCTATTGGACAATTTATTAAATAATACCATACAAAATAGTTTTATTTTATATAAAATAACAAAATCTTCTATAAATTAACTCTTATACATATATTTTTGATTTTCGTAATCGAGAACGACACTTGCATACTACAATAAACACAGCGCCTCATGTTAAAATAAAATATATTGCAGGCAGTCCATAGAAGCGCATGTCCAACAATTGTGTTTGATTTGTTTGTGATGTTTGATTAACAGTGCATTATACATACATACACTTAAAACAGATTTAAATTAATTTAAAAAATTCGCAGGATTATTTAAATAATAGAAAATGTCTTATTATAAAAAATATGTTAATCGACATATATATGTATGAGAGTGTGCCAAAAAAGACGATATTTTTTTTGGCTCTCACCCGACAATTTTAGAGAATATGTCCAAACAAAAATTGTGTCAAGGGCGGAGCACAAAACTTGAAGTTTTGCTATTTAAATAAACGGGAACTAAATCTTTTAACATTATTTTGCCCTGCAAACTATGAAGCATTTTTTTTTTTTTTGTGATAAAATGAATGCATGGATCGCATTCCGCACTAAATTCTGAGCAAATAATTTTATCCAGCCAAACTTTCATCGTCGGCATTGAATTTATTCTTGGTAACACCAATGTAATTAAAATCGTTTTCCACCTTATCCTTCCACCGAAGTAGCGACCCCTTTTCTTCTGCTTTCGTAAGCGGGTTCCGATAAGCAAACCTTCTTGGCCTTCATCTTTCATTTGCATAATATGGCCTAGTCAATATAGTTGGTAAGAAGGAATATAAGTAGCAATTTGTCAGTCAAACAAACCACCGCTGGATAGCTAAATGGTTAGCGCAGCGTGCCTAAAGCGTACTGGTGATGAAGGCTTAGCACCCTTCGAAATGGATCTATATGCGCAGCTATGGCAGGTTGTCTGAAAAATTTTCTACTTACTATTCCACAAACAAAATACAATTTTTCAAATTTAGAAAAAATAACAATAATTCGTTCTCCACAACTTAATAATGGATAGCACCGGGGAACCTGACCCTAAGCGATGGCCGGCATCCACCGTATCCACTTCCACCAACAGAAAGCATATCATCCGTCAGTCACCACGTGGTCGATCTAGTTTCACGTATATTTTTATTAGTTCGCTTGACGATTGACACAAAAAACACATACAAATTTTTCGTATCGTCGCAAACAACTTTGTTACAGGCTCACAAATTACAATTTTGATGAATTTTGGCTCTTATCTATAGGTCTATAGAAACTTCCGCGATGAAAATTTGGCTCGATACATTTTTTTGTTCTGAATTTAGGCTAAATACAATTCATTTTATAAAAAAAAAGCTTTATATTTTGCAGGACATACTAATGTTAAAAACTCCGTCTTATTTAAATGTCAAAACTTTAAGTTCCGCGGGGGTTCTATTTCTGACACAATTTTTGTTTTGACATTTCTCTGATTTTTCGGGAGCGAAAAAAAAAATTATCATCATTTTCACCCTTATATGTATACATAGTACTCGACTTGTATATACACTCTTATAATTAATTATTTATTAAAATATCAATACATATTAGAAAACTTGTTTTGAGTGCCAACCTCACGTTAGTTTAGGCTTAACTCCCACTACGAAAAGTAATGGGATGCACTTGTAACCGCTTTTTGCTTTCTTTAAAGTTGTTATTTAATATCGCTGCATAATTTGTCCTAGTAATTTGTTAAGAAGTTTATCCAAACCAGGGGTCTGCACTTTACAGCACAATTATGCTCTCATTGCGTATGCAATCCCATGATCTAACCCTATTCGAATGGCTTCACAAGGCCCATCACTTTGCCTTCAAAAAGCGGCAGAATATCACTGTCATTTACAATCTCTTCCTGTATCACTGGGCTTTCTGGATCCTCGCAATGTGTTTTGAAGAAGAACCTAGTAATTAAAAAAAATGATCGCAGTTAATATAAATAAGTAAATCTGTGGCAATTTGTTATACAAACAAATGTATAAGTTTAACACGATCTGTGGTAGAACGTTTGTGGTTTTTACCTTGCTTTTATTAGCTAGGGTTGTATGTAAGTATGTAACGGAATCTTTGGGCATAGTTTTCACCAACTTCCAGAAGTTTGATTAATTTAAAACTTTGCACACGTATCAAGGACCGTTAACAATGCAATAATTTGATGAAGGGGTGACATAAGGTCAAGGGACATTGACTAAATTGATCTTATTTGAGATTTTTGGCGACCTTTAAATTTCTAACTTTATGTTGTTATGCTGGGTCGAGGTCAGGTTTTTACAATAAAACTAAATAGTTTTTTTTTTGGATACCAATATATTTCGGTTGCTCTACTGTAACCGTCTTCGGGGTGGAAACTAATAATAAACATAAAAACCAATTAACAAAACAACGTTATAAAAAACTGATCCTACAAAGTACATACATTTTATATCACGTCCTCCCTGTGTGACGTGGAGTTTGATACTGATTATTGGTTAACAGGTGTTTGTAAATATGTGCGCAATCATCTGTATCACTCTTAAAGTTAAGTCTTATGTCCGTCGGCGTGTTTATTATATGCAGTGTCTCTAGTGTGAATCGTTTCGTATACTTTCGTTCTTGTATAAGAATTCTAGCGTCGTCAAAGTTTGGTGAGTGAGTGGCCGGTAGCGGTTGATGCTAAGGTGACATAAGGTCAACGGACATAAGGTCAATTAACCTTATTTAGAATGGCCATAAGCTAATTGAAACTTTGTGCTCATATCAAGGACCGATGACAAAGCAATAATTTGATGGTAGGGTGACATAGCTCAAAGGACATAAAGCCAATCGACCTTATGGCCACTTCAAAGGGCCATAATTTTAATTGAAACTTTGGACCGATATCAACGGATATAAACTTACGACCATTTAAAAAAGGAAGCACCCCCGCTTTTTACACTCAATCTAATTATTGTGTTAATAACTTAAACTTTATTATGGTAATTTTATTTTAGTTAAATTATTCAACCCACCTTTTACCTGTAACGTAAAATCTTTTTTTTTTACTAAATATTATTTTCTAATTTTTAGTACGGTTAGATATAAAGCGCACTTTTTCCAAACTGTTATTTATTATGATTCAAGGTTCGATTCGAGCTCAAGGCCAGAAAAATAATTTTTTTCTAATGATAATTATTATTTTTTAATTTTTCTAAATTTGAAAAATTGTATTTTGTTTTTGGAATAGTAAGTAGAAAATTTTTCAGACAACCTGCCATAGCTGCGCAGATAGATCCATTTCGAAGGGTGCTAAGCCTTCATCATCAGTACGCTTTAGGCACGCTGCGCTAACCATTTAGCAAACGTTCGCGCTTTAAACGCCAGCGCCCCTCAGGAGCGAACACTGGGGGAGGACGAACTAAGCCTGTAAGCGAACATCCGTCACCAATAGGCATCTATATTTAAATTTAAATTACTCTGATTTCATAGAATTACAACTTAACGAGTCACAAAAATTTTGTTCCTTCCTAGTAGACACTCAAGCGGACATTTCTTTAATAAAGATATCATGTTTAGACAGAAATATTTCCTTAAATACGACCGACAATATTAACATTACCGGTGTTACTTCCAATTCAGTTTCCACTTTAGGTAAAATTACAGCAAATTTTAATTTTTCTAACTTTTCTACTAAACATACTTTACATGTAGTTGATGAATACTTTAATATTCCATCCGATGGCATATTGGGTAAAGATTTTCTGAAAATTAACAAATGCATTATTAATTATGAAAGAAATAGTATTTCCTTTTGGATAGGTAATGAAAAAGTCGCGATACCCATCCTACATGGAACAGAAAGCGACAGTTGTATCATTCCTCCGAGATGTGAAATATTCAGACTTTTTGATTTAGGAGATTTACCCGAGCCACTTTTCGTGAACTCGCGGGAAATTGAAAAAGGTGTTTTTACAGCGAGGTGCATTGTTAATTCTAGTAACCCAATAATTAAAGTCATAAATGTGGTATTTAATATATAAATCACTATTTAATAATAAGCACTATTTATTTTTATAAAATATTTTTATTTAACCGCTCCTAAAAGTATGTTACAAAACTTTTTTAAATATTTCAACCGAATGAAAATTTTTGAAAGACAATATTTTACAATTGAAAAATAAAAATTAACAAGAACAAAAAAAATTCAATTTATTTAAAGTAGGTACATTTAAAGTTGAATATAAATATAACCCTACAATACTCCCCCTTCCGGAGATTTAATGTTAAATAAATTAAAAGTAACTTTCTTTTTTGTTTTTGTGTTAGGTATCTGTATTTTATCAATCATTGCTGGTTTTAAACGATCAATAGGAATAGATTTAATTTCATTGTTTATTTCAATTTTAAAGTTTTTAATATCTTTTTCAATAACTCTATAAGGACCTTCATACGGATGTTGCAAGGAATGTTTGTTTACTACATGTACAAAAACAAAATGACAATCTTTTAAATCTTTTGGAACAAAAATACCACTAGAATTTTGATGATGTTCCAAATTTGATTTAAAATTTTTAAAATGTTCACGCAAACTACTTAAAACATCCGTTGAAGTTATATTCTCTGTAGTTGAAACAAATAATTCAACAGGTAATCTTAAATTTTGTCCATAAACCATTTCAGCCGGTGTTGCTGAAATATCTTCTTTAAAAATCGATCGCAAACCCATAAGTACTATTGGTAACTCTTCATACCAATCTCTGGATCCATTCCTAGCCATTATTGAAGATTTAAGCTGTCTATGAAAACGTTCTATCATTCCATTAGCTTGGGGATGATAAGGAGAAGTTGTTATTTGATGACTTCCAAGAAGTTTCGTTAATTCTGAAAACAAGTTTGAAGTAAATTGAGATCCCTGATCTGTTGTTATTTCTAATGGAACTCCAAAACGTGAAATATATTCTTTAAAAAATTTATTTACAACCGTAATTGCAGAAATATCTCTTAGTGCGAATGCCTCTGGCCAACGTGTAAATCTATCAATTATAGTTAATATGTAACGATATCCTTTTGAAACAGGTAAGGGTCCAACAATATCTAAGTGAATGTGTTCAAATCTAGATTTTGGAATTGGAATTTTCATAACTGGAGATTTTGTATGACGATGTACTTTCGATTTTTGACAACTTATACATTCTTTAGACCAAGTATTAATATCTTTATTCATTTTAGGCCAAAAATATTTCTTAACTATCAAACGACGTGTAGCTCTACTACCAGGATGTGAAATCCCATGTAACATATCAAATATTATTTTTCTTAAATTGTTTGGAATGAAAGGCCTAGGATTTTCTCCTGACACTTCGCACCATATATTAAAGTTAAGAACAGGAATTTTTATTAGTTTCAAATTTAAAAATGTTTGCTCTGAGGTAAGTTTGCTTAATTCACTGTCTTGTTGTTGTTCACTTTGTAAAATTTTTAAATTAATGTCCGAATTATTAATCGCTTCTACTTCAAACGCACGAGATAATGTATCAGCTACAACATTTTCTTGTCCTTTAATATACCTAATGTCATTCGTAAACTGAGCAATGAATTCCATATGTCTAGTCTGTCTTGGACTGCGTTCTGTTTTTGAATTTAAAGCAAATACAAGAGGCTTGTGATCTGTGAAAACTGTAAATTCACGTCCTTCTAGAAGGTAATTAATATTCAAATAAATAGCTAATAGTTCCCTATCAAATGCACTATATTTAATTTCGGATGGAGACAATTTCTTTGAAAAGAATGCAAGTGGTTGTGACTTATTATTAAACGTTTGATGTATGACACCACCTATTGCCGTATTGGATGCATCTACATTTAAAGAAAGTTTTGCATCTTTGTTAAAATGATTTAACAATATCGCAGATGCAAACTTTTCTTTAATGCATTCGAAAGCTTTATTAGATGTATCGTCCCAAATTAAAATCTTGTCTCGTTTCTTATTTGTTCTATTAATTAAATCATAGATAACTGTCGTAAACTCTGCTAATTTTGGTATATATCGATGGTAATAATTAACCATACCAATAAATTTTTGTGCCTGCTTAATAGATTTTGGACGATCAAAATTTCGAATGGCTAAAACTTTTTCTTCTGAGGGTCTAATTCACGTTTCAGAAATATTATGTCCTAAAAAGTCAACATTTGTTACGCCAATAGTACATTTACTTGGTTTTATATTTAAACCGTACTCCGTTAGGCGCTGAAATAGTACGCTAAGATCTTTGAAATGTTGTTCCTCATTTTCGCTTGCCACTAAGAGATCATCAATATATGTAAAAACAAAGTCTAAATCATTAACTACTTCATTAATAAATCGTTGAAAAGTTTGCGCGGAGTTCCTAAGCCCGAAAGGCATTCGTACAAATTCAAACATGCCAAAAGGCGTAGTGATTGCAGTTTTATAGATATCCTCTTCTGCCATTGGAATTTGGTGATAAGTTCTTACCAAATCTAATTTTGAAAATATTTTCTTATTTCTTAGATTCATGTTGAAGTCATGAACATGGGGCAAAGGATAACGATCAGGAACTGTTACGACATTTAATCTTCTAAAATCTCCACAAGGACGCCAGTCATTTAACTCCTTCTTGGGTACAAGATGTAAAGGAGATGCTACTGCTGAATTAGAAGGTCTACATATCCCTGTCTTTACTAAAAAATCGAATTCAGTTTTAGCTACTTTGAATTTAATGGGGTCTAAACGTCTTGGTTTAGAAAATGGCAAATTTCCTTCAGTGACTAATCTGTGAACTGTTGTATGTCTAACTGGTTGTGAATAATCTGGTTCAGAAAATAAAGAAGGAAATTCTTTTAGTAACTTTGTAAATTTGTTATCAACAGCGAAAACTTTTGGTAGCGAAACATTACAAACACATGAAATTGTGTTAACTGAAAGACTTGTTATCGGATCTACTAAGCATTTGCGTTTAACATCAACTAAGAGACCATATTTACACAAAAAATCAGCACCGATAATTGGTTTAGCTATATCCGCTATTAAAAACGTGAACGGAAATTCGCGACGCAGTCCTAAATTAATAATTAAAAGTTTTTTACCGTATGTCGAAATCGTTGAACCGTTAGCTGCAGTTAAAATAATATCTGATGACTTTTTCGAACTTGAAGATTTTGAAACCGGAAGCACTGAAATTTCTGCTCCACTATCTATTAAAAAATTAAGTTTGTTTGTTTTATCAAAAATAAATAAGCGACGTGTAAAGGTGTCTAAATGTCCGTTGTTTGTCGCCGTAACAACGGATAACTTTAGTTTGACGAACTATTATTTTTAAAAGCGCATGGTTGTTCGCACTTCAAAGCCTGATTACCAAACTTATAATGATACCTACAGAGCCAATTTGGGTTGTCACGAGACTTTGATCGATATCTATAAGGACTTCTAAAACGATTCCTACTAAAATATCGGGACCTTGAATAATTTTGACTCATCTGATTTTTAATTTCACTGATCTCTAATGACAATTTTTCAAAATTTTTGCACATCATGTTAGTTGTTTGAACCAAATTTGAAATAATTGCATTTTCGCTTTTAGAATTTGGAAAATTACTAACTGAGGCTATTTCATTTTTATTATAAACTTCCCAAATATTATCGGCTAATTTAACTAATTCACTTATTTCACTCAAATTCGAACTAGTAAGAATAATACTTAAATTTTTGGGCAACTTCCTTATCCAAAGTTTTTTAAGAATTTCTTTGCTAAAATTGTTTCCAGAGAGTAGCACTAGAGACCGATAAAACTCAGAAGGTTTACGATCTCCCATTTCTGAATCGGATAACACTCGATCTAATTTGGCATTCTCACTTAATGAGTGCCGTTCAATTAAAATTTTCTTTAATGCAGAAAATTTGTCATTTTCAGGAGGATTTTGAATAAAATCAAGAATTGTCATAATTACATCCTGTGGAAGTGCAGTTACGACATATTCATATTTTGTCCCCTCCTGAGTAATGTTCTTTCGACTAAATTGCATTTCAGCATGGATGAACCATGCTTCAGGGCAATTAGTCCAAAATTGGGGAAGTTTTACCGATGTAGCAAAAATTTCATTATTTTGATTCACATATGGATTTGGTAAATCATTTTGATAATTTTCATTATCCAAATCAATAAGTGAATCGTTTACTTGATTTCGTGGTGTAGATGTACGTATATTATTTGATGGTGAATGAAACATTGTTAATAGAAATAACTACAAAAATTATATTATAGGAAGAAATAAAAAATGTCCGGAAAGGAGCGTTTACAAAACCCAAATTATTAATCTATTTTGATACATATACAGATACATATAAATAATATTAATACTAGATACAGCTCACCAAATATTTGTCGCAATGGTTTTAAAATTGATTGATGAATTTAGACAATGTATTGTGCAATGGCTTTAAAATTGATTGATGAAATTGGACAATGTATTGTGCAATGGCTTTAAAATTGATTGATGAAATTAGACAATGTATTGTGCAATGGCTTTAATTGTTTTGTATTTGTAGCTTTTGTTGTTGTTGCTCTTGCAATGTTTGATTGAAAGGCTGATGTTAATGATGCAGCGGTAACGCCTGAAATAATGACAATCCAAAAATACGACGAAGACGACGTCGTGCAGTTGAAAATAAACTAATTTTATAGAAGTGAATCTAGTTTTTGGACCACCACGTCTACGTCAAATACGCGTTAGAGAGGGCTCTTGTGATGTTCACGATATATTTGGTATATATTTTCAACTTGTTTTTCAGATAATTTTTCGAGTAGTGAGGACACTTCACACTAGTTTAAAGGTACGAATTACAAAACTTTTAACGAGTTAGAGCTGGACGTTGCAAGATGTTACGCACTTTATTTGAAAGTGAATTTAAATAAATCTCTTCGCTGGTCTTTTGTAAATCAATTAAAGTTTGTTCAAGTGCACCACCTTTAATAATTTGTTTAAGAATTTGCTGATAAAAACGTAATAAGTTGGATATAGTAAACAGAACTATGGTATCGTTTTCGGAAGTCAATATGGTTTCCACTCGCATAATATATAACTAGGAAGAGAATAAATCGATTTTTGCTGAACATCAACTGGTGGCGTTATTATTTCATACAGCATACAAGAATTAAAATTTGATTCGTTGCCTTTGAAGGACGGGTTTAATGTTTGGCTGGCTAGATCGCCAATGTGGTATTTAATATATAAATCACTATTTAATAATGACTATTTATTTTTATAAAATATTTTTATTTAACCGCTCCTAAAAGTATGTTACAAAACGTTTTTAAATATTTCAACCGAATGAAAATTTTTGAAAGACAATACTTTACAATTGAAAAATAAAAATTAACAAGAACAAAAAAAATTCAATTTATTTAAAGTAGGTACATTTAAAGTTGAATATAAATATAACCCTACAATAAATACCACGGATGATATAAAGTATGTCAAAAGGAATAGTATTCGGACAGAAAAACTTTCAAACTATAATGTTTATACAATTAGCAAGACAGAAACAGAAGACAAACGTACGAAAAAACTGACTTCAATTTTAAAAAATCAAATACCTCAACATGCTCATAGTAAATTAATTGACCTTTGCATTGATTATGCCGACATTTTCGCTCTACACAGACGGACAAAATGACTTTAAACAACTTCTACGAGCAAAACTTAAGATTGACAGAAAACGAACCGGTATATGTTAAAAACTATACATTGCCATACTCTCAACGCTAAGAAATAAATCGCCAAGTAAATAAATTGTTAGACAACGATTTGATTGAATCCAGTTATTCGAATTACAATAGTCCTTTGATTGTAGTCCCAAAGAAAGATACTAATGGTCAAAAAGCTTATCGTATGTGCGTAGATTTTCGCGCGGTAAACAAAAAACTCATTGCTGATAAATTTCCACTAGCTAGAGTTGACGATATTTTAGACAATCTCGGTAGAGCAAAATATTTTTCCACATTAGATCTTTTTTCTGGATTTCATCAAATCGCCTTGCATCCTGACTCACGTGACATTACTTCTTTCAGCACCTCGGTCGGCGCATTTAGATGGAAAGTGCTTCCATTCGGTTTAAACATAGCACCAAATTCATTCTCACGAATGATGACAATAGCTTTTTCGGGTATACCACCCAATGTCGCATTTTTGTACGTCGACGATATTATCGTCATAGGTTGTAGTGAAGCACACCACATTAAAAATCTTTCAAAAGTTTTCGATACTTGTAGGTCTTTCAATCTCAAACTTAACCCAAATAAATGCAACTTTCTACGACCAGAAGTTACATTTTTAGGTCACAAATGTTCAGCCAAAGGTTTGTTGCCAGACGACTCTAAAATAAACGCAATTAAAAAGTATACAAAACCGACTGATAAAGACGCGGTACGACGATTCGTCGCGTTTGCAAACTATTACAGACGGTTTATACCTAGTTTTGCGTCTCTGGCAGCGCCTCTGAATCGATTAAGCAGAAAAAGAGTTGAATTTGTATGGGATGTAGAGTGCGAAAGAGCATTTTTATCTTTGAAAGCAGCGTTACTTTCACCAAAATTACTTCAATATCCAGATTTTACTAAACAATTCATTATTACAGTTGATGCTTCCACAACTGGATGTGGCGCTATTTTGAGTCAAGAACAACAAGGTAGTGATTTACCAATTTGTTTCGCTTCTAAAGCATTTAATAAAGCCGAACAGAAAAAACCCATTATAGAATTAGAGCTTTTAGCTATTTACTTTGCAATCAAACAATTTCGACCATACGTTTATGGCACCCATTTTATTGTAAAGTCAGATCATAGACTTCTAGTATACTTATTCAATATGAAAGACCCATCTTCAAAAACTTTCAAGAATAAGACTAGAACTAGCTGAATATAATTTCACTATTGTATATATTAAGGGAAAATCAAACGTCGGTGCTGATGCACTATCGCGTATTACAATCGATGAGATCAAGGAATCGAACAAACAAAATTTAGCAGTTCAGACAAGATCCATGACAAAACGGCAAAACGACAATAATCTTCATATTAAAACAGACAAAAACGACGAAAGACAAATTACTATACATGTCTACGACAAATTTTCATTTAATTTTTCAAAAAAGATTCCGCGAATAAGATCTGAAATTACGTACGATAAAAATAATAAAACAACAAATTTAAGAATTTTTGCGCATATTAAACATAAGAAACTCGAGTTACTTAGTTTTGAGCTTGTTAACGAAATAATGACTTTAGAGAAATTACTTTCGAGGCTTGAATCAGAAGCCGGCAAACCCAAATTAAGCAGATTGAATGGCCTAAAAATGATATTATGTACGAACATTATACTATTACAAGTTTCAAAAATATTGGAAGTAAAATTTTAAAATCATTAGAAATTATGTTAACAGAATTTCTGGTCGACATTGCGGAATGAAAAGACTTTACGCAAAACTACGAACAAAATTTTATTGGAAGAACATGACTCGTGATATATCGAAATATATCAAAAATTGTAAAGATTGTCTTTTAAACAAGGTTAAACCTAAAACAAAAGAAAAACTTGTTTTAACACCAACTCCTTGTAAACCATTCGATATACTAGTAATTGACACAATAGGACCCCTACCTGAGACCAAATATGGTAACAAGTTCGCACTTACCATGATTTGCGACATGACTAAATACCTGGTAACAGTCGCTGTGCCAGACAAATCGGCAAAAACAATCGCTTCAGCAATCTTTGAAGGCTTCATTTTAACATACGGCACAATGAATGCCATAAAATCAGATTTAGGTACTGAATTTAAAAATTAATTGTTTGAAGAATTAACTAAACTTCTAAATATTAAACATAATTTTTCGACTGCATACCATCACGAAACTGTTGGTACGATTGAACGTAATCATAGAGTTTTTAATGAATACTTACGTGCATATTTAAAAGATACTTTTTCTGATTGGGATGTTTATTTAAAATATTTTACTTTCCTACACAACACTACGAGTAGCACAGTTTTCGACAATCAATTTTCTCCTTTCGAGTTAGTTTTTTGGAAAAAGGCAATTTTGCCTAAAGAATTGACAAAAGAAACAATTGACCCAATTTATAGCGTCGAAAACTATGCCAAATAAGTCAAGTTTAGGATGCAGAAAACGCACAAAATGGCACAAAATCTAATTAATAAAAATAAATTACAAAGTAAAAATCTGTACGATAAAACGGCACGACCTTTAATTGTAAAAATCGGAGATAAAGTACTTTTACAGAAAGAACCACATCATAAACACGAAAGTATTTATCAAGGTCGGTTTATTATAACAAAAATTAACGAACCTAACGTAACTATTTTCGATGAAGTTAAAAACAAAGAAAACGTAGTACATAAAAATCGCCTAAGTAAAGTAAATTAACATTACTTTAAGACTTTGATTAAACTTTAAATTTGATTGAAAAATAAATCCAAAATTTTTTAGTATGTACTAGCATTTAAGCAGCCACGAAGGCTCAAAAAATTGTTAAAACAAAAAAAAAAAAAAAAAAAAATAGCGCAAAAATTCTGTACATTCAAATGAAAAATGTAACCTCTCAAAATTATAGTACAAGCAAAAAAAAAAAAAACGTTTAACAAAAGCTTAGCCTATTATCGAACAAATTGTATTTACCAAGTTACAAACAAAAACATATTCTACACGTCACAAATTAATCTATATATATAAAAGTGGTGTGAAAAATATATAGTAATTCATCAATTGAGAACGGCACGACCGATTTGGTTCAAATTTTTTTTCAGTTCTTCGTAATTGCTAGGGGAAGGTTTTTACCAAAGAAAATTTTGGGAAAACCCTGCGGAAAAGTCGGAAAATTGGAGAAATCGAAAATTGTGAACGGCAGGACCGATTTCGCTCCAATTTTTTCAGTTTTTCGTAATTGCTAAGAGGTTTTTACGAAAGAAAATTTTGGGAAAACCCTGCTGAAAGGTCGGAAAATTGGAGAAATCAAAAATTGAGAACGGCAGGACCGATTTGGCTCAAATTTGTTTTCAGTTCTTCGCAATTGCTAGGAGAAGGTTTTTACGAAAGAAAATTTTGGGAAAATCCTGCGGAAAAGTCGGAAAATTGGAGAAATCGAAAATTGAGAACGGCAGGACCGACTTGGCTCACATTTTTTTTCAGTTCTTCTTAGTTGCTAGGGGAAGGTTTTTACGAAAGAAAATTTTGGGAAAACCCTGCGGAAAAGTCCGAAAATTGGAGAAATCGAAAATTGAGAACGGCAGGACCGATTTGGCTAAAATTTTTTTTTCAGTTCTTCGTAATTGCTAGAAGGTTTTTACGAAAGAAAATTTTGGGAAAACCCTGCGAAAAAGTCGGAAAATTGGAGAAATCGAAAATTGATTATTAATATAACGAGATAAATAACAGATGGTGCTGTGTTTCTGTAAGTTTCGGACAATTGTGAAATTCATTGTGATAAAATTGCATTTTGAGTAGAGAAATTAACGGGATAAATAACAGATGGCGCTGTGCTTAGGTTGAGCGTAATTTGACAGGTGCACTTTTCTCATTGTCATTTTTTATTAAACAAATGTGCTATTTTTCTTGCTGCAATTGATTACAGTTTTTCTGATTTTCGTGTTCATCGATTAATTTTTCTGATTTCGGATAGTCATATATCGCGTATCACATCCACAAACGGTACAAGCATTACGAGCAATTGAAATTCTTTCGCGATATTTATCAATTCGATAATTTTTTAAGAAAATAAGTTTGCGTGTAAAAAGTGAGGTTATATTCTTGAACTGCGGGCATATATTGCGATACATTCATTCCGTAAGTATTTTTTTTAAAGAATTTTCTTTTTATTAGGATTAGTCAAAAATTACTTTATTGCATTTTAGCTAGAGTTATTTGCTTGACTAATACCTCTTCATATTAAAACAGACAAAAACGACGAAAGACAAATTACTATACATGTCTACGACAAATTTTCATTTAATTTTTCAAAAAAGATTCCGCGAATAAGATCTGAAATTACGTACGATAAAAATAATAAAACAACAAATTTAAGAATTTTTGCGCATATTAAACATAAGAAACTCGAGTTACTTAGTTTTGAGCTTGTTAACGAAATAATGACTTTAGAGAAATTACTTTCGAGGCTTGAATCAGAAGCCGGCAAACCCAAATTAAGCAGATTGAATGGCCTAAAAATGATATTATGTACGAACATTATACTATTACAAGTTTCAAAAATATTGGAAGTAAAATTTTAAAATCATTAGAAATTATGTTAACAGAATTTCTGGTCGACATTGCGGAATGAAAAGACTTTACGCAAAACTACGAACAAAATTTTATTGGAAGAACATGACTCGTGATATATCGAAATATATCAAAAATTGTAAAGATTGTCTTTTAAACATGACTAAATACCTGGTAACAGTCGCTGTGCCAGACAAATCGGCAAAAACAATCGCTTCAGCAATCTTTGAAGGCTTCATTTTAACATACGGCACAATGAATGCCATAAAATCAGATTTAGGTACTGAATTTAAAAATTAATTGTTTGAAGAATTAACTAAACTTCTAAATATTAAACATAATTTTTCGACTGCATACCATCACGAAACTGTTGGTACGATTGAACGTAATCATAGAGTTTTTAATGAATACTTACGTGCATATTTAAAAGATACTTTTTCTGATTGGGATGTTTATTTAAAATATTTTACTTTCCTACACAACACTACGAGTAGCACAGTTTTCGACAATCAATTTTCTCCTTTCGAGTTAGTTTTTTGGAAAAAGGCAATTTTGCCTAAAGAATTGACAAAAGAAACAATTGACCCAATTTATAGCGTCGAAAACTATGCCAAATAAGTCAAGTTTAGGATGCAGAAAACGCACAAAATTTCACAAAATCTAATTAATAAAAATAAATTACAAAGTAAAAATCTGTACGATAAAACGGCACGACCTTTAATTGTAAAAATCGGAGATAAAGTACGTTTACAGAAAGAACCACATCATAAACACGAAAGTATTTATCAAGGTCGGTTTATTATAACAAAAATTAACGAACCTAACGTAACTATTTTCGATGAAGTTAAAAACAAAGAAAAAGTAGTACATAAAAATCGCCTAAGTAAAGTAAATTAACATTACTTTAAGACTTTGATTAAACTTTAAATTTGATTGAAAAATAAATCCAAAATTTTTTAGTATGTACTAGCATTTAAGCAGCCACGAAGGCTCAAAAAATTGTTAAAACAAAAAAAAAAAAATAGCGCAAAAATTCTGTACATTCAAATGAAAAATGTAACCTCTCAAAATTATAGTACAAGCAAAAAAAAAAAAAAAACGTTTAACAAAAGCTTAGCCTATTATCGAACAAATTGTATTTACCAAGTTACAAACAAAAACATATTCTACACGTCACAAATTAATCTATATATATAAAAGTGGTGTGAAAAATATATAGTAATTCATCAATTGAGAACGGCACGACCGATTTGGTTCAAATTTTTTTTCAGTTCTTCGTAATTGCTAGGGGAAGGTTTTTACGAAAGAAAATTTTGGGAAAACCCTGCGGAAAAGTCGGAAAATTGGAGAAATCGAAAATTGTGAACGGCAGGACCGATTTCGCTCCAATTTTTTCAGTTTTTCGTAATTGCTAAGAGGTTTTTACGAAAGAAAATTTTGGGAAAACCCTGCTGAAAGGTCGGAAAATTGGAGAAATCAAAAATTGAGAACGGCAGGACCGATTTGGCTCAAATTTGTTTTCAGTTCTTCGCAATTGCTAGGAGAAGGTTTTTACGAAAGAAAATTTTGGGAAAACCCTGCGGAAAAGTCGGAAAATTGGAGAAATCGAAAATTGAGAACGGCAGGACCGACTTGGCTCACATTTTTTTTCAGTTCTTCTTAGTTGCTAGGGGAAGGTTTTTACGAAAGAAAATTTTGGGAAAACCCTGCGGAAAAGTCCGAAAATTGGAGAAATCGAAAATTGAGAACGGCAGGACCGATTTGGCTAAAATTTTTTTTTCAGTTCTTCGTAATTGCTAGAAGGTTTTTACGAAAGAAAATTTTGGGAAAACCCTGCGAAAAAGTCGGAAAATTGGAGAAATCGAAAATTGATTATTAATATAACGAGATAAATAACAGATGGTGCTGTGTTTCTGTAAGTTTCGGATAATTGTGAAATTCATTGTGATAAAATTGCATTTTGAGTAGAGAAATTAACGGGATAAATAACAGATGGCGCTGTGCTTAGGTTGAGCGTAATTTGACAGGTGCACTTTTCTCATTGTCATTTTTTATTAAACAAATGTGCTATTTTTCTTGCTGCAATTGATTACAGTTTTTCTGATTTTCGTGTTCATCGATTAATTTTTCTGATTTCGGATAGTCATATATCGCGTATCACATCCACAAACGGTACAAGCATTACGAGCAATTGAAATTCTTTCGCGATATTTATCAATTCGATAATTTTTTAAGAAAATAAGTTTGCGTGTAAAAAGTGAGGTTATATTCTTGAACTGCGGGCATATATTGCGATACATTCATTCCGTAAGTATTTTTTTTAAAGAATTTTCTTTATTAGGATTAGTCAAAAATTACTTTATTGCATTTTAGCTAGAGTTATTTGCTTGACTAATGCCTCCTATTAGACAATCAAACCTTGGACGACGTACACGCCGTGCAATAATTAGTCAGAATGTCCGTGATAATCAAACGCAAGGGGAACGTGCAGAAGAAAATGAATGGAGACGTGCCCATATTGCACAAGTTCGCGCTGCACAATCATCACCACAAATTCAACAAAATGTTGTTAGAACACCAGCCATAAATGCAGGCTTGAATCGCGCTGCTTTCGAATACGATTCCGCAATAGCCTATAAAGATCTTCGCTGCGTTGATGTCGGCTCATTGTCTGTCGTATGCCAGCATTGCAACGCTTTGAAGTTTCAATCAGAAACCCCCGGCTTATGCTGCGCTGGTGGCAAAGTGAAATTACCCGTTTTAACCCACCCGCCAGAGCTATTGTATTCGTTACTCTATGGAAATACAATCCAATCAAAACATTTTCTAGAGAATACACAAAAATATAGCGGATGCTTTCAAATGACATCATTTGGAGCCCAAGTTGTTGATGTACCCGGCTACAATCCCACTTTTAAAGTAATGATGTCCCATTATTATCAAAATGAACAATTATTGTTATATTTTTTTGAAATTGCTTCCAAACATTCAGATTCAAGGGCAAATTCACCATCGAGCGGGCGCTTTGTTACCACTACTGAACGAAGATCATAAGTTCCTTCAGATCTATTTCGTTGGTGATTCAGCAATTGAACTAGATCAGCGTTGTGCAATTTTGACTACGACTAAACGTGAAATGATCGAACAATTACAAAATCTTCTGCATGAGCATAATGAATTGGTCAGATTGTTCAAAACAGCATTGGATATGATGCCTTCAGACGACCACAAAATCATTATTAGAGCAGACAAAAGACCCGCTGGAGGCCATGCAAGACAATTCAATGCTCCCAGTCGCAGTGGTGATTGTTGGCGAGAATAAGGAATCACGCGATATTGTTCTTTACCGTCGGGATGGTGGACAATTGAAGCGCGTTTACGAGACGCATCGGTCATATGATGCACTTCAATACCCGTTGATGTTCTGTCGTGGAGAGGGTGGATATCACTTCAATATAAAGATGGTTAATCGAACGACAGGTTTGTTTATAAGTCATCACTTCTAATCTTCTATATCATCACTTCTATTTCGCAACCGAGTTCGAATTCATATTTCAGGAGAAGAAACGAATAAGAAGGTCAGCTCAATGAATTTTTATGCGTATCGTTTGATGATTCGGCGCGATGAGAAAATCGTGTATGTACATCCAAGATTTCTAAAAAAAAATGAGTGTACTTGACGTTTGGAATGTCGTAGAATCCATCGGCACCACTTTTTTCTGTTTGTCTGTATGATATCGATAATCTCGGAAACTAGCAAATGGATTTTATGAGACTTTCACAGATGGATAGCCTGTAATCCAGAAGGGAATCTAGAACTTATTTCATTAAAATCGCGAGAGAAACAAAAAAGATATAGTTGTTTAAGCTATCATTAAGCTACGTTTAAAGATTTTTTTTTGAAAAACGAAGGAAAATGCATTTAGTTGCCAAACAAATATCAAAGAATGCCTTTGCAAAGTTTTTATTCAATTTCATATAAATTAAAAATCAAATTCATGAATAGATACAGTGGCGTACCAAAAAAAATTATTTCACGCTGCCATATTACGATAATCGGTTAAAATGAGGTTACCTAAAACCTCTAAATATGCGTACAATATGGGCATCAAACAATAGAGGACGGTCACAGGTTTCATTTGAATTTTGTGACATTTCGATAAATTAATCGATAACTGAGTTATCTGTCAAAATGTATTTGCTCCAAAATCTATAAATTTAACTACAATATGAAATACTTTTAACTAAGATTTTAAACCTTTTATACGCGTTAATCAGGGACTCAAACCTTTTGGTGCAATTCGATTTATTTATTCGCTGACAGGTGGCGCAAAGTTTTCGTGTGTACTGCGATGCTTGGGTAGGTGTGCGATTGGTGGTCGTACACATACACTAAATAAAATAAAAATAAAAAATAAGGGCCACTTTAATATAAATACGCATTCCGAACAACGTCGGGTACCCTGCTAGTACCTAATAAAATTTATACAGAATAAATTTGAGTACATATGTATATATAAAGACAATGATCAAATCACAATTTTGCAAACAAGTTTCCCATAACTAGTACTTTCATATTTAAAATAGAGAGTTGAACAGTATTATCACGGTTTAGTGTTTTTTGCTTCATTTCAAATTACAAATTTAATGTAGTTAAATAAAATTTTTTAAAACTGAGAATATGCCTGACCAATGACATAAAAACAGTTTTTGTAACGTATTGATTGAATTTCTTAGACCAACGTTTATCGAAAGCCAAAAGACCTTTAGCCCTATTCACGCAAGCTTCAATATGAAATTTAAAATTCTGTGAAGGGTCCATTGTAACGCCTAAATCAATGAAGTTAGTGACTTGCTTAATTAAATAATCGCCAATAGCATAATCATCGGATTGGAAGGACTTCCTTGTAAAACACATGAACTTACACTTAGGGAGGTTTAGTGACATGGCGTTTACATTATACCAATCAACTAGACTACTTAGATCCGCTTGATAGGCATTACAAGGTTGACATCATCAGCGTACATCAACGGCTTGCAGCGCTTCAAACCACTTGGAAGGTCATTAATCAACAACAGGAACAAAACTGGACCAAGGTGGCTGCCTTGTGGAACACCTGAAGTTACGTTTATGAACCGATACCAGCAATATAATAAATATAACTGTTTGTTTTCTTTCCTTCAAATAAGAAGAAACCCAAGAGAGGAACAATGGAGGAAATCCTAACCGATTAAATTTGAATAACAGTATGCAAAGGGAAACTTTATCAAATTCTTTACTAAAATCAGTAAAAATAACATCAACTTCACAATTAGTCTTAAAACTGTTGGATACAAAGGTTGTAAGCTCAAGCAAGTTGGACACGGTAGACTTAAGCTGGAGACATTGGTGCTTTATCGGTAACCGTATCGGTAACCTTTTAACAGCTGATTCGACCAACCTTATGAGAATCAATGCAATCGATTATTGGTGCCGCTAAGGTCGTAACCGTATCGTAGCCAACCAATTGGGTTTTGGTTTACCGTCGTAATGATAAACAGCTGATTACGTTAGGGATACGGATACAGCGATACGACATACGGCACCAATGACTCCGGCTTTACTCTTGCAAAAGCCATGTTGTGAAAAGTCAACTAATGAAGATACTCTAAAAGCTAAAGACCCATTCAGTGTCAAAACACTCATAGATTGAGTTAGACCCGTTTTGATCAAAACGTTTTCTCTATCATAAATCGAGTCTTTGTATATTAGAGATGCTATTCTCTAACCCAAATTACATAAAACGGTCTTTCAATTCAAACAAAGTTGTATGGGCATCATAAGGAAGTTACCCCACTGCTCCTCAGATCATAACTTTCAATTTATCTTCACCAATTGTGATGTACTTCACAATCGTTTACACAACGATTAATCAAGCTGTTGTTGTTGTTTTAATAATAAAGACGCTTGCCGAAGGCTTTGGGTAGTCAAACATGGAGTTTGGCATTAAATATACTATTTGCGTTACTCAAAAAGGTCTAACGCCTGAAAAAGAAGCATGCAAATCAAACCATTTTGAGGAATCTGCACGCCATAAGCGTTGTCTCCATTTTGCTTCTTCGTAGGATCTTGCGCTTTCTCCCTTATTATCCTGCACAGAAATCACTTTTCCATTTTAAAGAAATCTAAATAGTTAAATTCCTTTTATTTTACACGAATTTGCAAAACGTTTAAACAAACATTACGTAGTAAACAAATGTAAATAAACAAAAAATGTAAAATGACATTTTATGATCAGCTTCGAATGAAAAAACATGTAAAATGCAACTCTGATGCCTTTACCTTGTAATTGTACCATGATTCATTCCTGTGCCATCACTAGGCAGATATCTTTGACTTTGACTTCTTTCGCTTGAAATGAAATTCAAAAAGAAAGCTTATCTAATTTGCCAACTGACAAATCAAAACCCCCTCCCGCTCCCGATGCGGTTATACTCGCATTTTTTTTGTGCATCTCAAAATTAAAAAACGATCGTTGAACAAATTGATCAAACTTAGATATACAATACTATAAGAAGACACTGAACTCAAGCGCTGAAGTGCAAAAGAAGAAATATTTACAATTTATCCATAAACGGTAATAAAAAGTACTCATAATAAATAGAAGCAGTAACTAACGCAACTACAGCGTACTATAATAACAGTCACCACAACAAAAATGATATAAGGGATCCCCATATATTTAACGCACATAATCCGTGCCAACACTATATTTACAATAACTCACGATAATTCTGTTGGGTGAATTTGAGTTTCCAGGTGTAGAAAGCACGAATCCGCGTAATCTTGTAACTTTTGTGTACAACCATTGGCGTCTTTCAGCTGAGTCTTCGAGAGCATAATACCGATGAAATCCTGCCATTACAAAGGAAATAATTAAGTAAATTTACAATTTTCAGCCATTAATGTCAAGACAACAAAGCCACGGAAAATGAGGTTACGAGACTGGTACGCCACTCACATTCCCAGGCTTTATTTTATGTTTACATGTCATAGTTCTTTGTGTACCATCAGTATTTCCCTGACGTTTTTCTCATGGCGAATTGTTTTCCTCTTGTGATCGTGAGCATAATTGAAAAAAAGGCGCATCTTGCGTTCCTTTTTTTTTTTGCCTTTTACAGCGACCATTACCTATATATGAATAACATTGAGCTGCTTCATTTATGTTTTAGATATTTATCGGGCTCTTCGAAGTGGCCTTCCAGAAGCTCCACCCGCAATTGCTCACTCTGATCTTCGTCACATTAAAAATATCATTCCAATCCTCAAATTGCTCCGCGGTCTGGAATGGTTGCGTTGGGATTACACGTGAATGTATGCTAAAGAAGTCTAAAACTGGTCGACTAGCTTCGGCACACCTTTCACCTCAACAGGACTAATGGATTTCTATTTTGTCGAAGCAGATTCTTTAACCGTCGACTTCTTATCCGCTTTCAATTTCACTTTCGCTACTATTGTAATTGTTGAGCTTTGTTGGCGGCGGCGATAACCTGCTTGGACTAGCGCTACTTTAATTTTTTTGTTTTTTTTTTGCAAAACCATGGGAAACCCCACGCCTTAAATCAACTATTTGTTTTGTTAGGTTGTGAAATAATTTTTCGAATGTTTGCGCATTGTTAACATCGCAGCACTTGCAGCGTGCCGTTCTAGAGGGCATTTATTCTCGTCTAGTGTTGATCCCAAATAAATATTGGAAATTCTCCGTTTTTCCCGAATAATAATAAGCGAGTGGCACACGATTCGAGAAAATACGTCGTACGCCATGTGCTTGAAATGAATAAAAGAATTTTCATTCAGGAAATGCATAATTGTCAAATGCCAAACGACGACATTGCCAGCACTTAGAATAATAATCACCTCAATGGGTGTGTTCACTGAGCCCTAACGGCTAGCTCACGCGTCTCAAAGCCTAGAAATTAAAAAAGGGAAATCAATGCGTTTAACGCTGTCTAATTTGATTTACAATACCTTTTCCAGCAAGCCATGACCCGCTCAAATTTCGGGAGCTATTTATTCCTACTATGCACATGAGTCATTATTTCCTTTTTTCTTGGGGTTTCCGCATCCCATGCAAAACAACAATAAATAGTGTATGATAAAGTAACGGTCATGATCCCAGGTTCACCCTCTTTACAGATCATGAGCCACGTTTCGAAATACCATAAACCTACGTACCACGTTGACTGTCCATTGTGTAAGAAGCAGCACTCCATTAGGGTTTGTTCGAAGTTCCGCGCTATGACTCCCGAGGAGAAGTTACGAGCGTTCGTGCTTCATAAATACTGTCCGAATTGTCTGTCACCCTTCCATCGCGTAGGAAATTGCACCAGCAAGTACAGGTGCAAAAGGTGCCAATAAAAACACCACACGACGCTCCACTTAGATGAGTTAAGGGAGGTAGACCACCAGGGTGAGGAAGATAATTTGGACGACATGCTGTCGATTCATGTAACAGAACAAACAAAATCATGGGCGCAGCAGGTGAGGAAGAGGAAGAATTACAAAAGTAGCATCAGCTTCGATTAATCGCAGCCCAGCGCATAGCATGTTTCGGCCGTTATTGCGCCTTGAGAAACAAATAGAGAGGAAGATTGGAAGCCCACAGGTAACCGACTGGCGTCAGGACAAGCAAAACCTCAGCGTCCCTAATCGAGGTAGAATGGCTAGCCAAAGAAATGGCCTTAACAGGAGACGCGCGAAGACCCGATAACAAAAAAGGGCAGCGCCATACGTGAAGGACGTGCGCCAGCACATCGGTAACCAACTATAGAGGGCCACAACCGCCGGTTTCCGAACGGGCCGACTACAACCAAATGCGGATCCACTGCCAACCATGCGGCCGTTCGTGCCAGTATCCCCCACAGCCATTGTGCGTATAGAATCGCACGGGCAGATCTACTTAGTAAGAGCAATTATCGACCCATGCGCGCCCACCACCATCGCCGACAGTGAGCTGGTCCGAGATCTATGTCTCGAGCAGCAGGGACCCAAACGGTGCACTATAATACTGCGAGGGAAGTACGGCTCAGCAAAGCGCATTCATACACAGGCCGTCGTCATTGCACGGCATCATAGAGTGAGCCTGCTATACAGCATAGATCTCCAAATTGCGGTGCCCTTCCAGTTTATGCATCTGGCAGACCCCCGATTGTATCACCTATCACCTATTCGGCTTACACTCGGCGCTGACATATATGCCGAACTGGTGGTGAGTAATACGGCGACTACCACCATAGGCGGAATTTTAGCCCAACCGACGGTCTTCGGCTTGGTCGTATCCGGAGTCTGCCAACAATAGGTCCACATGCACATACATCCACACATATCTAAAAGTAACTAAGTGCCATCGACTTTAAACCACGTATATTTCTTCTAACCTTTTTCTTCTCTTTTCTCCATAGAAAACATCCACAACACGCATAGTACAGCGAGGTGCAGTGTCCGCAGTCCGCAACTGCTCATCCGCTCGCAGCCTTACCCGGGCGAAGGAGGGCTAGGTTGATCCCTTGGGTTCATTGATCTCTATTTTTTAATACTTTAATCTATGACCTATTTTCTTAACATTGCTCGCGGCAAGGGGCCGGCATGTTTAGGTCCGCGACCTAAATATATCGGCCCACCCTCGTAAATCAATCCGCATACCTGTTTCTGTCTTTAGACAAATAGTTTAGCTCATATATATGCACTAATACAAACACGGCCTTGTGTTTGCCGCTATGAGCTTTTAGCACCGGAGCCTTGTTAAGGGGAAACTTAACGAAGGCTCTTGTACTGAGGGTTCAGCACCTTTTTCCAATTGGTTGACTTTTTTTTGGATCACGACCGCCAACGGGAGCAGTTCTATCCATCCAGCGTTAAGGTAAGAGTACATCAATACTAACCACAATTTTAATTGTTATCACCTTATTTTTAAAATCACTAAGATTACCTTTTGAGTATACATTTATACGAAACACAATTCAATTGGTAAATCCTCATTCTTTAAATCATTATTTGAATATATATTTATTAAAATCGATATTCCGTATTTCTCATTTTTTTCTTTTCACTGCGTTAAACCTTCCATTGGAGATTACGTGGGAGATTCGAGTCTTTCTCGTAATCAATCACTGTGACCTTGGTTTCCAATTTCATGACTTACTCTTGCTTCTTTTGATTGACTGCTAGAGGCGACAGAATTTGAATCCGAACTACTGTGTGGGCTTTGATTTTGTGTATCGTTTCTTTATATATATGTAAAGTTTTTTACATGCCTTGCATTCAATCGCATGTGAAGCGTGTTAGAAATCACCAAGTAATAACACACATAGTCGAAGAATACTATTTAGAAAAATACAATTGCAGTCAATAATGTAAACGATTGACCTCCAATGCTGATGATACATAAATATCGATATGATAAAAACCCCACAAGACGGTGGTAACTACGCTGCAAAAATCGTGTGACCAAAAACGCACACAGACACACGAAATTTTGACAGGGGTGACGATTTGGAATGAAAAATTCTCCAAATGAAATAGCATGTTGACAAATTTAGCTTTCCCACAATGTATCGTGCTCTCTCGCACCTATTATTTTTATAGGGATAGCAAAATACGTCATTTTTGCGTGCAAAAAAATCCGCCATTTCTAATTCAGCAGAGACAGCAAAACATTTGGTGGTCGAAAATTTTTTCAATTTAGAGAGTTTTAAATGGAATATCTCCGGAAAGATTTAAAATTAAGAGGGAGTTCTCCAGATCACATATATATATATTTTAAAGTGCGCAAACTTATAATTTAAAAGTTATTTGGTGTTAAAGTTTGCAAATTTCTATACAAATTTTATATGTGTATACGTATATATATGTGGCAGCACAGCTTTGTAATGTCATCAATAAAATATATGTATATATATATGTGCATGTTGCTGCAAAAGCGCGATTGATTTAATAAAAACATTTATAATAAGTGAAAACAATGCAAAAATGAAATGTGAAATATACAAAAATGCAATTTAAGTTTATCGTTGCCAATTTATATAGATATGTATGTGGATTAAGGTTTTGAAAGATGTGTAAATTGTAATTTAAAGTGCTATAGAAATTTGCTAAATTTGCAAACTTTAACAACAAATAACTTTTAAATTATAAGTTTGCACACTTTAAAATATATATATTTGTGATCGGGAGAACTCCCTATTTCATTTGATACCAAGTTTTACCCCTAACTCGGGGGGTGCTATTCTAAAATTTTCCCAAAGTCTTTAATATACAATGATTTTTGCTGTTTATTTCGACAACAATTTTTTATTTGATTTTTGTGCTCATCGAAAGACATCACAATTATGTAGCACCATGCCGCGAATTATGATAAAAGATGGTGTGTGGAGAAACACTGAGGTAAGCATTTGACGCGACTGGTTACTCTTGGCCGTTTATTAACTAAATTGATAACTTTCAGGATGAAATCCTCAAAGCAGCTGTAATGAAATATGGTAAAAACCAGTGGTCACGTATTGCATAACTGCTGCACCGCAAATCTGCCAAGCAATGTAAGGCACGCTGGTACGAATGGCTTCATCCTAGCATAAAGAAGACAGAATGGTCATGGGAGAAGGATGAAAAGCTTTTGTATTTTGCCAAATTAATGCCAACACAATGGCGTACAATTGCGCCTATTATTTCAGAGGGTTAACTGGCACCAATTGTTCACACCAAATTGTTAGGTACAGGATTCGCCACGGGTAGGTGAGGTTGGCAATCACAACCCCTGAATCATTTTGGTCGGCAGGTATGCCGCGGATATATTCTTGGCACTTGTTATTGATGGCTTTTATGATGCCACCAACACAACCTGGACAGACGCCAATGCTCAGTCAACCACCCAAGCCCGGTCAACCTCCAATACCCGGACACGTCCGGACGTCCTGGTTATAATGTATGTTAATACAACTAATAATTTACAAATTTGCTGATGATTATTTTTGTGTTATTTTCTTTAGCAACCACTTGCACCTGTTACTGGTAAATATCAACAGCCGCAATAGTATGATCAAGCCCAACGCCGTTTAGATCCCGATCAGATGCCAAATCCGATAAGCGTTATCATTGAAAATCAAAATAGCGCTGGTGGTGCTTTTATTACTAATGAACAGGGTTTATTACCACCATTTGTGACCACAAAATATGTGGTAGAAGATCAGGGTAACTCCTCGCCACGTTACGTTAGGTATCGATAATCGAAATTAATGTTTTGCTTGGCAATTACCTTGATCTTTCTTCTTTGCAGGTCGTCTTTGTATTGCATACCTGCAACAGCTGATTTATTAAATACAACAGCTTTGTCCATTACACTTACCGTCTCACCAATGGCACGCACGGTTGAGGGTGAATATGAGCCACCCATTGTAAATTTTGGTGAATTGGGTGCAATTAGATGCAATCGTTGCAAGGCTCTTGTAGATGCTGGTCGTCGTTTCCAATGTCTAATGTGGAAAGTAACAAGAGATGGTAAAAAAAATCTTTCACTTTTACTTGTGTTCATTGATCCATATTTTTTCTCAACAGTGCCAACTGCATATTTCCAACATTTGGGCCATACCGGACAGCGTGTCAATAAATATGAATATCTTGAACTTGTATTGGTTACATGAGTATTTGTGTAAAAAATGCTTGGGTACCGATAGCTCCCATGGTAAACCTCAACTCATATCCAACATCAATGCCTCCCATTCAATTGTGGCACTGTACGCACTACATTGGGTTCACGTAGTATTGACAAGCATATTGTTGATTCCAGTGGTAAGGCCACAATTTCAAATGATGGGGAAACCATTATGAAACCATTGGATATTGTGAATCCAGCCGTAAAACTCTAGTAGACATCGCCAAATCTCAAAATGCTGAGGTAAGTTTTTTGTTATATTAGAATGTGTAGAATAAAAATGTTTCTCTTATCAGGTCGGCGATGGCACCACTTCAGTAGTATTTTAAGCATGTGAAATCTTAAAACAAGTTAAGCCAGATGTTGAGGAAGGCGTGCATGCACGTATCATCATTAAAGCTATACGTAAGGCATTACAATTATGCATGCTAAAATATGACATGGCTGTACATGTCGAAGCGCCAATCAAAGGAGCAACAAAGTGTTATTGGAAAAATGATCTGCCACAGCAATGTCCTCTAATGTCCAAGAGTATCAGAAAATTGTTGATGCTGAATGGCGTATTCTGTAGAATAAACTAGCTAAGTAAGGCGCCAATGTTGTGTTTTCTAAATTGCCAATTGGTGATGTTGATACACAGTATTTTGCAGATCGTGATATGTTCTGTGCTGTTCATGTACCAGAAGAAGATTGGAAACGTAGAGTGAAAGCTTGTGGTGGTGCTGTTATGACTACAGCTAATGATATTAATTCAAGTGTTTTGGGTCAATGTGATTACTTTGAAGAACGTCAGGTTGGTGGTGAACGTTTCAACATTTTCCAAGGTTTGACATTAATTTCATTTTTATAGTTTATAATTATTTAAAGGTTGCGTTAATGCTAGAACAAGTACATTGATTTTACGTGGCAGTGTTGAACAATTTTTGGAAGAAACTGAGCTTCGTTACATGATGCTAAATTGCTTGTGCGGCGTACAATTAAACATGATTCTGTTGTTGCTGGTAAGTCAAAATACAAATTGAAAAAAATGTCTAATCTTAGGGCCTCATTCTCTATTACGAAACGAACTTTCGATGCGGATCAGAGACGAATCGCTAGTGTATTTGCACTATGTTAAACAATGGCAACTTATCACTTAACAATTACTTTTGCCTTCCTGTTAGTTAGAAAGGTAAAGACCGAACGAAAATGATAGAGAATACCATTGCTAGACGATATCGTTTGGAGGCGAATCGTTCGTCTGAGCTATCGTTCGCAATACAGAATGAAGCCTTTAAATTGTTAAGTAATATAATGAAAAGATTGTGTCCAAATACCCCCAGCGGGTTAGGGGTCAGAATTTATCTGCGGTAGGTATGCCTGTCGTAAGAGGCGAAGGTTTGAAGGTTTAATGTGGCCACATAAATCGTTCCCGAGATAGTCGGGCTAGCACTTTAATGGTGCTGTGTTACTGGAGCGTACCGGATCTGTATCCGGCTAAAGGACCATCACATCGATAACACTCCCCAAAGCCTTCGGGGAGCAACCTTATCGCTACAAAAACAACAACAACATTGTGTCCAAATCCCGAAAAAAAACTATAAAATTTGTGTCAGTGAAATGATAATTATTGCTTTTGGTTGTTAGTTTTGAGGCATCGTCATCGAGTTCCTTCTGATCGTATATGCCGGTTCTTTTGAAGCCTTCCTCACCCTCTCCTCCACGTTAAGCTTCCATGACAGCTTACTGTCTAGGATCATTCCTAGATAATTTGTGCAAGGTTTCTCCCGTAGGGTCGCCCCTCCTAACTTAGGCCTGGTCCAATTAGGGACCTTGTACCTCTTTGTAAACAAGACCATATGCAACGTCATCTGCGTAAACCGTAAGTTTTTCTGGTCCCTCGTAGAATCCCCTAAGCAGCTGGTTAATGACCAGCGTCCACAGCAGAGCTGATAGCACCCCTCCCTGCGGAGTGCCCCTGTCCACTAATTTCGTGGCCGCGTACAATCCCCATTGCGATGTAATCTTACTGCAGTTTAACATGCAGTCGATCCATCTGGGTAAGGCTGGATGTACTTTAACGTAATGAAGACCATCAATAATCGCTCATTTAGAAAGCCCCGGCAATGCTTAAGAAGACTTCTAGAGCATATTCCTTATATTCCAGGGCTTTTTCTATGCCTATTACCACCCTATGCAATGCGGTGTCTACTGACTTGCCTTTGGTGTACGCCTGTTGTGTTGTGGAGAGCAGCTTTTTATCCACGTTGGACTTTATGTACACATCTAGCAGCCTCTCAAAGGTTTTGAGCAGAAATGATGGTAAGCTATTGGGTCTATAATCTTTGGGATACACGTGACCGATCTTCCCCGCCTTTGGTAGGAAAGCTACACGAGCAGTTCTCCAAGAGTGCGGTACATGATTCAGTTTATGCACCCATCGAATATTATTTTAAGCCATCCCACGACCGCCCTACTTGAAACTTGTAGCATGGCCGGACATGTACCATCTGAGCCCGGCGATTTCACCACCACTACGAGGTCCTCAGTAGTGTAATTAGGCAGCATATATGAATGCAGCTGTTTCCTTACCATTACTACAGCTCGCACACGTCCTTCCCTTTGCGCATAGTAAACGCCAAATCCGCGCGCGCTAATTCCAGAAACCTTTCCTCCCGATGGAAGCCACGGCTCCTGGATCAGCGCGTTAGGAGGAGGAGTTCGCTCGACGCCACTTTACTGTGTTGGAGGTTTATCTGTAGGACTCGCAGCACCAATGGGCTGCTTTTCCCCCTCCAGCACCTTCATCGGGACGTCGTCGTCCTCCCCTAGCCCTTTTGGTTTAGAGTGTTCGAAGCCCCCTTCAGACTCTTGTACCTGTTGTGCCGGGTGTTCCTCTGTGCGACTCACAGCACCATCTGGCTGTTGGTCCCCTTCTAACACATTCGGAGTGACGTGGGCTACCTCCACCTGTCTTTTTTCCCTTAGGCTTTTGAGGTCCTTTTCGACTTCGCCCACGTCCAGCGTGTTAGGACTTTAATACCCGCGACTTCTTTTCCTGAGTCGCATATAAATTTTGCCTGTACCTAAGGACATTTTTCCAAGCTGCGCGTACAATATATCCTCCGCCTGCTTATTTATTTGGAGGATGTATAACTGACCTTCCTCCGTAGGCCAAGATACAGTAAGTACCTTCCAATCCTGTGTCGGTATGTTCGGATTCTGATTCTGAAAAAGTCGCATTGTATCCTCCGACTTCATCACGCATGGTATCCATACCTTAACTTTTGGTACCTTGGGGATTTGCGCTTTATCCACCATCTCAAAACGCGCGTTCGTGCCCTGCCTTTGGGGGTTTGGAACCACTTCCTCCAGCCACCGCAAGCTCGCGATGTTGTCGCACGCTATCATCTTCATACCATTATACCATCCCCCGAATCAAAGGTTGGAAGGAGCTTACTTGGTTATTCCCGCATCATCTTAAGCTCCTTTTCTACAGATCTCCACCTTTCACTAGTCATCTGTTCGAAAGGACTGCTACGATCAACCAGCGCCACAGTCAGTGACTGCTTTGCCACATCACTCATTTTCTCGGGAAAAGCCGGCGTCTTAGTGTTATTTCCCTTTGGCACCTCCGAGAAAGTCGGAGTCTTAGCGTTATCTCCCTTTGGCTTATCTCCTACTTCCATAGTTGGAACTTCCCTCTGACTCGCAGCCTTCGAGGTAGTTGCTACCTCGCTATTGGGGCCCATCTGTCTTACAGCTTTGGGCCTACTTGTCTTGTCTATGGGACTGCCCTGCGTCGCGGCTCTGGGACTGGGCCCTTTCTGCCATTCGACGCTTCTTCCTCCTCATACCGGTTGCAAAACCGAGGGTTTCACGCAGCAAACCTTTTGAACTGCCTTCGACCTACTTCTACCGCCTCATGAGCCCATGCCAAGCGCTCGATCTCCTCTTCTGTTGGGTCCACCACTGCTCCCAAGCACGGTCGACATTTGGCATGTTTTAAATAAGGTCACCGATGATTTGGTTGATGAAAATATCAGGTTTCGCGAGGCGACAAAACTGGAGAGATTGGGGAGATAGCTGTTTATTTTATTACAAAGTTCATCGATGTAGGAAACAATAGCATAGGCGTAGAAGCAATAGGGACTCCTGGTGGTAAAGGTAGCTATTGATATGTAGAAGTTAAGCAGAAGTTTGAATATGAGTTTTTTTAAGTTATAGCAAAAAAAGCGTTGAGGATTTTTAATATCTTACCAGGTACCTTCGTACATGTTTCTAAGAATGAAGAATAAAACCTATTCAAACTCAATTTTCACCAGGACAAAGCCGCTGATACCTCGCTATACTTTAACATACAATACGTTACCCCATTTTAGCACAACTATCATTTTTTGATTTTATTAAATTTTATAAAATATTTCTTCCTCTACAGTTCTATTTCGGTATTGGATGGTAAATATGGCTTTCGCATTTTCTCCATCAATAACTGTGAAAAGGTGGAAGAAATCTATCCGTGTAAATCTCACATATTATCTTGGTCGAGCGTTTCTTCAATAGCTCTCTAGTGGTGATGGTGACAGCAGAGAAACCCAACTGTTTACAAATGTTACACTTCAAAAAGAATCAAAATATCTTCCATTGCGTCTACGGCTCAAATACCCACAGTATATGAATGAATCGGTTGCACGAACTGGGTCTGAATACTGAAAAAGTACACATATTCAAAATCGATGAGGAGGCTGTGATGATGGTATAGGGTGAGTTGTTGAATAACATACGAAAGCCACTTTAACCCATCTATATATTTGCATTACAGCTAAAGCTTTACAAACAGCAAAAATTGCTGGCGCCAAGCAATTGGAAAAGGCAGTGAAGCATTCATAACACTGTACGGATGGTGTAAAGTTAGAAACTGCTGTTGTAACAGCTGCCACCGACACAACGGTCATCTCTACTTCGCCGAGTAGCGGCTCGTCCGACTATCTATCGAAGACAGTATAATCATATCTTTTGCCAACACAGGTTAGCGATGTGCTTGCACAGGAAAAGATTTCAATTGGAAAACAAAAACCAATTAAGAGAGTTTATTTATTGTTGAAGTATTTTCTTTTCTTTATATCAACAGTATTAATTTAAGTTGCAATATCACGTACATTTATAATAAGGGATGTGATACGATTGCTGTCGGAATTAGATTTGAAACCAATCAATACTCCTGCTAAGGGTTGTAGAATTATTGCTTGAATAATTAGATTTAGAACAATAATAAGTCTGACTTTATTACAAGTCGTACATTTTTAAGTTCATCAATTACGACAGCAATCGGATTCCACGACACCTTTGAATATTCTTGATTTGAAAAAAGAGTAAACGTAATCTGAATTTCTACTAAGCTTTAAGTTGAAGTTTTTTCTGAAGCTTAAAATTATTTTATGCTCGCTTAGAAAAGATTTCAATTGGAAAACAAAAACCAATTAAGAGAGTTTATGTTATTATTAAAGCACTTACTTTTCTTTATATCAATTGTATTAATTTAAGTTGCAATATCACGTACATATATAACAAGGGATGTGATACGATTGCTGTCGGAATTAGATTTGAAACCAATCAATACTCCTGCTTTGGGTTGCAGAATTATTGCTTGAATGATTAGATTTAGAACAATAATAAGTCTGACTCAATTAATAGTCGTACATTTTTAAGTTCTTCAATTACGACAGCAATCGGATCCACGACACCTTTGAATATTCTTGATCTGAATTTCTACTAAGCTTTAAGTTGTAGATTATTCAAATAATTGGAGTTTTTTCTGAAGCTTAAAATTATTTTTTGCTCGCTTAGAAGATATTTTAATTGGAAAACAAAAACTAATTAAGCGAGTTTATTTATTATTAAAGTTCTTCTGTTTTATATGAACTGGATTAATATAAGTTCCAAGTTCATGTACATATATAATAATATTGAAAATAATAAATATTGAAAATTCAATTTTTTTGGTTCATATTTTATTCATATGGCTGCTCCAGGTAAAGTAAATCTGCAGGTAAAATTCACGTTATATGGCGGTTATATAAATGGTAAAACCGCAGTAAAATTGATTGTCAAATGACTCGAAAATGTAGAGTGAAATGACGGAAAAATGACCGCCATTTGACGAGCATAGTGACGTGTGTGAGCAGCACAGTGCTATGCTCACATCCTATAAGTGGGAGCGGAATGCACGATCACATTAATAGGAACGAAACGGAAAATTTGGTCACAAAAGTTCATCACGCCCATGCAAACGTGACTATGAATATAACCGCTGCAGAAAGTCACAATGACCGTAAAATGACTAGTAAAAGAACATACAGCAGATACCATTATGCATGTGAGACAGATACATAATTCTCAACGGAATTTTATGTATGCGAGAACAGTTTATCCGATTTAATCATGTTGTCACTACTGGCTGTCATATGTCAATCAAATGATTATCACGGTTGTTTTGTTATTTTTAAATTCCGCCATTTTCCACCGACGAAATCCATATAAAAAATAAATTTAAAAAATGAAAAAGAGAGGATTTCACTAAAAAATACCAAAAGCTGTCGGAATGTGTGGGGCGCACTCAAAAAATTGATATGCGAAAAATAATAATGGTTAGTGGTGATTCATTTTTAAATGTGTTTCCGCATGAGGAAAGCGCTCTTCTGTTGTTTTGTTATTTTCTGAATTTAAATTGAACATTCTGAACTCGAATTCTTATAAAACTAAACAAACAAGAAACACGTATGCTTTTATCACGTACAAAATTAAAAACGTAATGAAATAAAGTAAATAAAAAGCAAAAAGCATTGTTTCATTTTTGGCGGAATATAATAATGGTCATTTGTGATAGTATAACAGGCAAAGCTGATATCTACAGTAAACTATCATTTATGACACTTTTTGATAGTTAGAGTGTCAGCACTGATCCAGGAAAATGAATGAGAGTGAGCAGTACGGCTATATACTTAATCAGTAGGCCATGTTGGTGTATAAGAAGAAGACAAAAACTCACACGTACACAGTTGTTTACATCACATTTGCGCAAGTCCCTTAAGTTTGTGATAGAAAGTTTGTATGAGGCGCTGATCGTTAGGTTGACATTGCTGACAATCAGATGATAGTCATATGATAGTCAGTATTCTTGTAGGGTAGTTCACCCACATTTTCAAAACTTTTTTCGCTATCCACTAACACATCGACGTTTCATGCTGTCATCGAAATGACAGTTCATTAATTATTCCGGGAAACTTTGAAACGGAGAAAAAATAGCATTGTTTACAACGAAAAATATCTTGTGCTTTTAGTTGTGACATGTGACGGAAATTAAAGTTTTTCGCCCAAAATAATATTAAGTTAATTTTAGTTGTGACGTGTGACGGAAATTAAAAATGTTGTTGCAGAGACCATCTTTTTGCGTTGGCGGCCTTCGCACAAAATAATATTAAGGGTAACGTTTTACAAGACGGTGCACCACCTAATTTAAAAATATCAAATAATAATAAAAACGGAGATCGAGGCGCGTCTTTTGATTCCTCGTTTGATAATTTTTGATAAAAATTAGGTGATGCACCGTCTTTTAAATCGTTACCATATTAAGTTGTATAGAATCGACGGGATGGCCTACAAGGTTTCATGTCATACTAAATCGCTCCTGATATGGCCGGGCTAGTACCTTATTTGTTCCCAGAACGTACCCGATCTGCATCCGGCAAAGGACCAACAAAGTCGATAACGGGGAGTGTCCTTATCTCTACAACAACAACATTAATTACTTTGGTAAAAGTGCAGTTTACGGTACCCATCGAAATTTGGGCCAAAATTTTCGAGTGAGGTATCAAAAGGCGCGTATTCACGTCTAGATCAAGAATCCGAAGATATTAACGAAAAACCGAAAAAAGACCCGCGGGTCCCTCCGAAACCGGGGGTGGGATCCATAGTATTTTTGCTCAGAACACCTTTCTGCGTTGGCGGCCTTCGGCCGCGCTTATAAAAAATAACCCTGGGCTACGCCATGCCAAGTCCGGGTGTGTGGTATAACCGTGGCTACCGCCACGGTGATGCACAATTTTTTTTGTGGGTACAAACACAACAACAACCACATTAAATCGCCAAATTCAACTGCAAATATCTCCGGACAGAGATAACATTTTTATTTTCCGCCTTCGGATTATTGTTCTCGGTATTAATACGCGTCCTTTGATACCTCACTCGAAAATCTTGGCCCAACTTTAGGGTGGGTACCGTAAACTGCACTACTACCTTTACTTTCTGATTTTCATTCATACGTATGTGCATTTTTAAATAATAAAAAAAATTTCATATTACTCTAATAGATAGCATCTCCGCCGGGTTGCGATGCAGCTCAGAATAGACCAAAATCAGAGGAAATCTACAATTAAATGCATATTCACGTGTCATTTGCCAAGGATACAAGGTACTTTACAACCAACATGCTTTGGAATACGGTACCAAACTGGTTGGATGTATTTCCCTAAAAAAGGGGGGAACACGCATCTTGGTTTGCCAGTATTTGCTTCGGTAATTTATATTGATTTGTATTGATTAAAAATTGCAATAGTAGATAATGTAATGTGAATTAAAATTGAATAGGTAGTCAGAGCAAAAAAGGCAACTGATCGGCATGCAACTGTTATGTATGTGGCGCCATCAGGAGCTGCTGCTGCTATCCTAGAAGCATTAGAAGCAGAAATGTCTGATTGTTTGCATCACCAAAGGTGTGCCATAACATGGTTCGCGTTAAGCACGCTCTCTTAAGGCAAAAAAAAAAAAATATCGCGTCTAGTCAGGCCCGATTGTCCAGGAATCATCGCACCAGAAAGGGTAAGTAAATTGGCTACCATATTAAATAATTTGTCATGCTTTTGTTGATAATCAACTGAAGAATGCAAATACGACAGAGTTCGAAGTTCATGTGAAAACCAATTAATTTTTTTAATTAGCGTTTGGAGAGAAAAATACATATGTATGTATGCATAGAACTGCATAGAAGGAGGAATTAATTAATTATTATCAGTAGATTTACAAGATTTTTGTCATTCTCCCTGCGTCGCAGTTGTCATTATATTGCGTTAACAGAGGACATCAACACCTTACTACCCACAGCCAGTTAAAATTTTAGTAGACTTTTGCATTGCGGTCATTATTAATATTCAATCCCTAGAAGGTTTAATGTAGTCATGTCAATAGTTCCCGAGATGGTGGGGCTAGTACCACAATGGTGCTTGTTACCGGAACGTGGATAGATAGATAATTTATTGAGGCTTGCACAGTGACTTGCACATCTCCTTCACAGCACCTCATCCTAGCCGACTTCCTTGATGAACCCCAGCAGTGTTCTTGGCTTGCGGGATTAAATGTGGGAATGCTCTGGCCATGGTGAGCCCATAAACTTAGCCCTACATCTTGAAATTGCACAATAGAAGGATATGGTCCGCCTCTGCTGATCCATCACAAAATCGGTATGTGTTGTTCGATATTATACCCAGCTTTTGCATGTGACTGTTCAGTCTACAGTGTCTTGTAAGATTAGCCGTTAGGATTCTTAGGTTATCTTTTTGAGAAGCCTATTAATGCCCTATATCGAGTTGTGCTGTAACCCCCTAACACTAACTTAGATTGACACAGGCCTGGCATATTGCGCCAGTGTTCTCTCTTTTCCCTCCCTTCTACTATTAGGGGCATTTATTGAGTGAGCCAACTGCCAGGAACGGCTCGGGATCGATGGGTAATGCAGTTGCTGCCTCTCTTTCCGGGTTGTTCGCCTGCTGTTGTTGTTATAGCAGTGCTTCGTCTCATCCAATAGGTGCGACCGATCACAAATTGTCATCAATGGCTTCTAACGGGAGTCCAAGGAAACTTTCTGTTTCAACAGGGGTGGACCATAATGAGAGGAGTGTTAGAGGCGTTGGTTCCACAATACAGTTAAAGAGATGGTTGGTGTCATGTGGGGACACATTACAAGCAGGACAATGTTTTGTATGTCGGGGTTGATTCTGGATAGGTAAGAGTTTAACCTGTTACGTTATCCAGCTCGAAGTTAAGCTAGAGTGACTATTCTCGTTTCCCTAGGGAGAGTGTGCTCATCCTCTGCTGGTTTTGTTCCTTGAGTACAGGAATCACCGGCATAGAGATCCGACGCCTGCTTGTGGAGTTCACTGAAGACATGCTTGTGTTTTTTTAGCTTCATACGGCTGTGTTCTCAGGTGCCGTATTTCCTCATAATGTAATGAGGCCGTGAACAACAAGAGCCACAAACGATTTATAAAAGTTACGAGGACGCTGGATTTTGGAATCTAGCCCAGAGCAACCTATCCGATGCAACCATCCCTTGCACGTGAAACACTGACAAGAGTACTTATTTTTTTAATTTAATTTATTTATTATTACGGCTGTTTAGGCCTAAAACTAAGTACAATTCATTGTTATAATCACTTATTTCTATTGAATATGCTGTTGGAATGCCATGCGATTCCGATCAGCATATTTACTAGCGTGACAAAGGGACGAGTATGGGAGCCACTCATTTAAGGAAGGTTGGAAAGGACGCGTTTACAGTCCTCCAGTGCTCCCAGCTTAAGGCAACAAAATTTGGAACTTATATTTTTCAATTATATGTGTATTTTAAGCTGTCGGAATGTATTAGTCTCCTATCAGCACAGCTAAACATGTCTTTGGATGTTGGAAATTGAAAATAACGTGTATCCAATCACCCCTCAACTTTGTTTAGTAAAGACGCTGTCGGAATGCATGAAGATTTCGATTAGCACAGCTCAACATATAATGGGAGGTTGAAAAGGACGTTTTTCCAATCCCCCCTGCTCCAACTTTTGTTTGGCCTTATTTTCGATATTTTTGTTACACATTATATAATTTTATTGTTATATTAATGCTGTCGGAATGCGAGTGATTCCGATCAGCAATAGTAAATATCAGCTGGAAATACCGAATTCCAGCGAAATTAGTTTTTGGAACTGTCTGGAGTTACAGGTGGCGACCGATTTTCTTTTCCTTAGGGCCGGATGCATTGTATTTTGCTGCTTCCAATATTACCATTCCCTTTTCGCGCTCCAGTATCGGATATATCATGTAAAAAATAAGAGGAGAAAAACTTTATCTTATTGGAAGGGTTTTACTCTGCTCCAATAAACTTTTTTTAAAAGTATTGAAGTTATTACTACTTTTTATGTGATTAGGAAGTTTCTTTGAAATATTTCAGGCCCTTATATATATGACCGTCCTAAAAAGATTCTTTTCCGCCAAACGCAGCAAACTCATTTCTCAGGACCGGGGTCAGGAGAAGGACCCGGATTGGGGTCGATACCTTCCCGGAAGAGGAGAGTATGGCGCAGACCCGCTGCAAGGATCTGCTGTGAGGATGACAATTTGTGGGAGGGACGCAATAAATTAAACACTGAGTCCGCCTGCTCATTACCCTCTACTCCCCTGTGGCCTAGGACCCAGGGCAACAGTACTACCTTGTGTAATCCTAATTGATTTAGCTTTTCTACGCACTGAAGGACCAGCGCTTACTTTATTTCGAACGCCGCAAATGCCTTTAGTGGGGCCTGACTGCCTGACTGAGTATGGCAATTGTTTCATTGGGGTATCAGCGCTGAAGGTTCAGCTTAGCGCACTAACTTATGGCGAATACTTCCGCTTGAAAATGCTCGGATGTGCATTTAGAGTTACTGATATTTTGGTTCTGGGTACGAAAACTCTGGCTCCAATCCCCTCTGGCGTCTTCGAGCCATCTATGTACCATACGATCTTGAGCAGACTAGTAATACATTGCACCCGCCCATACCTATAAAGCTGTACCAAGAGACTGAGCAGCCCATTACATTTTGGCACAACCGGAGCACTGCTGGACATCGAATCTATATGAAAGCTATGCATTCAAAAGTGTTTGTACCAGTGGCTGGTGCACACCGAACTGGACCAATGTATGCTATATTGATGCCTGCACAAATACCAAACTATGCTTATTGGCACGGTTGAGCACATACAGTACCTACATTTATACAAGGTGGAACACCACACTATCTACATGGCGATGTAGCCACCGATCACGTTGTTGTAAGAGATTAATTAAAATATGTTATTCATAAACACTGATTCTTATATTTTCATTATCATTAAACTGTAGAATGTAGACTCATGACTGGTATTCTTACTGGACACTGCCTTCTGGCGTCACATGCCTTTAAATTAGGCTTGGTCAGTGATAGCAGATGTAGGAAGTGCGGGTTTTGGAGGAGGAAACGATCGATTACGTTCTGTACTCGTGCCCGGCGCTTGCCAGGCTGACTCCAGCTGACAGCTGTCAGATCTAGAAGCAGCAAGTGGCTTAAGTTCTAGGAAGCTTCTGGTATTTGGCAAGAGGACGGAGTTATTTTATAACATGTCCTGTTGTTGATAGGGTTTTTAGCTTGGTCGTTAAAACAAACTTCTGGTAACACTACGGACTCATTCAGCCTATGTGAGGTCGTCATGAACCCGCCAGTTTAACCTAACCTATATTTTGTTTCGGTTTTTACTTTAGAATCAACCGTTTAAGTAAGCGAGGTCAGCTAACTAAGCGCCTTTAAATGTAGATCCATAAGGAACATGGGGTCGCCACAGCCTCGGCTGTTAAAGAAACAGGATTCGCCACGGGTAGGTGAGGTTCACAATTGGGTGGGAGAAGCTATATATTGCGCTGGCAACCCATTGAACGGGTTGCGCTACACAACCTCCTGAACCAATTTGGTATCTTACAGAGGCGACTCTTACGCAGGCATGCCTACCGCGGGTATACTCTAAGCCCCCTAACCCGCTGGAGCCATGAGAAGCGTTAGTGACCTTGGGTGTCCCAAGAAAAGTTCCGTCGTGTCTTGTGTTGTTGCGTGAGCGGCCAGGCAGCAGCGTGCAACAAATGCACAATTCAGGAGGATACCCTTGCTGAGCCCAGAAAATCTGGGAAAGTTGGATGTACTGGTCGGATGCAACAAACGAGTATATTCTGTAATAGCATATGATCAACTTGGAGATAACCAAACGTTTATTTTCCTGTCCAACAGGGAACTGGTTCTAGACCCTGCCGCTAAAGAAGTATAGGCGTATTCACATCAATTCGTTCCCGGGTTACTCGGGGAAATCAGTTTTAGCAGTACTTGGCACTTTTCATACTGCACGTCCATACAAGAACTTCGGATAATGAATTAAACAGTTGTTGTTGTTGAATTAAACAGTCATCTGCATTTGTTTGTTTTTGTAGCACGTCTAATTTCCTTCGTAACATCAATCAATTATCCCTTGTTATAATGTTGTGTTCTCTATGAATGCAACAGCGAAGTATCTTCGGGTACCCCTGATTCTAGTTATCTGAAATCGCCTTTGGCCTCCCAGAAAAGAGCTAATTGTGGAGCCCTATTTATAGAATACTTTTCGGGTTAAATATATTAAAAGCTTTAATCTATCCTTACTGATATTAGTTTCTTTCTCATTCTAGGTAATTTGATTTTGACGATGTGCGCATAGCAATATTCCAAATATTCCAGCTGTAGCTGAAGGAAGAACATAAATTTGCTCAAATTATAAGAAAACTGCAAAAACTATCCCCCCGCCCTTTTAGTACCACAGATAAGGCGCTAACAAGCATACTATGGGAAAGGGTCAAGACCAAAGGATCAATATCACCTGTAAATCGACTTTGATAGCACGAATTGGGGCTTCCGGTATTATCCCTACAAAACTCATATGGCTCTGCAAACTGATGTTGAACAACACCACCAGCGCAGGAAAAATTGGGCATCATCACTGAGCTTCGAAAGTTTCAGAAAGGGCACAGCTATTAATAGACGTTATTGTACTTAATTAGCTTGTACATATCAATATACACATATGTAAAGTTCACTAGAGTAATAAGGGAATAATTTAAATTGTAAAAAAACATTGTATATATGAATTATTTATAATTAAATATTATCTGAACATAAAGGACGCGTTTCATTCGTGGAAAAAGCGATTTGACAGAAGGTAACCGATACTGGTAACCGATAGAACAGTTACCCGTGTTGTTGTTGTTGCATATGTTTTGGTTAGCGATAATGAAAACATAACTGATCAAGTAACTTAAAAATGTAAATAACATCGAGCGAGAAGGAATGTCGAAAACACAATAGGTAAGAGCGAGAAAGCGAGTCACACGTACACAATTTTGAGAGCGCATGTATTACCTTTTTCACGACAGCAATGCAAAAGTCATTAAGATGATAATTGGTGAACAAGTTATTGGTGACGATCAAGTAATCGATTTGGTAACGGGTACCTGTCTTGTAGGGAAGTAAGTTGATTTTTCTGTCACACGGCCAATATATATTGCATTATTTAAATCGCGATCCCCTTTTGGCTTCTATGATTACTCGAGTACTGGACTCGAGTCCGTGTATCCGAATACTAAATTTTCCATATTCGAGTACCTGAGTAGTTCTGAGTACTAGAGTCAGCTTGACTCGGCAAATCAGTATTTGCGAATTCGCAGGAATATTTGGAAAAAAGTTAAGGTTAAATTAATAACAAACTACAATGTAATAAAGCAATGAAAATCGCAATCATTGTGTTAAATATTGTTATTGTGAAAATAAGGGTGGCAACTTATGTATTGTCTAGGGGCGGCGAATATCCAAATCCGCCACTGTATGCATATATATGTGTGGTTTGACAATTTATGTGTGTGAATGTGTTAGTGTGTGGTGTGTTAAGTGGGTGGCAGGGTTGCACCTGCCAATGTGCCGGTGTTGTGGTGAGTGGTCACGCACGCTTGGACAATTATGAAGAAGGACGTTTGTCATCACCTCATGTTGTCCATGCTATACCGTGCCAAGATTAGGCATATCCTCAATAACACATTTTTTCACCATGTCCACCCAGCTCACCAATGTATATTTACTGTATTTCAAATTTGTTCCACAAGAAACCGCGAATTGTACTGCTACCATCAGCGGAGCCATTTGGATTTATAACCACCGTATTTTAAAAATAATCGCTATACAAACCAAGCACCTGCGTCTTGCGAAGCATATTTTGTACCCATATATCCATTTATAATACAAGTAAAAACAAAATAAAATATTAATAATTTTTTTGTTTTCAAAATTTTACATCTAAATTTAGATCTAAAAGTATGTTGAAAAAAATCTAAATTTTTTTGTTTAAATTGCTTCACCGACACTTTCCAGCGATTTAGGTTTTTTCTCAATTTAGGTAGCAATTTAGGCAGTCGCACCCAGTCTTAAAAATGTATAACGGAATGATATTTGTGTATATTTGACTTTTATATTTGAGATTTGAAGCATTCCCGAACTTATGGAATTTCATCAAAATATTGTTCAACTCCAATCATGAGAGGCCGTCCCATTCTTTTTTTTTTATTTTGTAAGTATGTGGAAGTGATTGGTTAGCGGGAATTTTCTATTCAGAAAACTACACATGTAAATGCACTTATATATATACCTTTGTTAGTTATTGTTATTATTAATTTAATATTAAAAACCTATTGGACAATTTATTAAATAATACCATACAAAATAGTTTTATTTTATATAAAATAACAAAATCTTCTATAAATTAACTCTTATACATATATTTTTGATTTTCGTAATCGAGAACGACACTTGCATACTACAATAAACACAGCGCCTCATGTTAAAATAAAATATATTGCAGGCAGTCCATAGAAGCGCATGTCCAACAATTGTGTTTGATTTGTTTGTGATGTTTGATTAACAGTGCATTATACATACATACACTTAAAACAGATTTAAATTAATTTTAAAAATTCGCAGGATTATTTAAATAATAGAAAATGTCTTATTATAAAAAATATGTTAATCGACATATATATGTATGAGAGTGTGCCAAAAAAGACGATATCTTTTTTGGCTCTCACCCGACAATTTTAGAGAATATGTCCAAACAAAAATTGTGTCAAGGGCGGAGCACAAAACTTGAAGTTTTGCTATTTAAATAAACGGGAACTAAATCTTTTAACATTATTTTGCCCTGCAAACTATGAAGCATTTTTTTTTTTTTGTGATAAAATGAATGCATGGATCGCATTCCGCACTAAATTCTGAGCAAATAATTTTATCCAGCCAAACTTTCATCGTCGGCATTGAATTTATTCTTGGTAACACCAATGTAATTAAAATCGTTTTCCACCTTATCCTTCCACCGAAGTAGCGACCCCTTTTCTTCTGCTTTCGTAAGCGGGTTCCGATAAGCAAACCTTCTTGGCCTTCATCTTTCATTTGCATAATATGGCCTAGTCAATATAGTTGGTAAGAAGGAATATAAGTAGCAATTTGTCAGTCAAACAAACCACCGCTGGATAGCTAAATGGTTAGCGCAGCGTGCCTAAAGCGTACTGGTGATGAAGGCTTAGCACCCTTCGAAATGGATCTATCTATCTGCGCAGCTATGGCAGGTTGTCTGAAAAATTTTCTACTTACTATTCCACAAACAAAATACAATTTTTCAAATTTAGAAAAAATAACAATAATTCGTTCTCCACAACTTAATAATGGATAGCACCGGGGAACCTGACCCTAAGCGATGGCCGGCATCCACCGTATCCACTTCCACCAACAGAAAGCATATCATCCGTCAGTCACCACGTGGTCGATCTAGTTTCACGTATATTTTTATTAGTTCGCTTGACGATTGACACAAAAAACACATACAAATTTTTCGTATCGTCGCAAACAACTTTGTTACAGGCTCACAAATTACAATTTTGATGAATTTTGGCTCTTATCTATAGGTCTATAGAAACTTCCGCGATGAAAATTTGGCTCGATACATTTTTTTGTTCTGAATTTAGGCTAAATACAATCCCAGTATTCATTTTATAAAAAAAAAGCTTTATATTTTGCAGGACATACTAATGTTAAAAACTCCGTCTTATTTAAATGTCAAAACTTTAAGTTCCGCGGGGGTTCTATTTCTGACACAATTTTTGTTTTGACATTTCTCTGATTTTTCGGGAGCGAAAAAAAAAATTATCATCATTGTCACCCTTATATGTATACATAGTACTCGACTTGTATATACACTCTTATAATTAATTATTTATTAAAATATCAATACATATTAGAAAACTTGTTTTGAGTGCCAACCTCACGTTAGTTTAGGCTTAACTCCCACTACGAAAAGTAATGGGATGCACTTGTAACCGCTTTTTGCTTTCTTTAAAGTTGTTATTTAATATCGCTGCATAATTTGTCCTAGTAATTTGTTAAGAAGTTTATCCAAACCAGGGGTCTGCACTTTACAGCACAATTATGCTCTCATTGCGTATGCAATCCCATGATCTAACCCTATTCGAATGGCTTCACAAGGCCCATCACTTTGCCTTCAAAAAGCGGCAGAATATCACTGTCATTTACAATCTCTTCCTGTATCACTGGGCTTTCTGGATCCTCGCAATGTGTTTTGAAGAAGAACCTAGTAATTAAAAAAAATGATCGCAGTTAATATAAATAAGTAAATCTGTGGCAATTTGTTATACAAACAAATGTATAAGTTTAACACGATCTGTGGTAGAACGTTTGTGGTTTTTACCTTGCTTTTATTAGCTAGGGTTGTATGTAAGTATGTAACGGAATCTTTGGGCATAGTTTTCACCAACTTCCAGAAGTTTGATTAATTTAAAACTTTGCACACGTATCAAGGACCGTTAACAATGCAATAATTTGATGAAGGGGTGACATAAGGTCAAGGGACATTGACTAAATTGATCTTATTTGAGATTTTTGGCGACCTTTAAATTTCTAACTTTATGTTGTTATGCTGGGTCGAGGTCAGGTTTTTACATTAAAACTAAATAGTTTTTTTTTTTGGATACCAATATATTTCGGTTGCTCTACTGTAACCGTCTTCGGGGTGGAAACTAATAATAAACATAAAAACCAATTAACAAAACAACGTTATAAAAAACTGATCCTACAAAGTACATACATTTTATATCACGTCCTCCCTGTGTGACGTGGAGTTTGATACTGATTATTGGTTAACAGGTGTTTGTAAATATGTGCGCAATCATCTGTATCACTCTTAAAGTTAAGTCTTATGTCCGTCGGCGTGTTTATTATATGCAGTGTCTCTAGTGTGAATCGTTTCGTATACTTTCGTTCTTGTATAAGAATTCTAGCGTCGTCAAAGTTTGGTGAGTGAGTGGCCGGTAGCGGTTGATGCTAAGGTGACATAAGGTCAACGGACATAAGGTCAATTAACCTTATTTAGAATGGCCATAAGCTAATTGAAACTTTGTGCTCATATCAAGGACCGATGACAAAGCAATAATTTGATGGTAGGGTGACATAGCTCAAAGGACATAAAGCCAATCGACCTTATGGCCACTTCAAAGGGCCATAATTTTAATTGAAACTTTGGACCGATATCAACGGATATAAACTTACGACCATTTCAAAAAGGAAGCACCCCCGCTTTTTACACTCAATCTAATTATTGTGTTAATAACTTAAACTTTATTATGGTAATTTTATTTTAGTTAAATTATTCAACCCACCTTTTACCTGTAACGTAAAATCTTTTTTTTTTACTAAATATTATTTTCTAATTTTTAGTACGGTTAGATATAAAGCGCACTTTTTCCAAACTGTTATTTATTATGATTCAAGGTTCGATTCGAGCTCAAGGCCAGAAAAATAATTTTTTTCTAATGATAATTATTATTTTTTAATTTTTCTAAATTTGAAAAATTGTATTTTGTTTTTGGAATAGTAAGTAGAAAATTTTTCAGACAACCTGCCATAGCTGCGCAGATAGATCCATTTGGCAGGGTGCAATAATTTAATTTTTATTTAGAAAAATTAAAAAATTACAATAATTATCATTAGAAAAAAATTATTGTTCTGGCCTTGAGCTCGAATCGAACCTTGAATCATTGAATCACAAAAACAATTGTTAATAAACCATGAGCACTTGGGAATGTCAAACAAAGTAATTGACAATAAACAAAAGTCCAGCATTATCAGTGATTTGCACCAGATGGCGCAGCACTGAATAAATATAGTTGGTAAGAGGAATAGAAGTAGCAAATTTGCCAGTCAAACAAACCACCGCTGTATAGCTAAATGGTTAGCGCAGCGTGCCTAAAGCGTACTGATGATGAAGGCTTAGCACCCTTCGAAATGGATCTATCTGCGCAGCTAAGGCAGGTTGTCTGAAAAATGTTCTACTTACTATTCCAAAAACAAAATACAATTTTTCAAATTTAGAAAAATTAAAAAATAACAATAATTATCATTAGAAAAAAATTATTGTTCTGGCCTTGAGCTCGAATCAAACCTTGAATCATTTATCAATAGACCGATAAAAACAAAAACAATTGTTAATAAACCATGAGCACTTGGGAATGTCAAACAAAGTAATTGACAATAAACAAAAATCCAGCATTATCAGTGATTTGCACCAGATGGCGCAGCACTGAATAAATATATTTGGTAAGAGGAATAGAAGTAGCAAATTTGCCAGTCAAACAAACCACCGCTGTATAGCTAAATGGTTAGCGCAGCGTGCCTAAAGCGTACTGATGATGAAGGCTTAGCACCCTTCGAAATGGATCTATCTGCGCAGCTTTGGCAGGTTGTCTGAAAAATTGTCTACTTACTATTCCGAAAACAAAATACAATTTTTCAAATTTAGAAAAATTAAAAAATAAAAATAATTATCATTAGAAAAAAAATTATTGTTCTGGCCTTGAGCTCGAATCGAACCTTGAATCATTTATCAATAGGCCGATAAAAACAAAAACAATTGTTACCCCGGGCAAAGCAACATCAAAAATTTTAGAAATAAGGTTTTTCAATTAGAAGATTTTTCTAAGCGGGGTCGCCCCTCGGCAGCGTTTGGCAAGCGCTCCGGGTGTATTTCTGCCATGAAAAGCTCTCAGTGAAAACTCATCTGCCTTGCAGATGCCGTTCGGAGTCGGCACAAAATCATGTAGGTCCCGTCCGGCCAATTTTTAGGGAAAATCAAGAGGAGCACGACGCAAATTGGAAGAGAAGCTCGGCCTTAGATCTCTTCGGAGGTTATCGCGCCTTACATTTATTTATTTTTTTTTTAAGTACCTAAAAGTAAGTGGGTATATACAAAAACTCATATATTTGTGAATAAAGTAGTCCTAGGTGGATACGATTGGATACGCTTTCGGTATATGGGGTGGGTTTCCCTCTTCACCATAAAAATCAAACACTCTACACTCTCTATGTTGTAACTCATATAGCTAACATAAACTAATCACTTTGATATCTCTATATCTACAAATAGACTTTTAATTTATATGTTAAAATCACTCAAACTTCACAAGCGAATATTTCACGACAATGGTAGCGATAGCAGGACGGTAATTAGCGACCTAAACTTACATATTAAGCAGTAAACGGTAACTATTTATATTGTAACGAATTTACTTGCAAATCCTCTTATTTGCAACCCTCTGCTAAGTTCGTATCGCTAAACTGTTGAATAAAGAACTCCAATATGTAATAATGCAAAATGGCCTTTATTAAAGTACTTCACAATAACAAACTGTGCAACGAATAGCTTGCTTAATAACCACACTGATTGATAGCTCAATGAAACTCTACTATTCAAAATAACACTGCTATTGCTCGCTAGATATAGTCTTAATCAAACTGCTTGACAACTCAAATCAAACTGAATTACTTCTTACTCGCCTGCCCCGCTTTTATAGTTTACGCTGCATACTTCTAGTCTCTTCGATTTCCAGAAGTTACTAGTTAGTTTCGGCTACAAAATCGCCAGCCACAACTACGTGCAAAAATTATTGCTCTCTCTTGTGACAACTCAGATAAGATATATGCATGTGTTTGTGCATTGCCGCTCCGCTGCTCGTATACGCACATATGTGTAGACGCAATTATTTATTCGTTTATGTAGATACATAATGATTGAATTATTGATGTGAATGTTTGTAGTTTACAGTCTCTCGCGCATACATAGGCGTATAAGTAAATGCATCTGTGTGTGACATCTTTCGGCTGCCTTATATATGTGTATACATGATTTGATTATTGACGTAAATACTACTTATCGTGGCCTTGGCATCGCCTTAGTGATGGTATAACTTAGTGATGTTAATATCCGTAACACTGCCCTCCACCCAGGGATGCACCTTAACGTTAAGCTAATCGTTTATCAAAAAATTTCCACCGTTTCCGTTGAAACACTTCGAAATATTATCGATAAAGAAATTATCAAGATAAATTGTATCTCGTTTTTAACCGAAACGAAAAGCTTTCGTTAGCGTTAAAAACGTTAACAGAAACGTGATACTTTATGTTTGAATTGTGCTGGCAATGCTATAGCCATGGTGAAGCCGTAAGGTGGCAACAACGAGCGCACATACACACACAAACTCTATGTAATTTGTTTGTGTAATTCGTTGGTGGTAATGTCAAAAATACTCTGAGAAATGTTCGTACTGTCAAAATTCATGAGAAAAGTTGCAATCAGCTTGGATAATGCTTTCACCTTTAATGATTCCGCCATCAATCAGCTTTGCCAGCATAGTTTGAAATTAATAATCAACATAAACGATTTGATTTCGTTTTGATATGGCAGAAAACGAAACGAAATCATTTCGTTAATTTGACGATCTTAACGTTAATAAACGAAACGAAATGACTTCGTTTCGTTTATTAACGTTGATTATCGTAACGAAATGATATCGTTTCGTTGGTTAAGCATGCCTGCCTCCACATAAGTCTGATCGTCACGATCAGACAAATTGTTACGATAGGTATAATGACGTTTCCCGTAAGCGTTAACGGGTAACGCAGTTCATGTGAATGCGTTGGTTAGCGATTAAAAGGTGAATATTGTGAGAACTCTGTGAAAACGTGTTTGACAGCACGACTGCCATGAGGAAAAAGTTTGATGTTTCCTTCCGAGGTTGGCTCGGCCTTTTTTTTTCGTGGATACGTCAGCCAGACAGCACCTATTACAACTTTGATCTACTTTAACTCAAGAGTAAAAAAAGAAATCTTATACAAAAGTTTTATTGGACACAGTAAAGTGCCATATTCGCGTTTTGCCAACGAAATATAAAACATCCCTACTCCTCGTCTGAACACAATGAAAACTCATCAGTGGGTAAGGAATATCATATACACTTGAAGAGCGTAAGCGCGAATAGAGGCCTGCTTTGGTCAGGAAGGGATTAGAATCCCCAATACACCCTAAGCGAAATATTCATCGATGACGTCTGCGGGTTCCGTAGTTGCTGCACAAATATCTCCAGATAAAATACATGTTTGATAATTATTCAGCCACTGGGGCAATGAACAATACAGATGATCTACACACTTTGCTGAAATTTAAATGAAATAGATAGAATAATAGAGTCAAGTGCCAATGAAGGCGATGTATTAGATATATACCTAGCTAGCTTAAGTTAGCGATCCTTTTCATCAATGTTAATGCGTTGGAATCTTTATACGAATATAGATTAGAAGTATTGAAGTTTGTATAGAGGAGGCAAATTATTTTGAGGTCGGTATAATCTGTGGTGTAATGCGAGGGAGAGGGAGTGAGTAGAAAATTTTGTTGTCACAAGGGCTCAAATGGCCCGCTCATTTATGAGCCCCAAACCAAGACGTTTTAGGTTCCAGGTTCAGATTGTTTCAGAGGCTATAACCCCAGATTGGGAATACTCCGCTACTTTCCCTACTCATGCGCCTGATAACTACCGGGATGAGAAAATAACCTGTCTCACATTGAAATGTATGTTCATGAGCGCATAAATAATAGTGTAAAATAGGCTTAAGTTAATAAAATGAATTGTTAAGAAGAAACAGGGTGTGTGATGAGTGATTTTCGGGGCTTTCAGTAAATGGATTGGGGCAAGGGTTATTACAGGGGCTAATCTTACAGGCCATGATTAGCAAAGGTGTGGAGGGATGGAATGGCCGGTCTCTCGCGATTGAGACAAACCAAGGAGGCGATGATCAGTTGCTATTCACAGTGAGGAAGCAAGGATGCGGGACGGATCAGTCGGCGTCCCGTGGAGCAGGGTACGATTAAATGTTCTGATTGTACGTGTATGGACCGTGAATAAAACAGACCCTACCAGACACCGACGAGCTGGCTCATGCGGTAGGCAAGCGTACCCGAATTTTCACAATGAGTTCAACACGGCCTGATTTGGAGTTGAGTCAGGTAACAAAAAGAAAATGGCGCCCAACGTGGAGCCCGAAGAGGCCAAAATAGTTGATGTTTCTGCCGCTAGCGGCAGCACCAAGTGCAACTGATTATCTGAATAGGGCGGGTTTAGTTATCACACCCATGTCTCACCTGGCGACATAAGCTAGATGAAAGCGTTGGTCGATAACCGTTTACAGAATACGGGAGTAATGAAGGCGGGGATGTAAGGGCGGCTACAGCATAGTTGGACAGGAAACGCTTGAGGTAGCTCTGCACCTGCCTTCTGGAGGGATGATGTTAGACCAGTCCAACCCAGAGGGAGAAGTTTAGTACCATCTGGTCGTGGAAGGGTGAATATCGGACACAAAGGGGGAAAAGAATCCGTTAACGAAGGCTCCCAAAAGAAAGAAGCTCATCACACACCATCAACAACACGAAATAAATAATTTTATAGGAAAGTGGTAAATTATACCATAAAGGGAAGAGCAGGTTAAAACGAGGTCTACAAGAAACTAGAGTTTTAAAATAATTGAATTGATTATTATGCCAAGAAGAAGTTCCAAGCGAAAGGGTCTACGTAGTAGCGGTAAAAAGCAAATCGAAGTAGTGCACATGGCCACCTCAGCCCTTGGAAACTCGGGTGAGAGCCCCGTCGGTGTTCAACACGAGCACGAGGCGAACGACGAAAGTGGCATACACACACAACATACGGGCGAGGAAACGCCTCCACAGGCATCCACAAACCAACGAAAGATACCAATAGGAGACGTCTCCACACCAGAGACCACCATGGTAGATAAGATAAGTGGTGAAATACTACAAAAATTTGAGTCAATGCTATTCCAATATCAGATGGATGTGAATCAAGCCACCTCGAAGGCGGTTCACGAAGCAATGGCCGAAATTCGAAGAGATGTACGAAACCTGGGGAATCGAGTCTCCCGGGTGGAGGAACGTCAAGAACTTAAGCAAGGCACAAATGGGTCCAATACCATCTCGCACACTTCTGAGAACGGACGAGAACCGCCAGAGGTGGAACGTGAGCATATCTCAAATGGTGGCCAAAGGCCACCTATCGGTCGAAAACTCTTCTTGCCCTCATCACCAGAGGGTGATCATGGCAGGTCCAACAAATTAAAGTTCAAGGTTATCAAAGACTGGGGCTTAAGATATGATGGAAATGCGAAATCAATACCGGTTGAGCGGTTTTTATTCCGGGTCGAAACGTTACAGAAACGACATAATATTTCCGCCGAAGACCTATATGCCAATTTTCACTTACTCTTGGAGGGGGCTGCCCAAGAATGGTTTTGGCTTTATATGGAAGAGCATGCTGATGACAAAAACGGAGGCTTTGAGGAGCTGCGCAAAGCACTGCTGGACCAATACAGGAAAGCCGATTGTGATGAAGAAATCCGAATGGCTATGAATGAGCGAAAACAGGAGTCTAACGAGACCTTCGATGAATTCTACGCATGCATAAAGGGCATGGCATTTACCATGAAAGCGAAGATGCCGGAGTCCAGCCTTCTGAGCCTGATGAGGCGAAATTTAAAACCAAGGATAAAAAACCTCATCTTTGGATGCCATATAGAGACCTTAGAGCAGCTAAAACAGGAATGCAGAAGGGCAGAGAAGCATTTGAAGGAGCAAGACCCTAAATTCCCGAGAAAAAAACAGGTCGAGGAGATAGAACAAATACAACAGGAACATAGCGGAAATGCCAAGGAAGAAATTGTCGTAGAAGCGCTGGAGGGACAGAGCAGGGAAAAGTTCCGTAGGAACGAGCCAAATCGGACAGAGCGGGAGCAAAAAGGGAGGACGTCCGCGAAAAGAGAGGACATTCTGAAGAAAAAGCCATGTGATTCGCACTTTCACGAGCTGTCTTGCTACAAATGTAACCGGATGAGCTCAAATTGTGCACTATGTGATAGATGCAGGTCGGAAAACCAGAAGAATGGCGGCAAAACCGGGAAATGCCGTCAGGATCGGACGATCCCGGAAACCAATTGAAGCCTGTGACCTTGCTACAAAACACGAGATGTCGGGAGCTGCCAGTAACGCAAGGGTGGTTCAAGTCTTACGATGAAAGAAAGTCACGATATCAGGAGATTAGAAACAGAATATTTGGGGCGAGGGAAAAGGGAAAAAGACTTGAAAGTAAGAAGAGGAATAAGATAAAAATTGCAAAACTACGGGAAAAGGCCAAGGATAGGAAAGACACAAAGCGGGCCTTGGAGGCAACAATTATTCGTAATGAGGAGGATAACCGACCCTACGTGGAGGTAACAATAGACGGTATGCCAATAAGGGGCTTATTAGATAGTGGCGCTTCGGTAAGTTGTTTAGGGGGCAACGCAATGAAAATGTTTAATAAGCGAGATGTAGAATTGATGGACGAGGTTTTGAAGACGGCTGACGGTAAAGGGCAGGCCATTGTCGGGAGAGTAAGGGCAAAAGTGCAATGGCGACAGAAAACAGCAGAACTTACCTTGTATTTGGTGCCAAACTTAAAACAGAGTTTATATTTAGGCATAGACTTCTGGGCGAAATTCGACCTTGCTCCGGCCGTAGTTTCCGAAATTAGCCTGGACAGTTCGAACATGGTTGAATTATCAGCAGAGCAAAAGCGCCGATTGGAGCATGTGAAGAACTTATTCCCCTCATCGGCGAAGCTCGGATTGGGAAGAACGCATTTAATGGAACACGTAATTGAAGTTTATGACGAGACCATACCAATCAAGCAACGCTATTTTCCCATGTCCCAAGCCAAGCAAAAAGGCGCATATGAGGAAATTGATAGGATGCTAAAATTAGGGGTAATAGAGGAAAGCGATAGTGCGTGGAGCTCCCCCATAGTTTTAGTGCAAAAGCCAGGGAAAAATCGGCTATGTGTGGACATGCGCAAACTTAATGAGCGCACGAAGAAGGACGCGTACCCTACACAGCACGTGGAGGGAATCCTAAGCCGACTGAAAGATACATTCTTTATAACGGGGTTGGACTTAAAGGATGCCTTTTGGCAGATCCCTTTGGAAAAGTCTTCCCGAGAAAAAACTGCCTTCACGGTGCTAGGGTGGCCATTGTACCAATTCAGGGTCATGCCCTTCGGGCTGTGCAATGCCAGTCAGAGGTTGTGCCGCCTGATGGATCGTGTGGTTCCCTCAAGACTCAGAGACAATATTTTTATATATATAGATGACCTCCTAGTGTGCTCCCCTGACTTTGAGACCCACTTGCATCATTTGTCGGAGATTGCTGAGTGTCTCTCTAATGCAGGATTGACGATAAATATGGAGAAATCTAAGTTCTGTCAGAAGCAGATACCCTATCTGGGGTTCATTATTGGTCAAGGGGAGTTAAGGACGGATCCATCAAAGGTGGAGGCGATGCTACAATTTCCAGTTCCAAGCACAGTTAAACAGCTGCGAAGGTTCATGGGATTGACCGGATGGTACCGGAGGTTCATCCCAAACTTTGCCACCATCACCGCACCTTTGACGGATTGTCTAAAAGGAAAGGGCCAGTTCGAAATGACCCCGGAAGCCATTACAGCTTTCAACTCATTAAAGAATGATTTGGCATCACCGACGGTATTGGTCAATCCCGATTTCACAAAACACTTTTATGTGCAATGCGATGCATCTACCATAGGCATCGGCGGAGTTTTATTCCAGTTAGATGAACAAGCAAATGAGCGACCCATATCATATATATCTCAGAAACTGAACTCGGCCCAGAGAAATTATACAGTGACCGAGCTAGAGTGCCTGGCTGCGGTCGTAAGTCTTCAAAAATTTCGCCCTTATATAGATGGAACACGATTTACTATAATAACTGATCATATGAGCCTCAAATGGCTCATGGGTCAAAAGGATCTGTCGGGTAGACTCGCTCGATGGAGCATGAAATTACAGGGATTCGACTTTGAGATAACGCATCGCAAAGGATCAAGAAATCTTGTTCCTGACGTACTCAGTCGAATGTATATGGAGGAATTGGAAGACATGGGAGTTAGGACAGACTTATCCCTGACAGACCCAGAATTCAATTCGGAAGATTATAATCGCTTAAAGTTGGCGATTGAGGCAGAGGCTGGCAGATTTCCGGATGTCAGGATACAAGACGGGATAATATATAAACGAACGCGGTTCCAACGGGAGGACGAAGCCGAGGAGGCGGTGTGGAAGATATGGGTACCACAGGGATTAAGAGAGCTTCTACTCCAAAGAATGCACGGTAGTGCTTCAGCAGGGCATGCAGGAGTGGCAAAAACAGTTTATCGTCTGCGTAACAGTTATTATTGGCCGGGGATGGTGGTTGCAGTGAAGAAGTTCGTTAAGAATTGCGAGGTGTGCAAGTGCTGCAAGGCACCTAATGTGATAACTCGACCACTCATGGGGAAACAAACTGAGACAGAGAGAGTGTTTCAGAGGCTTTATATTGATTTCTGTGGGCCGTACCCCAGATCTCGGGACGGAAATGCGTACATATTTGTGGTCTTGGATCACTATTCGAAGTTCTTACTTGTAAAAGCAATGAGAAAGGCCACCTCAAAAGAAGTGGTTAGATATTTGGAACAGGAAATATTTCACATCTTTGGAGTGCCTGAGGTCATACATTCGGATAACGGACGGCAATTTGTGTCCGAACACTTCACAGCATTCCTGAAAGATTATGGGGTTAAACACATTAGAACAGCGCTCTACTCCCCACAGGCTAACGCCTCGGAACGAATTAATAGATCCCTTTTAGCCATCATAAGATCTTATGTCGGGGAGTCAGACCAGAGGTCGTGGGACATCCATCTGTCTAAGGCGGCATTTGCTCTTCGAAGTGCGGTTCATGAAGCGATACAGATGAAGCCGTATAGGGCGGTCTTTGGGCAGACTATGGTACAGCACGCAGAATCTTATTCCATTTTACGTAAAATAGAAAGTGTTGCAGATTCGGACGTCGAGGTCTTACCTCGAGACATGCGGCTGAGAGTGCTAAGAGATAAGATCATCCAAGCCATGAAAACTGCCTACGAAAAGGGCAAACGGGTTTACAACACCAGGGCCAAGCCAATTGTGTTTAGAACAGGCCAAATCGTGTATAGGAGAAGCTTCAGGCAAAGCGACGCTGCGCGCAATTTTAATGCGAAACTGTCAAGTAAGTTCATCAGATCGATTGTTCTGAAACCTGTGGGAAACTGTTTATATGAACTGGGCGACATGAAAGGTAAACCGGTAGGCATTTTCCATGGCAAGGATATACGGACGTAGATGTAATAGACGTATAATTCGTTTTTCGAACCAACCATGCATACGTAGTTCGCATCGTTTGGCTCGCTCTGTTACGATAGGTATAATGACGTTTCCCGTAAGCGTTAACGGGTAACGCAGTTCATGTGAATGCGTTGGTTAGCGATTAAAAGGTGAATATTGTGAGAACTCTGTGAAAACGTGTTTGACAGCACGACTGCCATGAGGAAAAAGTTTGATGTTTCCTTCCGAGGTTGGCTCGGCCTTTTTTTTTCGTGGATACGTCAGCCAGACAGCACCTATTACAACTTTGATCTACTTTAACTCAAGAGTAAAAAAAGAAATCTTATACAAAAGTTTTATTGGACACAGTAAAGTGCCATATTCGCGTTTTGCCAACGAAATATAAAACATCCCTACTCCTCGTCTGAACACAATGAAAACTCATCAGTGGGTAAGGAATATCATATACACTTGAAGAGCGTAAGCGCGAATAGAGGCCTGCTTTGGTCAGGAAGGGATTAGAATCCCCAATACACCCTAAGCGAAATATTCATCGATGACGTCTGCGGGTTCCGTAGTTGCTGCACAAATATCTCCAGATAAAATACATGTTTGATAATTATTCAGCCACTGGGGCAATGAACAATACAGATGATCTACACACTTTGCTGAAATTTAAATGAAATAGATAGAATAATAGAGTCAAGTGCCAATGAAGGCGATGTATTAGATATATACCTAGCTAGCTTAAGTTAGCGATCCTTTTCATCAATGTTAATGCGTTGGAATCTTTATACGAATATAGATTAGAAGTATTGAAGTTTGTATAGAGGAGGCAAATTATTTTGAGGTCGGTATAATCTGTGGTGTAATGCGAGGGAGAGGGAGTGAGTAGAAAATTTTGTTGTCACAAGGGCTCAAATGGCCCGCTCATTTATGAGCCCCAAACCAAGACGTCTTAGGTTCCAGGTTCAGATTGTTTCAGAGGCTATAACCCCAGATTGGGAATACTCCGCTACTTTCCCTACTCATGCGCCTGATAACTACCGGGATGAGAAAATAACCTGTCTCACATTGAAATGTATGTTCATGAGCGCATAAATAATAGTGTAAAATAGGCTTAAGTTAATAAAATGAATTGTTAAGAAGAAACAGGGTGTGTGATGAGTGATTTTCGGGGCTTTCAGTAAATGGATTGGGGCAAGGGTTATTACAGGGGCTAATCTTACAGGCCATGATTAGCAAAGGTGTGGAGGGATGGAATGGCCGGTCTCTCGCGATTGAGACAAACCAAGGAGGCGATGATCAGTTGCTATTCACAGTGAGGAAGCAAGGATGCGGGACGGATCAGTCGGCGTCCCGTGGAGCAGGGTACGATTAAATGTTCTGATTGTACGTGTATGGACCGTGAATAAAACAGACCCTACCAGACACCGACGAGCTGGCTCATGCGGTAGGCAAGCGTACCCGAATTTTCACAATGAGTTCAACACGGCCTGATTTGGAGTTGAGTCAGGTAACAAAATCTCCCGATCTAAACGTTGCCAGCCTTTCCAAATGGACCACTTTCATTTTGGTTCGGGGTTTACTGATGGTTTGTATGCGGTACACTACATCGTTGATCCGTTTTACAACTTTGTATGGGCCTTCCCAATTACACTGCAATTTCGGGGACAAACCTTTTTTTCGTTGCGGGTTGTATAACAGCACCAAATCTCCTTCCTGAAAACCTTCTGAATTAATTGCTTTATCATATTTGGCTTTCATCTTGTCACTCATAATCTTTGTTCGTTGCCTTATCAGATCATGTATTTCTCTTAGCTCTTCTTCCAAATCACTAGTGGATTTCCTGACATTTCTCTCCGCATTGGCATCTATCCCAAACTTCAAATCAGCTGGCAGTCTAAGGTCATTGCCAAAAATTACCTTTGCAGGGGTTTGGCCCGTTGTCTCATGCACTGCTGATGGGTAAGCCATCAAGAATAATGGTATGCGGGTATCCCATTCTTTATGGTACTTGTCCACTACTTTCCTTAAGTGCTCCTCCAATGTTCTATTGAATCGTTCTACCATACCATCGGATTGAGGATGCAATGCAGTTGTTCGTGTTTTTCGAATGCCCAATGACTTACACATTTCCTGGAACACAGCTGATTCGAAATTCCTGCCTTGGTCAGAATGTAACTCCATTGGTACACCATACCTTGCAACCCAATTGTTTATAAACACTTCTGCTACCGTTTCCGCTTCTTGATTTGGGATTGGGTATACCTCTGGCCATTTGCTGAAATAATCCATAACTACCAGTACATATTTGTTTCCGCCGTTGCTAGTAGGAAATGGACCGGCGACATCCATTCAAAGGCGCACCTGAGTTATATTGCTTCATCTGGCCATGACTTCGTGCTCTGGGCCCTTTCGCTCTGCTGCAAACCTCGCAGTTCGCAATCCACTCAGTGACCGACTGACGGCAACCAACCCAATAGAATCTCTGTTTAATCTTCTCGAGCGTCTTCGTGATTCCAAGATGACCTCCGCTTGGACCATTATGCAGCTCGCTGAGCACATCAGGAATCCTCTTTCTGGGAACAAATATCAGTTTATTCTTGTATTTACCACCCTCACTCTCCCATACTCGATGAAGGCACCCGGATATCAATTCTAAACTGTTCCACTATGCCCAATATGACTTCGCAATGGGACTCTCTGCTGACATCTCTTCTCTGTTTGGTCTTTCATTTCGTTCGAGCCCTTGCATAACACGTGACAGATCTGCATCTTCTAGCTGGCACTTTCTTAGCTGTTCCTTATCCCATTCATCTGTACATGTTATAGTCATTAGCCGGACATCTATAATGTCTTCTTTAACCTCGGCTTTTGAACAGTGCTTGCATTCCAAACTACATGCTCTTCGTGACATTGCATCGGCATTTCCATGGGTACTACCTTTTCGATGCTCAATGGAAAAGTCATAGCTTTGTAGTCGCTCGATCCACCGTGCCAATTGTCCTTCCGGATTACGGAACTGCAGTAGCCATTTTAAAGCTGCGTGATCTGTCCTGACACGGAATCGCTGGCCGTAGAGGTATTTGTGAAAATGTTTAACGCACTCTACCAATGCCAACAGCTCTCTCCGCGTAACGCAGTAGTTCCTCTCTGGTTTTCCAATCGAACGGCTGTAAAATGCAACTACCTTCTCCTGTCCATCGACCAGTTGTGATAAAACGCCTCCTATAGCATATCCACTCGCATCTGTATCTAGAATAAATGTTGCTCCTGGAATCGGATATGCTAACATTGGGGCAGTGCACAAACGCTCGTTCAATGTTTGGAAAGCCACTTCTTGTTCCTTCTTCCATTCAAAAGCTTTATTTTTTCTTGTAAGCTCATGGAGGCTATGGGCTACGCTGGAAAAATTTTGTACAAATCGGCGGTAATATGTGCACAGCCCAAGGAAACTTCTTAATTCATGTAGGTTCTGTGGTCTTGGCCAATCCTTTACAGCCTCTATCTTTTCGTTCGCAGTGCAGATGCCCTCTGTCGTTACCTTGTGACCCAAATAATTTACTTCCTTTTTAAACAGCGCACACTTTTTGGGACTTAACTTCAGACCAGCGCCAGCTATTCTTTGGAAAACTTCCTCCAAGTTCTTAAGATGTTCATCGAAATTCTTGCCCAATACGATTATGTCGTCCAGGTACACCAAGCATGTTTTCCAATGTAGTCCTTTCAATACCTGATCCATGAGTCTCTCGAAAGTAGCTGGTGCATTACATAGTCCAAAGGGCATTACTGTAAATTGCCAAAGCCCATCTCCGACGCTGAAGGCTGTTTTCTCTTTGTCTTCCTCCTTTACCTCCACTTGCCAGTAGCCGCTTTTCAAGTCCAGTGTGGAAAACCATTTCGTACCAGAGAGCGAGTCCAGAGTGTCGTCAATTCTTGGCAATGGGTAGCTATCCTTTTTCGTAACGTCATTCAACTTCCGGTAGTCCACGCAAAACCTCATTTTTCCATCCTTCTTCTTTACAAGTACTACCGGTGAGCTCCAGGGACTAGCTGATGGTTCGATGACGCCGCTGTCGCTCATTTCTTGTATAATTAGACTCACAACTTCCCGCTTCGCCAGTGGAACACTACGTGGAGCTTGACGGATCGGCCTCGCATCTCCAGTGTCAATTTGATGTTTCACAACGTTGGTGCGGCCTGGTTTAGAACCATCCTGGTCAAATATGTTCGCGTACTTTAGGAGCAGTTGTTTTGCCTTACTCTGATATGCTTCCTCTAGCCTCTGCGTCCATGCCGTGATGTCATTTGAAAGATTAGTATTACTGGCTGAAACGTGTTCCTGGAGCTGTTCACAGTTAATAACTACTTCAGCCTCTTGGCATCTTCCCAAAATAGCTCCTTTAGTCAGTTTGAGTGGTGAATTGAATTCATTGAGTACTCTTATCGGAATACGTCCATCTTGTTTTGTCATAGCCAGGGTTTTTCCTACAAGTATGTTCAGTGCTGATTTGTTTGCTGCTTCGACAACCCACAATTTGTTTGTCCCACAATCTCCATCAACCTTTGCCCATATGACTGCTTCGGATTTTGGTGGTATTCGCTGACTCTCTTCCACCAGCACTCGTTTACTGCTGTAGCCTCTCTCGTAGCCGAAATTAAGTGGTACATCCATGTTCTTATATCGCATCGTCTTGCTTTGCATGTCGATCTTGATGCCCTGGTCTATTAAGAAGTCCACTCCAATTATGATTTCATCAACAATCTCTGCCACTATAAAATTGTGTACTACCGTGACGTTCCCAATTGCGACTTCACATGATACTTCTCCTAGAACCGTGCTGTCTTCTCCAGTGGCTGTACGCAATCTTGCTCCATGCAATGGTGTTATCTTCTTGTTGACTAAATCCGCTCGAATGATGGAATGAGATGCACCCGTATCTACAGTCAGTAAACGTTCCTTTCCATCCACATGTCCTCCGACAGTAATATTGTTTGACCTTCTTCCAATTTGTGAGATAGAGATTATGGGCATTCAATTGAGGGAGCCAGCTGTCGCCCCTTGCGGCTGACTCGCTTTAGTTTAACAATTGAGTGGACTTGGAGATTTGCTCATCTCCTTCAGCTCTGCGTTTACGGCCACCCCCATTGTTGGAGCTATTGGGACCGGTGCTGCAATGTCGTGCAATATGACCTGGGTTGCCGCACTTGAAACATTTAATAACTCCGACATTTTTCTGTTGTGATCCCTTCAGTGCTTCCAAAATTGTGTCTACCCATTCTGGCCTTTCTACTTCTACACGATGAGCCTTATATGCTGGTTTACTCAATAGGGAGGCAGTTTCCTAAGTCAATGCATGTGATACCGTTTCAGCAAATGTCAGTTTTGGGTTCGCGTATGTAGCTCGCTTCGTTTCCACGTCTCGTATGCCATTTATAAAACTCTGGATTTTTACCTTCTCGGTGTATTCCACGGGTGCGTCCGCATTTGCGAGATGAGCCAACCTTTCAACATCTGAAGCAAACTCCTGCAATGTCTCATTTGCTTTTTGGTAGCGGTTTTGCAACTCGATTTGGAATATCTGTTTTCTATGCTCGCTTCCATAACGTCGTTCTACAGCAGACATCAATGCTTCATAATTGTTCCGCTCTCCTTCGGGAATCGTCTGTAGGATTTCCGCTGCTGGCCCCTTCAATGCCACGAACAGTGCAGCAACTTTATCTTCCGCATTCCAGTTGTTCACTGCTGCGGTCTTCTCAAACTGTAGCTTAAAGACCTGGAAAGGAACAGAACCGTCAAAGGATGGTGTTTTTATCTTTGGATTACTCGCTGAAACTGCTGGACGATTTAGTTGTAACTGCTCGATACGCCCTCTCAAAGCATCCACCTCGGCCTCGATTTTATCCTGTCGACCACTGAAGCCTTCATGAAACTGGGTTAGTTTTTCTTCCATATGCGCTTCCAGTTTAGATGATATACGGGCTTCCTGCTCTTCTAGTTGTGTGGAGATCTGAGATGATATCTGTGCTGAAATTTGTGCTGACATTTCCGAAATACGCGTTTCTTGTGCTTCAATCTTTGATGTTATACGTGTCTCTTGGGATTCCATCTTAGATGTTATATCTGTTTTCTGTTCTTCTAGTTGAGATGACATATACGTTTTCTGTTCTTCTAGTTGAGATGACATGTTGGTGGATATTTGCGATGACATTTCTGTTATACGTGCCTCTTGCGCTTCCAGTTGGGATGCCAATTGCGACGACATTGATGATACTGTCGATGTTTGTGCAGATATTGCAGCCAATATCATGTTCAAGTCTGTGCTGGTAACCGTCTGCGATGTTTCGTTTTTCTCTTCAATTTTTGTTGTCTCCTCGCCATCAAGGTGAAAGACATAGTCACCCACATCAATTCCTTCTGCTTCTATTGCCTCTCGTAGCCGTGCCTGAAGTTCGAGTTTAACGCCGCTTGTATTCAATCCACGGCTCTCCAACTCCTTCTTCAGTTGCTGGATCTTTAATTCACTGAACTTTGCCATGTCCTTGTTGTCTTCTGGAATTTATTCAACAATTCCTCTTCTGACACCAATTGTAACGAATTTACTTGCAAATCCTCTTATTTGCAACCCTCTGCTAAGTTCGTATCGCTAAACTGTTGAACAAATAAATCCAATATGTAATAATGCAAAATGGCCTTTATTAAAGTACTTCACAATAACAAACTGTGCAACGAATAGCTTGCTTAATACCCACACTGATTGATAGCTCAATGAAACTCTACTATTCAAAATAACACTGATATTGCTCGCTAGATATCGTCTTAATCAAACTGCTTGACAACTCAAATCAAACTGAATTACTTCTTACTCGCCTGCCCCGCTTTTATAGTTTACGCTGCATACTTCTAGGCTCTTCGATTTCCAGAAGTTACTAGTTAGTTTCGGTTACAAAATCGCCAGCCACAACTACGTGCACAAATTATTGCTCTCTCTTGTGACAACTCAGATAAGATATATGCATGTGTTTGTGCATTGCCGCTCCGCTGCTCGTATACGTACATATGTGTAGACGCAATTATTTATTCGTTTATGTAGATACATAATGATTGAATTATTGATGTGAATGTTTGTAGTTTACAGTCTCTCGCGCATACATAGGCGTATAAGTAAATGCATCTGTGTGTGACATCTTTCGGCTGCCTTATATATGTGTATACATGATTTGATTATTGACGTAAATACTGCTTATCGTGGCCTTGGCATCGCCTTAGTGATGGTATAACTTAGTGATGTTAATATCCGTGACAATATGTTCGTATGTATGTAAAAGGAATGTACAAAGTTGAGTGCACGGTAATTACAATACACAAAAATTTATAAATTCTTTGTTTAGAGGGTGGTTCATTAAGGTAAGTATTTTTAGACATTTGCAGGGTATTTCATTAGGTAAGTATTTTTGCAAAAGGTAGGTATATTAGCAAACGTGAGTATGTTAAAAATAGTTAATATTTCATTAGGTAAGTATTTTTAGCAAAAGGTGAGTATCTTAAAAATAGTTAATATTTCATTAGGTAAGTAGTTTTAGCAAAAGGTAAGTATCTTAAAAATAGTTATTATTTCAATACTTCATGTTACAAATAAATTTTGTAAAATCATTGTATACTACAATTTATAGGTCAATAAATTTGGGCTCATGTCTCCAACATGGTGGCCGGCCTGCTCCGATGAGGGAAGCAGCAACTTCTGCATCTCTTCCAAAGTGTTAACCGCTGTTGAAAACAAATTCCTCAAGCCCTTTGAGTGGTATCATTGTCTGCCCGTTTCTTCTTTGGTTTTAAAATTACAGTCCTTTTTGTTGTCTTCGTTTTCGGGGCTGGAGTCTGGGGTTTATTGTAGAATCGTTTCCGGCGTTCTTCCGTTGGCCGCTCACTGTGAAGCAGCGTGTGGTGAGCGAGGCCACAGCGGCAGCTATCAGGGGAGCTGCATGCGCCCGTAACATGGGATGTTGCCAAACAATTTATGCAATATTTGTGAGCCCGCACCGACTCATAGCGTTCGTCCGGGGTCATAGCCATAAACCCATGGCAGTAGCGCAACGAATGCCTTTAGCAACACAGCCGGCAGGTGCTAAAGTTTCCATAATGTGGCCTGAAAAGAGAAGTAAAAATAAAGGGGGTCAAGTGAGTATGGGTGTAGAGAGTGGGCTGTGATATTAATCCCTAGAGTTGACACGGTTTGGAGAGATATATAGGGTGAGGTTGAAGAATTTATTCTGCTAGGGGAAGTACACACACTTTTGCTATGGGGCGTTTGTATATTCCGTCTTGAGTCCGGAAATCTACTACTCGAACGTTTTCGTCCGAGCCAGGGTGGAGTCGAATGATGGGTCCAAGTCGCCAATCATTGGGCGGAAGAAGGTCATCCTTGACGACGACTAGATCACGTTCTCTGACGTTTGTCTGCTGAGTCTTCCATTTGTTCCGCTTATGGAATTCTTTGAGATATTCATTTTTCCAACGCGTACTAAACTGATGATGTAGGATTTGCAGTTTCTGCCATTTTTTTGTGAGTGACAGATTTTCAGAGTTGGGTTCAGGTAGGGAGAGGAACGGAGCGCCACGGAGGAAATGTCCATGAGTTAGAGCGAGTAAATCATTTGGATCTTGTGACATCGGAGCTAGCAGTCTAGAGTTGAGAACCGCTTCGATTCGAGTGAGTAGGGTAGTAAATTCTTCAAATGTGAATTTTTGACTGCCTGCAACTTTAAGGAAATGGGTTTTAAAGCTTTTAACTGCCGCTTCCCATAATCCGCCCATGTGAGGAGCATATGGCGGGATGAATTGTCAAGACAGTCCATGGGTAGCATATTTTTGAGCTATGTCAGTTGCGGCTTCCTTAAGAAAAGAAGAAAGCTCCTTTTGAACGATACGACTTGCTCCAATAAAGGTTTTGCCATTGTCTGACATTATTTTGTGTGGGAGTCCACGACGACTAACAAAACGAGCAAATGCTGCTTTAAAAGCAGCGGTCGTCAGATCTGAGCAGACCTCCAGATGGACTGCTTTTGTTCAGGAACATACGAATACACAAACGTATGCCTTTGAGTAAGATGCCTTTCGTAAGATTGATGTTTTAACGAGAAAAGGTCCAGCAAAGTCGATACCGGTCGTGTGAAATGGGAGAGAGTACGTGGACCTTTCCGGAGGGAGTACGGCCATTATTTGGGGTCTAGCCTGTTGTTTGTAGATCGTGCATATCTTACAATGGAATATGCACTTCTTCACCTTTTGTTTGAGTCGAGGGATGTAGTATTCCTGTTGTATCATGCGGATCATCAGTTGTTTTTCGACATGCAACAAGGTAGAGTGTATAAATTCTAAGAGTAAATAGCAAAACCGAGAGTTATTGGGAATTATAATAGGATAACGCTCGTTGTAACTAAGATTGGCTTTTGTGAGCCGACCATTCACTCGCATTATGCCTGATTCGTCGAGCGTAGGGTTTAGAGTTAATAATGAACTTTTTTTGTGGAGTGGTTTGTTGGACTGTAGATCTGCAATTTCGGCAGAGAAGTATTTAAGTTGCGTCAACAGGATCCAACGAACTTTTGCCTGATAAACTTCCTCTTGGGGTAGCGTGATCGTTTTCAGAGTATCAAGACCTTGTGCCCTGTGTATAAATCGGTACATATAAGCAACGACTCGTAGAGCTCTTGAGTAGGAAGAAAAGCGTTCGAGTAGATCAGGCATATCTACAGCATGAAATGCTTGAGTGCGTTTTTGCTCCGGTGGAGTAGGGGTTTGTGTCACTGGTTTCGGCCAGGACGTTGGGGATTTGGCCAGCAACTCTGGGCCCTTCCACCAAAGGGAGCATTCGGCTAGATCCTTGGGGGTACATCCACGGGTACCAAGATCTGCTGGATTATCTCCACTGGGTACGTGTTTCCGAGGGGCGTTACTCACGTTTTCCAGAATTTTTGAGGTTCTATTTGCCACGTAGGTCTTCCAGGTGTGTGGGGGTTTTTCCAGCCATGCTAATACGATGGCGGAGTCCGACCAGAGAAACAGGTAATGTGGAGTCAGAGTTAGGTGTGAGCGAATTTGTTTTATTAATTTTGTGAGTAGTACTGCTCCACAGAGTTCTAGACGAGACAGGCTCACGGTTTTCACGGGAGCCACTTTGCTCTTCGCCACGAGTAGGTGAGTAGAAAACTTGTCCTTGCTATTCTGCACCCGCAGGTACACACAAGCGCAGAATGCTTTCTCAGATGCATCTGAGAATCCATGCATCTGAAAGGGTTTATTGGGTGAAAATTCAACCCATCGAGGGATTTTAATTTCATTTATCGCGGAAAGATTTTCGCGAAATGTGTTCCATTTGTGGAAAGCGCTGGGTTTGACTTGTTCATCACAGTCAGTTCATTCTAACCAGAGTTGCTGGAGGAGAGTCTTGGCTAGTATCATTATTGGCGATAGCCATCCTGCCGGGTCAAACAATTTCGCGACCGCCGACAATATTTGTCGCTTAGTTTTTGGGTTTTCTGCAGGGATGGTGACGTACGAGTACGAAAAAGAGTCAGTTATAGTATTCCATTTTATGCCGAGAGTCTAAGTTGAGCTTGCGTCGTGAAACTTGACAAAATCTTCATCATATTTCGGGGTGATTTGCCGTTATTTTCTTAAGTGGAAAACCGGCTGATTTTAGTGCTTCGATAACCTGCTGAAGCGAGTCTATAGTGGACTGTATTGTGTGTTCGCCGGAGAGTATATCGTCTACGTATGTTTCTCGTAGCAATACATCGTGGGCGAGTGGGTGGGTGGATTTTGTGTCTCCTGCGAGTTGATGCAGAGTGCGTATAGCCAGATATGGGGCAAAGTTGACGCCAAACGTCACTGTCTTTAATTTAAAATCTTCCATTGGCAAATGTGGAGATTTTCGAAACACAATCGGCATTTGAGTAGTACGAGCATTAAGTCGTTTTGGAGGACGGGGCCTGTGCGCAACACATCGTTTAACGAGTTGCCAGAGTGGGTAGTTCTAGACGCGTTGAAAACAACGCGTACCTTTGTTGTTTTGCTGTCGGGTTTTCAGACAGCGTGGTGGGGGAGGTAGAATGACGAGTAATTTCCGTTCTCGATGACTTCGCGTGATGAAGTTGCCTCCATATGGCCTATGGTGAGGTATTCCTCCAAAACTTCTTAGTATTTTTCTCTTAATTCTGGTCTTTTCTCCAAGGATCGCTCGACGCTGATGTATTGCTGCTGTGCTGCCATTCTCGAGTGTCCAAGGGCAAGGGTACTGGGGAATACCTTTTTAAATGGAAGTTTTACCACATATCGGCCATCTTCCTGGCGGTGAGTGGTTTCTCGGTAGAGTTCCTCGCAAAATTGGTCCTCTTCCGAAAGGGCTTGGGTGTCAGGTATTTCTTCTTGTTGCCAGAACTTCTGCAATAATGTGCTAAGGGTGTCGTCTGGGTTTTCAATAACTTGGGTGGAGAATGTGTTCACTTGTTCTTTAATAGGCCCGCTGAGTATCCACCCAAATATTGTATTTTGGGCTAACAAGGAACTACTTACGTTGGCTTGTAGCCCCTGGAGTATTATTTGGGGTGTGAGATCGCTACCTATAACCATGTCGATTCTCGAAGGGGTAAAACAGTTAGGGTCCGCGAGTGGCCATGTGGCAATTTCTTGCAAATCTATTTTTGACACTTTAATGCTGGGTAAGAAATTGGTAAGTTTAGGCAATAATATCGCTTGGGTGTTTATTTTTGTTTTGAGATCCGACGAGCAGAGTGTTATCTCGCAGATCTGGTTGGAGTTTTGATCTACCGATCCGCCCATTCCCAAAATCTTATAATGGGTTTGCTTAGTTGGTAGTTTCAAGAGCTTCTGGATTCGAGACGCTACAAATGTCCTTTCCGAACCCTGATCTATTAGTGCACGGATCTTGTGGTGTTCGCCATTTGCTTTCACCGTGACTAAAGCTGTGGGTAAAAGAGTAGTTTCGCTACTACTCGCGAAGTGAGTTGAGGTTGAGTTTTTCTTAAAAGGGGTTTGGGTGGCACATGGGTTTTGCTGGCCTCTTTTCGGGTCTTCAGCTGGAGGTGCCAGACCTTGAGGGGTTGTGTGCGTCCTGTTCCTCTGCTGCCTGGGTCTGCTGTCTTGCTGGGATTTTCCTTGGAAGTGGAGTATCGAGTGATGTCGTTTTTGGCAATACACGCATGTGAAATTGCTACCACAATCTCTTTCCAAGTGAGAGCAAGCTAAACAATTTGTGCAATAATTGTTTTCTTTTACGGATTTGCTTCGCTCTTGGGTTGACAGATCTCTGAATTTTATACAGCTCATTAATGAGTGATTCAGATTGCAGAGTTTGCATGAGGGTTGCCTCTTTGAATCCACGTGGAATGTTTGGGTCTTATTCCTAAAGTTCGATGAGTTTTGGGGTGTTGAGGATCTGTGGGTGAAGCTAGAGTTGGGGTTACGGGTTTTGCTCGGCCTATACGTAACAAGTCTTTCTACTACTTCGTACCTTGTCGTGAGAAATTTGTCCATCTCCGACCACAATGCCAGGGTTTCATCAGGTAGTTTTGATAAGCATAAGAATACGAGGATGGGGTCCCAGTTATCAGTTGAGACATCGCTCGCATTTAGGGTCGAGATACAGTTATTTATGGTGGTTTGAATTTCTTGAATTCTTTCACCATTTTCAGAATAAACTGTGGGCATATTAAATAGGGTTTTTAATTGATTGAAATTGAGAATCGTAGAATTCTCGTAGCGGGACTTGAGTGCTCCCCAGGCCAAGTCAAAGTTTTGGTCGTTAAGGGGGTATTTTTTAATAATAAGGGCTGCTTTTCCCCGGGTTTTTGCCCTCAGGTGATAGAGTTTCTGGGCCTGAGACAATTTAGGGTGATTTATGTTGACCGCAGTAAACATATCCCGGAAGGACGGCCAGTCTTCATATCCACCATAGAAGATTTCAGTGTCACATGCGGGGACTTTTAGACAGGGTTGATGCTGAGAGGGGGTATGGCTTTGTTGTGTGGGGTTTACTGTTTGTTGATTAGGCTGGTGGGTGCTAATCAACTCGTTGATCCTGAGCTTTGCGTGCATCGCTGTGTCGAGAGTGCCATCGTATGTCTCCTCGCATGCCGTCCTGGATTTTTCCTCAGTTCTGCTCAGGTGTACCGCTTCGTATGCAGCTTCTACCGCGTCTACAAGTTTGTTGAGTTCCTCCAAATACGTCTTGAGACTGCTTTCAGAGTGATCCGTCTACGCTATCCCCCACCACTTTCCGCAGAATTTTTCTAACTTGTTGATTGCTAAGAGGAATTTTGTCTCGATCCTGCTGTATTCCTCACCATCGGACTGGGATTTTGACCGGGTATTGCCCGCCGGTGCCGATAGGGTTTTGGGTTTTTCCTGCTTGTCCGTCATTTTAAAATTTAAATTTGGGTGTACAAGTTCTTAAGATTGTACCAGTTTTAGCCCACTGTAAATTTATTTGATTTTTTATAAGCTCAGGCCCACTGTACTAAATTGTATAGCGGAATTTGCTTAAGCAAGTGTATAATGAGCGCTTTGGCTTCTGAGGGTGGGAACTACTTGTCTTAGCGCTTCTAAGTACAAGTATGTGTGGGTGTGTGTAAAAATGTACAGCAATGAGAATACCCAAAAGATTGGTTTGAGTGACAATTTTCTTGGAAAATACTTGTCTTCACGCTTCTAAGTACAAGTGTATGTACGTATATGTATATTTATGTGCAGCGAAGAGAAATAATAAAAGAGTGGGTGGAGTTTCGATCACTTTGGACTGCAATAATATTTTTTGTTTGGGTTGAGTGAGATTGAGTAGAATTTTTTGTACAAAACAAAAATTAGATTAGGGTGTAGAAAAAAAATTTTTTTGTTTTGCGATATTTGTAGTTAGAAACCAAAGCAATTTTGTTATTGTTTGATTTTGATGTTTTTCTCAGGATTTTATATTAAATTTTGAGTAGTGCCTATTTGAATGTATGGGTTTTTCAACGATGCGGAAAATATGCCACGGGCAACGGTTATTTTGCTTGGGTAGCAACTAACTTTGGTTGAAAGGGTTTTATTAAGGTGAGAGTAACAAAATATATATGGGAAAGTATATATGTGGGTGTTTAAGATATATGTATGTATTTATGTGTGGGTACAAGTACAGCTTTTTGGGTTACCGCTATGGGAGTTCCTTTAGAACTTTACCGCTTGAGTTTTATTTTATGCTATATACATACTTATGTATATGCACGAAAAAAAATGGGACTAAGGTGGGACTGTACCTTTGTGGTTTATATAACCAGGGTGTACGGTTTTTTTGTTAAACGAACGGCTTATTATACCGATCGCGAGGAGAGTATTTTTTTGCTGTACTTGTAAATATGTATATGTATGTAAGTGTCCTACCTTTGTGCAAAGGAGTACTTACTTTAGCATCCTCGGTAATATTCTTTGTCACCTGTTTTCCTTTTATCTCGATTTTTGTCCTTTTTGATGTGTGGAGGGTCTGCCCTTGGGGATCTGATGCACTGCTGTGTTGTATTTGTTGTTGATATCGTTGTTGGTGTTGTTGTTGTACCACTGGTGCAGGTATACTGCTCGTGGTTATACTAAAATGAATATTTGGCAAGAAGCTATATTAAAAAATTGTTTCTTGCTTCCACAATTTTGCCTCACTGTGCAATTTTTCCTGTTGCGTTTATAAGTGTGTCTGTGCAAAAAAAAAGGTACTGAAATTAGCCGGTACCTTAAAACGAGATATTTCCTTCTTCGGGCAACAAGGCACTAAGTCACTTTTTTCGCTTTCTTTTTCCCTTTATGTATATCCCTTTGCACTTTTTAATTAATCTTTTTTCCAGATTTTCTCAATCTTATTTTCCAGCGCTTTATTATGTATATGTGTATGTATGTTTTTTCTGTGAAGCACTTTTTACTTAAATTTTGTTTTTCACATAAGCAGCTTTTTTTCACTTTTATTGTTTTTCATGCGCGCCCGGGTAAGTATTTTGCATTTGCATTAATTCGTACGTTTTTGTTGTTTTATGTAACAACTTTTAGGTTTTCTTTACACTCCCTTCTTTTTCTATTGGTATTTTAGAAAAATTTTTTTCCACTTTTTAGGTTTTTTATAGGTTTTCTTCCAAACTTCTTTTTCCTTTATATTGGTATTTTTCCAATTTTTTCACTTTTTAGGTCACTTGTTCCGATGGCGTCAAAGGGCCATGGATACGATTGGATACGCTTTGGGTATATGGGGTGGGTTTCCCTCTTCACCATAAAAATCAAACACTCTACCCTTCCTTTAAAAATTCACAAATGGCTTTTATTTAATGTTGTAACTCATATAGCTAACATAAACTAATCACTTTGATATCTCTATATCTACAAATAAACTTTTAATTTATATGTTAAAATCACTCAAACTTCACAAGCGAATATTTCACGACAATGGTAGCGATAGCAGGACGGTAATTGGCGAACTAAACTTACATATTAAGCAGTAGAATTTTCAACCTTCTTGCGCAGCTAGGAAACGGTAACTATTTATATGTTCGTATGTATGTAAAAGAAATGTACAAAGTTGAGTGCACGGTAATACAATACACAAAAATTTATAAATTCTTTGTTTAGAGGGTGGTTCATTAAGGTAAGTATTTTTAGACATTTGCAGGGTATTTCATTAGGTAAGTATATTTGCAAATGGTAGGTATATTAACAAACGTAAGTATCTTAAAAATAGTTAATATTTCATTAGGTAAGTATTTTTAGCAAAAGGTGAGTATCTTAAAAATAGTTAATATTTCATTAGGTAAGTATTTTTAGCCTGCGGCCACCGTGGTGTGATGGTAGCGTGCTCCGCCTATCACACCGTATGCCCTGGGTTCAACTCCCGGGCAAAGCAACATCAAAATTTTAGAAATAATGTTTTTCAATTATAAGAAAATTTTTCTAAGCGGGGTCGCCCCTCGGCAGTGTTTGGCAAGCGCTCCGGGTGTATTTCTGCCATGAAAAGCTCTCAGTGAAAACTCATCTGCCTTGCAGATGCCGTTCGGAGTCGGCATAAAACATGTAGGTCCCGTCCGGCCAATTTGTAGGGAAAATCAAGAGGAGCACGACGCAAATTGGAAGAGAAGCTCGGCCTTAGATCTCTTCGGAGGTTATTGCGCCTTACATTTATTTTTATTTATAAGTATTTTTAGCAAAAGGTAAGTATCTTAAAAATAGTTATTATTTCAATACTTCATGTTACAAATAAATTTTGTAAAATCATTGTATACTACAATTTATAGGTCAATTAAATTTGGGCTCATGTCTCCAACACTAGGTAAAAAACGTATATACATATAGCTCTTAATGCACCAAAACTTACATTGAAACTAAACACCACAGTAACATATGCATGAAAATGCAAAACGTGCATATTTTTTAAAAAGAGGAGGAGCTAAGATTAAAACTCAAACTAAATATTGATCAGCACAAAACTTGAAATAAAGTCGCATTTTCAATTTTGGATGCAATTTTTATAAAAGTTCGATCCTGTATATGCAGAAAGTATTGTTCGCATGAAAGTATATAAAACCTGCATATTTTCCATAAAGGGTCGGCTAGGATTTTCATTCAAAAAGATTTATGATAAGGAAAAGACCTCAAAGAAGTGGCGTTCTCGGTTTTCAGTGGTATATTTTAGGAACCTATCGTTCGTTAAGGAGCAGTGTGCCATGGCTGTGAAATTGACTCTGTGAAACACAAAAAAATCGAAGTTTAAACTTTTTATAATTTTTTTAGTTTTGTTTATTTTGTAAATGATTATTTGAGAGAATCTAACAAAAAAGCTGGTGCAGAAATTTGCGATCTAGATTGCTGTAGTTTAATTTTAAACATACTCTTGAAACAAAAAGTAGAGCAACTCAACTACAAGAGGTGAGTACAAAAATCTTCACTAGAGAAGCATGCGGCCTCACTGCATCTGATCTTTAGTAAAATATTAAAAATATTTTGAGAAGTTGGTCATCGTTTGCATTATTTAGAGTAATAAGACTGAGAAGCAACGGTTTTCATTGTCCAATGCACTATAAGCATAAATTTTGGCGAATGTTAAAAAGGAAGTCAGTTCAAATTAGATCTCTTTTGAAAGAGAATTAATGTCAACGACATTAATTGCAAACCCGAAAGAGAACTAATGTTAATTGACTTTAGTACGCTTTGGGGCAATTAAACACCGCCCATGCAAAGAGCAACAATACTGTAAATTACGCTGCGGTTGTTGGATCGCCCTAAAAGTTTTGTGGCTGATGTGTCTGAAGTTAGATCGGCCAAATTTTCACTTTATATTATGATACGATTTTAAAATATTTAATCGCATTTGTCTACAAAATTTTCTAATCATTTTATGACATAATATTAAGGTATTTTTTCTAATTATTTCGAAAATTGTAATAAAAAATCAGGAGATTTTCAATTCTACATTTTTTATTTTTTTCCTATAAAAGTTAACTCGAAATAATATCTTAATATCGTATCTAATATGAATGGAAAATTTAGAATTAAATTTCGCGTGATTTTTCATTCCAAATTTTCAACTGAGGTTTTTTTTATTTTTATAAGGTATGCTATTAAAACGTTTTAAATCGCATCGTAATATACAGCTGCTACTTATTTGGAATTAAAATGTGTGTGACTTTTTATTCCAAAGTTAGGTGGTGATCTCGATGAGTTCTGGCATTAATTCGCTTTTTTAAAAGAATTTATATCAAGGACGTTGATTCCAAGATGATTCTGACACTAATTCTATTTCAGGTTAATGTTGTTCACATTAGTTCTCTTTCAAAAGCGAATTAATATCAATTGGTTTTAGTTCCGTTGGCACTATTACACGCCACCGAAGTAAAAGTTTCGAAATCCAGGCCTGTTAGCTGCTATTTAAATTTTGTCTTATTTCAGTTTAACATATTCTTATTTTGAATTACAAATACATATATGATACGAGCCGAACCCGTGCGCATCTTGCGCAACCAATATAAAATCATCTTATCAAATATCAACAAAAATCTGTTCTATCAATCAATAAAAACTTACAGCTTGCGCTGCCATCTAGCGTATGATAGCAACTGACAGTAATGTAGTACAAATATTCACAATAGTGCCATAGAACAAATAGATTTGTTTGTGTGCTCACAATCGTTTATTTTTAACAAATTATTTTAATAAAATATAGCTAAACAAAAGCTATTCGACCAAAATTGCCTTAAAGCTCGCTAATAGCCCGAATCTCAATCTTTACAACCAAAACTTTATTTATAGATTTGCATTCCAAATAAGAGCGAAAAAGGGACCCGTACATAAAAACAGCAATTAGAAATAATATATATGATTATTTTATCGTTTTGAAAAAACTTTTTCGAGAAATTATTTTAAAGCAATTAGGGCAATCATTGGTTAATTCTTTGTAGTTCTATAAATAGAACAAAAGCAAAAATACCAGTTTCTTTGAAACCTGCCAACAACAAAAAGCATATCTTCAACACATAATAATATACGAAGTATGTACTGTGTAAAGAATAAAATGTGCAAAGAAGGCAATTGGGATAAGTTTACAACAACTAAGGCATGACGTAGCTGAATGCGTTTGTAACACTTCAACCATCGTAGGAGTGCGGGTTCAAATTCCACCACCGGGAGAAAAGATCTTGAACAGATTTACAAGGTATAATCGAGACAGCTGTCGTCTTTTCTGTCCTGATGTCACGTTGTTTAAATTATTCCCAAATTATTAAATTAATTCAAGTAAAAAATTGCTTGAAATCAATGTTTTCATACATTTAAAAGCAATTAGGGCAATCCCCGCTTAATTCATAAAAATAGACAACATTGGTTAATTCTTTTTAGCTCTATAAATAGAACAAAAGCAAAAATACCAGTTTCTTTGAAAGCTGCCAACAACAAAAAGCATATTTCAACACGTAATAATATACGAGTATGTACTGTGTAAAGAATAAAATATGCAAAGAAGGCAATTGGGATAAGTTTACAACAACTAAAGCATGACGTAGCTGAATGCGTTTGTAACACTTCAACCATCGTAGGAGTGCGGGTTCAAATGCTACCACCGGGAGAAAAGGTTTTGAAGATATTTACAAGGTATAATCGAGACAGCTGTCGTCTTTTCCGTCCTGTTGTTGTTGTTGTTGTAGCGATTAGGTTACTCCCCGAAGGCTTTGGGGAGTGTTATCGATGTGATGGTCCTTTGTCGGATACAGATCCGATACGCTCCGGTAACACAGCACCATTAAGGTGCTGGCCCGACCATCTCGGGAACGATTTACATGGCCACATTGAACCTTCAGGCCACCCCTCCCTCCCCACCCCCAAGTTCCATGAGGAGCTTGGGGTCGCCAGAGCCTCGTCTGTTAGTGAAACGGGATTCGCCGCTCGAAGGTGAGGTTGACAATTGGGTTGGAGAAGCTATGTATTGCGCTACACAACCCCTTGAATCCCTCTTTTCCGTCCTGATGTCACGTTGTTTGAATTGTTCCCAAATTATTAAATTAATTAAAGTAAAACATTGCTTCAAATCAATGTTTTCATACATTTAAAAGCAATTATCGCAATCCCCGCTTAATTCATAATAAAATAATTTAAACAAAACTTTTAAGTTAAACGGTTTAATTGAAAACAATACTTACATTAAGTAGTAATAATACCAAAAGATAGAAAATAATTAGGTAGGTCCTAGGTACTAGTCATCACACTCCTCATCAATCTAGGGCTTTGATCAGACAATTAAATAAAAGCGTTGGACGCGTCAAATTTCTATTGATAGTCATAAGTAAAACCAACTGAACCTTAATCAGGTTATGCTACGCGTCACATTTTTAGACATTTCACGCGCCCAACGCTTTTATTTAATTGTCTGATCGACGCCCTAGATTGATGAGGAGTGTGATGACTAGTACCTAGGACCTACCGAATTATTTTCTATCTTTTAGTATTATTACTACTTAATGTAAGTATTGTTTTCAATAAAACCGTTTAACTTAAACAATTTTTTTAGTTATTTTATTTTCTATCTTTTAGTATTATTATTACTTATGTAAGTATTGCTTTCAATACAACCGTTTAACTTAAAATTTGTATTTTATTTGTTTTATTCATAGGTCGCTTTCTATTCATGTATGTATTATGTGTTCCAAATATGAGCCAAATCGGACCACAAATACGATTTTTGTGAATATCCCGATCCATGCACCCCCTAGCGGCGATTTGCATGTATTATGTGTTCCAAATATGAGCGAAATCGGACCATAAATACGATTTTTGGGAATATCTCGATCTTTGGGCCACCTAGCAGCGATTTTTTTCTTATTATTGCATTGTCATCGGATTCTGAACTACATTCCAAGTTTCAAGCTTGTAGCTTATCGGGAAGTTACTTAAATTTTAATTACAAAATTCGCACTGGCCGTGCAGCCTGTCAAGTCAACCTAAATAAAACCGTTTAAAAATAGACAACATTGGTTAATTCTTTTTAGTTCTATAAATAGAACAAAAGCAAAAATAGCAGTTTCTTTAAAAGCTGCCAACAACAGAAAGCATATCTTCAACACGTAATAATATACGAAGTATGTGCTGTGTAAAAAATAAAATATGCAAAGAAGGCAATTGGGATAAGTTTACAACAACTAAGGCATGACGTGGCTGAATGCGTTGGTAACATTTCAACCATCGTAGGAGTGGGGGTTCAAATCCCACTCCCGGGAGAAAACGCTTTAAAGAGATTTACAAGGTATAATCGAAACAGCTGTCGCCTTGTCCGCCCTGATGTCATGTTGTTTAAATTTTTTCCAGATTTTAAATACTTTTTCTCGTTTCCCATTCTATATGAATTATATTTCTCAATATGAACATATATTTTTCCAATACAAATTTGCTCATTTTGATTTACGTTTTCTCATTTTTAACTTACATTTCTAGGTTGGAATTTACAGATTCTTATTTCAATTTCCACTTCCTAATACAATACAATCTTACAACTTGTCAATATAATTTAACACAATCTAACTTTGAGCTAGAAAAAGTGTAGAAGTTATCAAAGTGGAATATTTCAGCCGAGTTTCCGAAGATATATTACATATTTTTTTTACTCTGTTAAAGTCGAGTCGGTATAAAGTAATCGACTACTGGAGACAGAAATGCTCGAGGTATGGATATGATTTAAAACTTGTCAGAGTATGAACTCGTCATTTCGGGATCGCAGAGAAAACAAGCCAAAGCTTTTTTAAAGAATTAAAATTAAATTTGAAGAATAAGGAACCTTTCTGAAAAGTGATTTGACGGACGAATCGGGTGTCATACTGAATATTCGGGGACAGCAAATAATAAAAACGCACGATGAGTTTGAATAGAGTGGTGATTGATAACGGACGTGTGCCTAAGCAAATAGTGTAAAAATACAATTAAAAAAAATAATAAAAACCATTGAAAATTTTGTAAAACACATTTAAATCCTAATTGGATTTGAATACAATCACTATGAGTGAAAAAGACAATAAGGTATTTGTTTAACCGGCTTTAGGTCAAATTTTAAGTATTAAAACACCAAAAATTGTTTTTTCTTTAGTTTACCAATATATTTCGGTTACACACGGTAACCGTCTTCAGGGCTTTGAAATTATTTTACACGTCTTCGCTGTTTAACGTGGAGCTAGTCACTGACTGACTGGACTGACTAGCTCCACGTTAAACAGCGAAGACGTGTAAAATAATTTCAAAGCCCTGAAGACGATTACCGTGTGTAACCGAAATATATTGGTAAACTAAAGAAAAAACAATTTTTGGTGTTTTAATACTTAAAATTGGACCTAAAGCCGGTTAAACAAATACCTTGTTAACAGAAAAAGGTCGCCAAAGGATTTCATGAAAAAGACAATAGCAATAATAAAGAAGAAAATGAACAACTAAAGAAAAATACAAATCCCAATAAAGAACATAATGATGTTACGATGTTCGAAGTAAATATCAATGAAAATGAAGTAGAAAATGAAACAGAAGCAAACTTCCCCGCTCTTCAAAATACAGAGAATCATACACAGGTTTCGGGAGCTCTTCCAAAAACAATACCCAAGCAGACAAAACCAGCACCAATGCGTAAAAAGAAAAAACTAAGGAGAATCCACCTGTAAAGGAAATGTCAAAAATTTACAAAAATTACTTAACCACAAAAACTTTGTCTTTAATATTATTAACAAGAACGTAACTCATAAAAGTTCACGCATCTTAAAAGACTTTTAAAAGATTAAGGCCTTTCTGGTTGCCGAGAAAGTCAACTTCTATACCTTTACTCCCAATGAGGAAAAGCCATACTTTATCATAATAAAAAAATTGGCTAACGTCTATGAACGCGAAGAAATAATTGCTTATTTAAGTGACCTTAAGCTCGAAATTGAAATAGTTAAATTATCTAAATTTAAAAACGGAAATTGGTTAATCCAACTCAGTCATAATTATAGGCTAGCTGATTTTTATAATATTAAGTATATTCTGAATTGTAAGGTAGATTTCGAAAAACTAAAACCAATGCTACCTTCGCAATGCAAGAACTGCCAGCGTTTTACACATGTAGCTAGTAATTGTTACCTGCCATATCGATGTGTCAAATGTATTGATACTCATGGCCCTGGTGAATGTAAAATACCCCAAAAAGAACATAACAATAAGGAGCACATATATACTGATAATGAGACAGGCCAATTAGTTAAGAAAATAGGAATCCCAGTTGGTTGTGTAAATTGTAACAAAGAGGGCCACACGGCTAATTATATAAATTGTCCAAAACGATTAGAAATAATCAAACGAATGAATGATCGCAATAACAATAATAATAACAACAATAAAAAAGCCACTTTAAACATAGAGATTACACGTAGTCTTACACCGGGTAAGTTGTCAGCTTCGTATGCCTTAGTTACGTGTGGTGACGATACTAAACGTTCTTTAAAAAGTAGCAACAGCAAACCAAAGATAACATCAGGGGCAAAACCTTTTGAAAGTGTTAATAGTGAATGTGTTGACTATTCGGTAGCAATATTTCCGATTGCATGAAAAAAATAGCAAGTTTTTCAACCTCCAAAAAGTTGCATAATGATGATGAAGTAGCTCTCTTTGGCCTTTTAACAGAGTTAAGATTAAATCATGGCCAGTAAAAAATTAAAATGCATGTCCATAAACGTGAACTCATTAATATCCAAGCACAAAAGACATTTCTTTAACCTCTTTTTAAAAAAAATATAATCCAGATATAGTTCTTATAGCTGAACATCGGCTGAACCCATGGCATAGAGTTAACTTCAAAGTTTATAGTTTTATCACTCAGGTAGATAACGCCAAACATTTAAGGAACAGAAAGTCCACAAGTAGTACTGCGACCGCGATTTGTATGAGGGAGAAATATAAATATGAATTGATCAAAATTGCTGTACCATCCATTTGGAAAAAGTGGCAATAAAAATCTTTTTCGAAAGCGATGAAGAAATCTCAATAGTATCTTTATACAATCGTCCATCAGACTTACTTCATGTCAGTGACCTTAATTTAGTCTTGGAGTCTCTTAGCACAAGCAAAATAATTATTACTGGAGATCTCAATGCTCGGCATCCCAATTGAGGGGATTCCCTGACATATAACAACGGAAGAATCCTGAACAACTGGCTTCAACTATGTCCCATTTTAAGCTTAACACCAACAAAGCATCCCACTAGAGTAACTAAGCACACGGCTTCATACTTAGATACCTTTTTAGTGACACCCTTTGCTGGAATTTATTTTGATGAGACAAATGGATACATGACGTAGTCCTTGGCTTCTTCTCGGCCTTGTTGCCTGCGTTTTCGGATGGCCTCTTCTAAATGTTGAAGATGACGCTTAGGCAGAAAAAACATTTTCACCTCCCTTCGAAAATCGCTCCAGTGGTTGATTTGTTGCTTACGGATGCGGTACCATTGGAGTGCTTTGCCACGCAGCAGTTCCGGCAGCGTTAGGAAGAGCCGGTCGACGGGGATGCGGTAACATTCGGCGAGCTCCTATATTCTCTCCAGAAATTCGTGCAGCGGCTCCTCTCCCGAAAAATGCAGATCCCAGTGACGGACGGTATTCATTAGCTCACGGGTGCTCATATCGTCTCGTTTCGGTTGCGCGCGTTCTCTCTCATGCGCATGCGAGAGGGAATTTTGTACCTGGATGGCGGTTATTGACTTGGTCGGTTGTGTTGGGGTGATGTTTAGTGTCGGTGTTGGTAGTTTGACTGGTTTCCCTTCGTCATCTTCTACTTCCTTCTCCAACTCCTTCAGCAGGTCTTCACTTGATTTCCTCGTGCGTTTTGCTTGCACATACGTGCTCAGTGCGCGGTGTAGATCGGCTACGGTTTGGCCTTCCACGGGAATGCTATGCTTCTTACACTCCTCTGTCAGCCCCTCCCTTTTCAGTAAGTAGATCCAATTGAGTGAGTCGGTATTCAGCGTCGCAACTTCGGGGGCCGGTGTGTTTGTTGTTTCTGATGGTGTGTTCGTCGAACCCGCCCCGGCAGTGTTGGTGGTTGTTGTATTTGTTTTTCCACGGTCATCTGCGGAGGAGGGTCCCTACTCGGGCGCTATTTATGAGGTAGGTTTTGTCTAAGGCTGGGGTAACGCTCAGTCAATCCAGAGTCGAGTAAAGGTCCCACAAACCCCTACTGAATAAATACACAATATTTATGTGTTACGAACACACGCACACACGGCTGGAGATATTAGACGGGCAGCAGCTTTACGTCGCAAGATGGTGAGGGGGAGCGGAGTGGCGGCTAACGGTCGTTGGAGCAGAGGAGGTTCGGTAGGGCGGTTGAACGGTCGGGTAACGGACGGATTAGTAAGGCGGTCGGGAAGCAGCGGCTTAACGGCGGTAGGATGGCGGACGGCCAACGGTCATCGTAGCAGCGACGGGACGGATACAGCGGCTTAACGGCGGTAGGATGGCGGACGGCCAACGCTCGTCGTAGCAGCGGCGGGACGGATGCAGCGGCTTAACGGCGGTAGGATGGCGGACGGCCAACGGTCGTCGTAGCAGCGACGGGACGGATACAGCGGCTTAACGGCGGTAGGATGGCGGACGGCCAACGCTCGTCATAGCAGCAGTGGGACGGATGCAGCGGCTTAACGGCGGTAGGATGGCAAACGGCCAACGGTCGTCGTGGCAGCGGCGGGACGGATGCAGCGGCTTAACGGCGGTAGAACGGCCAACGGCCAACGGTCGTCGTAGCAGCGGCGGGATGGAAGCAGCGGCGGCACCAGAGGGGCGACGATGTGACAGCAGCGGCGATGGGCTGCGGAGCGCGTACCAGGGCCGGGGTGAGAGGGGAAGTAGGCTGGCGATGCTGTTTACCTGGACAGCGGCGGCTCGTTCCGGGCGGGGTCGGTTGACGGTATCGGCGGGATCGGATTGCTCGGTAGTCTTTGGCAGGATCGGTAGTCCGCGGGGTCGGTCACCTGGGGAAGAGACTGCGAGGACTCGTTAGTGCTGGTTTCACCGCTGGACACCCCCGTCTCCCTACTTGCACACTAGTAGAAGGTGCGTAAGGGGGCGGGGTTGTACCAGCCGATACACCGTGGGTGGAGGGGAAGTGCACCTTAACGGCACAGCGGTAGCCCCTGTGCGCACGCATCGGATCACGGCCGAAACTAGTGCTGAGGGGAAGGGGTGGAATGGCCATGAAGGCGTCGGGCCGCTCAACGCCTAGGAGGGCGCGGGGGGCAAAGTAGCACACGGCATTGTAACGACAGCCTGTCTTCATACTGGCTGGAATGAGTGGCAGCGTGTATATGTGCCTATGTGTTTTGTATCCAGGTCCGTGCCTTAGAAGCAATGTTGCCATTAACCTAATAACATTGTGTATTGACAACATTGTAGCTATAGTGAACACAATGTTGCAGCGGAAATAAGATGTTGCGCTTGGCATCATGCTGTTATAATAAATAAAATATTATCATGTCTAACAACTTAGTAACACTGATGAATACCATGCACCTATGTGTTTGTTTTGTTCTGTATTATGTATGTGGATGTGTATTTGTGCAAGGATATGAGCGTGTGAATGCATCAGTGTGACCGGTCAAGGCACGAACCAAATGTATCTGTGTAGGTGTTCATTTTGTGGAGCGGTAAGCGTGTGAATGTATGAGTATCGATTAAAAATACGGGAAAGCCGAAAAGAAGGTTTAGCTTGTATAGGTAGGAATTTTCCGTTTCTGGGTAACGTTACTTACCACGGCGGTGGCTATAAGAAGGGGAAAACTGAGTCAACGGGCCAAAGTCTTGTTTCAACAGTGACCAGTGCAAGTGAGTAGTGAAAAGTTACCAGTGAAGTGCGCGTTTCCAACCGTAAATAACAAAGTGCATAGTCTCTATCTCCAGAGCAAGCCAAAAGAAAACTTGCATCGACATATACATCTCTGCATACAAATATATGTATGTAGATGAATATATGACTATGCAGACAAGAAATCCGTAGGCAATTATGTATATGTACATAGATACACTTTTGCTTTTGCATTTCTAAATAGATTTTCTTTTGTATGTAATTTCAGCGCACAATTCATTTTTCTTTGGGAAAGACCCACTGGGCACGTATGTATATTGGCGGCGTATCGCCCAGGAACAAATACATTATACTTGGCGAAATACCGCCCGGCAACAACTACCACGCACTACACGACATCTTTAATTTGGTGGCGCACACCACAACAACAACCACCAGCATTTTTTTGTTGGAAAGATACGGCCGCAACAACCACAACTAGTATATATTTTCATCTTGGCGACATACAGCCCGGCAACAACTACACCATCTCGGTTACATTGGCGGCGCAACGCCGACAACAAACTCATCATATTGCATATTGGCGGCATTCCGGCCAACAACAATTATCACGCATCCAAAAACAGTACATTACATTTTTATTTTTACCGGCGTGCACCACACCAACAACAAAAACAACAAATTATTCATATTGGCGAAATACCCCCCAACAACAGAATCACCTACAAGGACTTGGAACTTTACACATAACATCTTTGACTAGCGGAGTTGAGGCGCAACAACAACAGCAAAAACACGATAAAATTTTACATCGATAGCAATTTTCACCGGCGATATTGGGCTGGTAACAACATTTGTATATGTTTGGGCTGTTCGCATACTTTGGTAACACAAGCAACAACAAACATCGGCGGAGGGAGGAGCTTTTCCAACAACACATTTAGTGATATTGTGAATTTTACATATTTTGGATTTAGTATTACGTTTATTTAAATATTGTTATAAGGGTCATAATTTTGATTGGGAACGGAAGAAAGGGTTAGTTCATTTCCGGGGCCAAGCATTTATTTTTCGAACATATAATTTTTGAGTTTTACCATAACTCCATATTTTATAAGTTAGTCGTGGCACTTTTGCCTCCACCTTTTTTTCTTTTTGTCTCTCCGTTTCCTTCGTTTTTTTATTTTTCTACTTCAGTTTGACACTTAATTTTTCTTGGTATTTTTATACCTCCACTTTCTACCATATACACATTTTTCTTTTGCATATGGTTTCTGCTACCTATGGTAGCACCAAATTGCAAAATCAATTGCAACTTTGATACTACCAAAGCACTCATTATCAAAGATCGTAAGCGATCGATCTTGATCCGTGTTCGAGCGTGGTCATATGTACATATGTATGTTTGAGTTTTTTTGTTTCAGCTACTCAACTGCAGCGGCGCCGTTGGATATGAAGAGAAACTTGGTGAGTATTTTGAGTGAAACATTAAAATTTATCAAAATACACCTGTTTAGTTGTATGTACATCTGTTAGCACAGATTCCTGCTCTTGCAAAAATAGAATAGGAATTAGCAACTCAGAAAAATAAAAACAGATTGCAACGAACATATGCACATGCATGAAAAACGTCACAAACGTACATTTGCACTTACATACATACCTTTTGTTCTCATAAACATATAAATTCTTTTGCTTTGATGAACTACTTTTGCTTTTTACATATTTGATCTTATGTTTACTTGAGCGGTTGCGGTAGGTCAGGGATTAGGGTACTTGCATTTTTTTTGTTCGCCCTCTTATTTTATTTTGTTAGAATTTTACATCTGTAGGTTTTAAGATAGTAGTCAGTAAGATAACATATTAGGGTGGTCCATAAACCTTTTTTTTTCTCTACTAGTATAAGGAACCTCACTTCTAGTTTTCCTTTTTACTTTTTGTTTGCCTTTACTAACCATTGTTTTGAATTGAATTGAATCGAAATTAATTGAAATCTTATGTTAACATTTTGTTTTGCTTTCTCGTGAAAGTAAATTTTAAGTGGGCTTTTATCCTTATAAATATCATTTGTTTTCAGGCAATGAATTAGATAGCTTTAGTGTATAGCTCTAACTCAGATTAAATTATGAATAAATTGTATAATGTATGGATGAAATCGTGAAATTTCAATAATGCAGGGCTAAATTTAACTTTTTGGTATCGGTGCTGCGCTTGAGCGTGGCCAGGTAAGGTGAAGGTGAGTGGGTAGGGAAAATGACCGAGTGACAGAGGATCGACCAGTGTCAGGTATGGGGGCAATGTAAGTAGATAGGAGTCAGCACAGTGCCCATGGTTTAGCGCAAGCGGAGCTGAAGAGGGAGGCTAGAACTCCTTTTTTTCATGTGGCTGTGGGTGAGGACGGTGGTGAAATACCCCGCCCAAGACGACGAGCTAGCCTGTGCCCGCAAGCATACCTGCTTGCCGCCGCTCCTCACCACCAAAACGGTCAACCACGTAACAGAATCCTCCCCGTCGTCCTTGCCTAAGTGAAGGGTGACCCGCGCCATGACGGCGCTCCTGCCACTCAGCCAGCCGAAGCTAGGACTGAGGGGGAGGGGTTGTATGGTCATTTAGGCATCGAGCCGCACAAAACCTAGGAGGGCGCGGGGGGCAAAGTAGCACAAGGCATCCTCCCCGTCGTCCTTACCCAATTGATGGGTGACCCGCGCCATGACAGCGCCCCTTCCACTCAGCCAGCCTAAGCTAGAACTGAGGGGAAGGGGTTAAATGGCAATGAAGGCGTCGGGCCAATCAACACCTAGGTGGGCGCGGGGGCAAAGTAGCACAATGCATCCTCCCGGTCGTCCTTACCTAAGTGAAGGGTGACCCGTGCCATGACGGCGCCCCTTCCACTCAGCCAGCTAGCAGGAGGGAAAAGTATGTCTTTAAAAAGACATCCACTCCCGCTGGCTCACCTGCGAGGACTGAATTGCAAAAATGCAAATTCGATGTTTATATGCGTGGACCTGCAAGCTGGTTGAGAACCTAACACAACATTATTGTGATTTTCATTGGTTTGCTATCAGTGGTTGTTGACTATGCTATAAAAGAATAAGTACAAGTGGTTGTGGGCTATGCTATAGAAAAATAAGTACAGGGAGGTTCAGGTTTAAGTGAATAACACATGAATTTGAATCAGATCATAGTGCAGTAGAACTGGTAATAGAATCAGAACATAATTTACTTGATTGCCAGCCAACCGAGCACTTCAATTATGAAAAAACTGATTTTAAACACTTTAACAACCTTAGATCGAACTTCTTACCAATCAATTGTAATGCATCTCGAAACGAGATTGACAGTTGCATTATAAATCTTAACAAAGCCATTGATTCAGCCCTAAATTCAGGAGCTATTCGAAAAGTGAAAGTACGCAACCGTGGTTTGATAGACCTCCCTACAGAAATACTTGAACTAATTTCCGAAAAGAAGCGCTTACGCCGCACCGCCTCAAAATGCGTGGATCCGCAGCGCAAGAACACTCTTATGGCTATCATTCGCAATCTCAATAAAATTATAGAAAATCGAATTCGGATACATGAAGACAAGAAGAATTAGCACAACAAGCCACTGCACGCGCATCCGCTACAAAGCTGTTGCTTGCGCTAAAGTGCTGACTTAGCGTCTAGCACACATCAGCCCAAGCAATAACCAATACTTGCATGTCTTTGTTGTTTTTGTTGTGTTAACGCGGTAGCGAATTATTTGATTTAATATGACAATTTTACAAAGTAAGTCTTCAGTCTGCATCTTATCGTGTCCGGGTCTGGTTTAAATAACAAACAATATAATTGGCGCCCGAGCCAAAAAAAGCATAGTATTAGTTAAAAGTTAAAATTTAAATAGTTTTAAGAAATAAGAAAGAAAAGCAAACAGTTTTTAAGTTAAAAGTTTAAAACTTAAAAAAGCTTTAGACAAGAAAGTAACACTAAATAACTTTAAACATTAAATTGCCACCAAAGTGCCAAAAGTTTAAAAATTAAAAAAGGCTAAGAGCTTAAAAGTGTGAATTAATAACTTTAATAGTTTAAGTGCCAAAACTTAAAAAGGCTAAAAACTTGAAGGTTTCACTAAATAACCTTTTAAAATAAAAGTGCCACTAAAAATCACCAAACCAAAGTGCCACTAAAAATCATCAAACCAAAGTGCCACTCGTAACACAAAGACCACACACCGGACAAAAGATAGCCACGGGTACCGGCAGGAGGACCGAAGTACAAAGGGAAACGGGCAAACCCCCACCGCGCAAAGTGGACCTTAGGATGCTGACTCAAGTAGTGTGAGTGAAACTAAAAGTAAAAAATAAAATATAGAACATAAGCCACAAAACTTGATTCAAAAACGTTATTAAGAATTTTTAATTAAAAAGATAAAAAACTTTTTGTTATTATTAAAGTCTGAGCCTTTAGGAAAAATAAAACAAGATTTTCCGCAAGCTAAAGGCAAAAGTTCTGAGAATTTCTTTGAAAATAGAGGAAACATTTTTTTTGGTGTTTTTTCCATCCAAATATTTATTAATTAACACGACTATTAGAACAAAAAGGAAGAAGGATGGCAAACCCAAACAATTTGATAGGACGACAAGTGTTAGGAAACAACAACCCAAATCCCAACCCACAACCCAATCCTAATCCTACTTTACAACCTTCTCCCGAACTAACAACACTTATCAGGAGTTTAATAACACAGGTACTAAATACCGAAGGAACAAGTATTATACAGAACATTATAGGGACTGAAACGCAACAAACACGAGGTGTATAGAAACAATCTCGCAGAAATAGATAAAATCCCTGATGTAGTGAGATCGTTGAGAGAATTCTCTGGTAAACCAACAGAGTTCAACTCTTGGAGGAAGAGTGTTGAACGAGTTCTTCAAATTTACGAACACACGAAAGGGACCCCAAAATACTTTGGAATCCTAAGTGTAATTAGGAACAAAATCGTGGGCAGCGCTGACATAGCGCTAGAATAATACAATACTCCCTTAGATTGGATAGCTATTTCGATGTGTCTCACACACTATGCAGACAAGAGAGACCTAGGTACATTGGAGTACCAAATGACTGGTCTAATCCAGGGCAGGCTCTCGATTCAAGACTTTTATCAAAAAGTTTACTCCCATCTCTCCTTGATTCTGAATAAAATTGGTTGCATGGACGTCAGCCAGGAGTTAACTAAGCTACATACTGAAACCTACAGAATAAAAGCAATCGACACCTTCGTTAGAGGCCTTAACGGCGATCTCCCTCGACCACTAGGCATGAAGGAGCCTAAAAACCTCCCGGAAGCTCTTCACTTATGTTTGAAATTAGAAAATTTAAAATTTAGAAGCACACATGCTAATCACCCGAATGGATTTACCTACAAACCACACCAACTTCATCCAGAACTAGCGTACCTACCTCGACCTCAACAACAAATACGAGACCAAGTAATTCCAAGACTGCAACAAGGATTCGTAAACCCGCAACAACACCAACAAAGGTTGCGCAACGCCCCAATACCATATCAGCACTTACAAGGATACAATCCAGGATATTACAATCCATAACCAAATTTGCATCATAACCCAACTCCTAGACCGACAGCACTGAAACCGCAACCTAAGCCGGAACCAATGGAAATCGATCCCAGCATCAGGACAAATGCCGTGAACTATGCCAATAGAGCTGATTTGAAGTATGCTGGTAAAAGGCAAGGCAACTCGAACCTTACAAATCCACCCTTAAAACATCAAAGGAATTACCACGTAACCACTACCCCATAAGAAGTTAACCATTCACCAGACACTCACCCAAACATCAGCTACGGTCAATACAATGCCGATATCCCTGAACATCAGGATAACCCCCAATACCATCCGCACAACTACGAGAGCACAGATTGTACAGATATCCATTTTTTAGAATAAGAAACTCTTCGTTGCCTTACTTTAGCTGCAGGACGAAGATGGAGAAATCTTAAAAATTTTAGTAGATACAGGATCAAACAAAAATTACATTCAGCCTCAGTTAGTGAAAAAGAAAATTCAAAATGACAGCAACTTTTTAGCAAACTCAGTAGGAGGACAAATAGAAATAACCCATGACACATATGTCAACCTTTTCAATTTGCGGAACGTTAATTTAAAGTTCTACCTCCTTCTCTCCCTCGTCTCCTTTCACGCGATACTCGGAAATGATAGCCCGAAAGAATTAGCAGCAGTTATTCACAGAAAAGAAAGTTTCATGACCATAAATAATTCAATTAAAATACAACTTAAACAGCTTATTTGACAGGATGTCAACCATATCAACATCAGAAACGAACACATGAACAATTTTCAAAAACAAGTAATGAATTCCTTAGTTAGTAAAAATATTGACGTCTTCTCTGACCCCAATGAAAAGTTAACTTATACCACCAAAGCCGTTGCCACCATTAGGACAAACTCGAACGTACCAGTCTACACGAAATACTACCCCGCATATAACTCGCCCATATGGATTGTACCAAAAAAACAGGATGCTTCTCTAGAAAAAAAATACAGACTAGTAATAGAGTATAGGAAACTCAATGCCATAACGATAGCTGATCGTTATCCAATACCCGACATCAATGAAGTTTTAGCGCAACTAGGTAAAAATACCTTCTTTTCAGTAATAGACCTGAAAAGCGGTTTCCACCAGATTCCATTGAAAGAATCTGATATTGAGAAAACTGCTTTTTCAGTTAAAAACGGAAAATATGAATTTACGCGATTGGCTTTTGGACTCAAAAATGCTCCTGCCATTTTTCAAAGGACGTTGGATGACATTTTAAGGAAACATATTGGATAAATCTGCTATGTTTATATCGATGATATAATCATATTCAGCAAAGGCGAAGAAACACATGCCAATAATATCCATGAAGTCTTTGAAACCCTACAGGAAGCAAACATGAAAGTACAGATAGACAAGTGCGAATTCTTTAAAACCGAAATAGAATTTTTGGGATTTCTGGTCTCATCTAAGGGAATCACTACAAACCCCACTAAAGTTCAGGCAATAGTTGACTTTCCATACTCACGAACACTGAAAGACTTAAGATCTTTCCTAGGCCTCTCCGGCTACTACAGACTATTTATCAAAGATAATGCTAAAATAGCCAAACCTCTCACTAGTCTTCCTAGAGGAGAAGATGGAAGAGTATCGAAAAATCACTCAAAAAATAAACTCATTCAATTAGACAACAGAGCAAAAGAAGCACCTAACCAAATCAAAAATGCATTAATTTCAAGAGAAGTAATACTGACCTATCCCAACTATCAAAAAGAATTCCATCTAACAACAGACGCCTCGAAACACGCCATTGGTGCAGTGTTAGAATAGGACGGTAAGCCGATTACGTTTATTTCAAGGTCGCTAACAAAGACGGAGGAAAACTACGCCACTAATGAAAAGGAAATGCTGGCAATAATATGGTCACATAAATCCTTACGAAATTATCTTTACTGCACAGCCAAAACCAAAATATTCACGGACCACCAACCTCTCACCTACGCTCTAAGTAATAAAAACGACAACACAAAACTGAAAAGAGGGAAATCAATTTTGGAGGAATACGACCACGAACTTAAATACAAACCAGGTAAAACTAACATTGTAGCCGACACCCTCTCCCGACCTCCAGAAATTAATTCAGTAACCATTGCCACCCATTCGGATGATAGTTCAGGACACAATCTAATACCAGCAACAGAAGCTCCAATGAACGTATTTAAAAATCAAATTTGGTTACTTGTTGGACAACAAAAATCTTATAATTTCAAAATCCCCTTTCCAACATACCATAGACATACAATCACTCAACCACATTACGCCACCTAAGATCTTAAACATTTGTTACTACGATATTTAAACCCGTTTGTAATCAACGGCTTATTTACCTCAGAGGAGATAATGGGCCAAATTCAGAAGTTATACCCCATACATTTTAACACCTTCAAAATTAGATTCACCCAATCGCAAGTAGAGGACTTACAAACGGACGAACAACAAGAACGACAAATTTTGATTGAACACAAAAGAGCCCATAGGTATGCAATAGAAAATAAAAAACAAATTATAGAAAAATTTTACTTCCACAAAATGCAGGCTAAAATAAACAAACTAGTCAAACAGTGCAGAATCTGTTCCGAAAACAAATACGATAGAAATCCAAACAAACCCGAAATAAAGTCAACTCCAATTCCCGAAAATCCAGGGCAAATTATCCATATGGACATATTTATAGCCGAAAAAAATTGGTGCTAACCGCTATAGACAAGTATTCAAAGTACACCCAAGCAAGAGTAATTAAATCTAGATCAACGGAAGACATACGCGAGCCTTCACGACAAATCCATTTTCACATTTGGAGTACTCCAAACAATAGTCATAGACAATGTAAAGTCACTTAACTCCCATTCGATAACTTTCATGCTAGAAGATCAGTTGAGAATTAAAATCTACAAAACCCCACCACACACAAGCAAAACTAATGGACAGGTCGAACGTTTCCATTCAACCCTTGCAGAAATATTAAGGTGTTTAAAAGCCGAAAACATAGACTGGACCTTTGAAGAATTTCTCGACAGAGCCATTTACGAATACAATTTCTCAATTCACACAACAACTGGACAGAAACCTATAGAAAAATTTTTCGGACGTAGAATTCACATTAAACCTGAACAATACGAAGCAGCAAGACGAAATAACATACAGAGACTGAAAGATACACAGGAAAAAGATCTGCAATACGATAACAAAAATAGGACACCCTGTAAGGACTATATCCCAGGTCAGACCATCTACATTAAAATCAATAAACGATACAGTACCAAACTAACCCCCCGCTATAAAAAAAGAGATAGTTAAGGAAAACAAGACATCAACGGTCATAACAGAATCGGACAAAGTGGTTCATAAGAGCCTAATAAAACAAAAGTACAAACAAAAAATCAAAAAAATTTTTTACAATAAAAAAAAAAAATTATTTGAAAAAATTTTTTGAAAATAAAAGGTAAAAAGAAAAAGAGAAAAATCAAAGAAAATTTTAAAATTTTTCTCATTTTCTTTTTCTTTTTTTCAACTTGCATCTAAGTTAGTATTGGATTTTTAAGTTTTCTCTTTCGAAAAAAGAAAAGCATTTTTTTTTTGGAATAAAGAAGAGGAAAACTAAAAATCAAAATTCGAAAAATTTACGAGCAGGTATGACCTAAAAGGTTATAGGATTTAGGCATAAATAGCAGACAAAATTTGAACAATTAAAATAAATTGCACATTATTCCAAATAATTTTATTATTAAATTTTTAGACTGATCGCGATGGTCGTACCAATAATCGTGAACGTCCAGATATTGGACTACTCGTCATCTCAACTTGTAACAATAGACTGCGGACCAGCGAAATTACAAATAGGAAACTTTAAAATCATACATATTATAGAACTACAAGACTATGACGATACTATAGATCACGTAGGGACAGCAATCAATGAACAGCTAACAAACCATCCCCTAAAGCCAATCTTCATATCACTTGTCAAACAATCGAAAATTTATCTAGATAGAATTAGTGTAGTCAGACATAGCAATAAAAGATCATTAGACTTCATAGGTTCAGCGTGGAAATGAATAGCTGGAAATCCAGACCACAGCGACTTCGAAATCCTCACCGAAGAAATGAATAATGTTTTAGAAAATAATATTAGCCAAGTTGTCATAAATAAATTAAGCTACGAAAAAATAAACGAAGTCATTGAAAATATTAATAAAATATCTAAATTAGTGAAGGAAGAGAAAGAAATAGATAATGAAATTGTATTACAAATAAAATTCAAGTTAGAAATTTTTAAGGAAGAACTTATTAATATAGCTTATATCATTCACTGGGGCAAATCAAATATGTATAGTCAACTCATACATTTTATCTAATAAGGAAATGGATATAACGAAAAGTTTTTTAGAAAATGAAAATATACCTTTTATAAATCTAGACGAAGCACTAGAGTTTTCAGAAATAAAAATTGCTTCAAATAAAGAAAGTCTTATTTATGTTATAAGTTTACCTATAACAGAAAAAATCGACTGTAGAGCTTTAGAAATAAGACCGATAGAAATAGGAGAAAGCATTAATAAAATAGAGTATAAGTCAATTTTAACATGTGAAAATAAAATTTATGGAAAAACAGAAAATTGTAAATCATATATGAATTTATCAATTTGTTCAAGAGATATTGCAAAAGATATTACGAATGGCACGTGCATAGTACACCTGCTAAAAAGAAAAATAAATAATTGTACTAAAATAAATAACCAACATGTAAAATCAGTAGAAATGATTTCAGATAACATAATTTTTCTAAATAATTTTAATGGTAATGTAAAATTTGAAAATGAAAGTATAGAACTTCAAGATTCATATTTAATTAAACATGTCAACACAAGTATAGAAATAAATAAAAAAATATATTTTTCAAAAGAAATAACGATAAGGAACCCTTGCCGGCTATATTACAGCCAAGGGCAACAAATATTAAAATGGAAGAAATGTTATCTCTAGACTTAATTAAGGAACTACAATTAAATGAATTAAAGGAAATATCAATTTTAAGAAAGAAAAACAATATATTTATATCAGTTTACACAATTTTTTTAATAATTATTGTATTCACAATTGTAATGACATTACTAAAAAAATTTAAAAGAAATAAAGTTCAAATATCAAACCAGAGCACCATTGAGGTAGGGATTGAAGACCTGCCTAAATTTTACGTAAACTCATCTATCGAGGACGCTCGAGTTTAAGGGCGGAGGAGTTAACACATAATAAATTCACTTACCTTTTTGGCTACATTTTTGCCCACCTTACAAAAAGCTTTTTAATTCTTTTGTGGGTCCCACAGTAAATGAAATTCCAATTAATTTTGAAGTAATAATAAACCTTATTAATACTTTGCACTTCCTGTTTTGCAATCAATAAATAAATATTCTCATTAAGAAAAAGTAACTAAATTTTGCTTCACAAGCGAAGTTGAGCTAATTCAAAGAATTAGCACAACAAGCCACTGCACGCGCATCCGCTACAAAGCTGTTGCTTGCGCTAAAGTGCTGACTTAGCGTCCAGCACACCTCAGCACAAGCAATAACCAATACTTGCATGTCTTTGTTGTTTTTGTTGTGTTAACGCGGTAGCGAATTATTTGATTTAATATGACAATTTTACAAAGTAAGTCTTCAGTCTGCATCTTATCGTGTCCGGGTCTGGTTTAAAAATAACAAACAATATAATTTATACATACATTGTTTTCATGAGCACGAAAATGAACGAGCGTGCTATCGTTTTTCTTAAATATATGTTGTGGAGCGTCACTTGCGCTTTTATTGACATAAGCCGTGTTTTTTTTACACGCGTATACGTTTACGTTATCCTCGCTTAGATAATGCTTAGGAGACCCACCTAGCGGCAGTGGTTAAATAACTAGCTACAGCACAGTGTGTACCGAAAAGCGCAGACACAAACCTCTAGGGCCATAATGTATAACATATAGCTGAATCAGTTGCTATGAATTGTGGACACGCACCATTATAAGAGGCGATACATAGAATTAGTGTAGAGGTGAAACATCGACACATATTTCAGTTACATCTAAGTATAATGCGTATTGAAATTTCGTAGTACTAATTTTATGCGCAGCAATTTGAGAGGTGTATTTAAAGTTTGACGCTTAGCAGTGGATATAAAGTTTAAGCGTAAAAGTCTATAGATGTAAAAAAAAAAATACAGCTATATATGGTCTTAAATAATCCATCGGTGTTTCATAGATCAATTGATCAGACAAGCTGTGACGGACTTTTCTTTTGGTTTTGCCGGGGTTGGCCTCACTCCGTCCAGGGTTCCTGAAAGTAAAAATCCCTACTGGTCCTTCTGAATGAATAACCCTGTTGATTTCATGTAAAGAACGTTATAAATATTTATTTCATCAAACTCTACTTCTACTCCTAGCTTATTCCCTTGCTTTGTAAGAGGCGACTGAGGTAATAAAACCCTCGGCCAACCTCAGCGGTCGAATGGAGTAAGACGCCGCCAGACGAATATACTTTAGTACAAATGAAGTCAAAACCTTCAGGTGTACTCCTGGTCGGTAGTCACAAAACCTACCGACACGTATGAATGTCTCCTAATCTCTTCATTTTAATGAGAATTCGCCGCCCTTATATATTAATTTTTGCACGCAGGCAAACGGTTATATTATAATAACAATTTCTTACTAATAATATTAACAATATAAAACAACAGTTATTCCGCTGAATATTTCTTTCCATAAATATCCACGCACCATAATGCTCCTTATTGAATACATACAATGCCTTTATATTTGTCCGCATACCGTGCTTTCCAGCGTCCGCTTTAACTATTGTGTGTTTGTACATTTGTTTGTTGCCACCTGATTCTAACGTTGTGTTTTGCTTTGCCCAATGCTTCTGCCTTCTGTTGTATGGCGTGCGTTGGTGTGTTTTATGCTAGTGCGTAAGTATGTATAGCAAAATTCCAATTAGCAGCGGCGCTTATTTTTACGACTTGCTGCTGATCTCCGTTCATTTAAGTTATTATGAATGTTGTATTTGTAGCTGGGTGCATAGGATTTTGAGTGTGCAAAGGGTTGACTGACCGATGCATTTTTATGTTTTGTGCGTATCTACCTCACTTCCAAATATTCAATGCATGTTAGGGTGATCCTATATTTAAAATTTATGTAGGCGGAAATTTAAATATGTTGCTTGCGTGCAAAATTGCGCAGATCTAATTTGTACTTGAATTTGGTAATCATTAATTCAATATAAAACAGAATATATACATATATTTTAGAGTATAATTGATTAATATGTGTGTACATTTCGGGTACTTCATGAAAATGTATAAACAATAGATCCGAAGTTATAAATTCAAATATTATGTATATTACAAAAATGCATGTTAAGAAAATATATATGTATATGTTGTGAGGGTAAAAAGCCTTAGGCTTTGGGGTCCTCACACACCCCCTCACCAGTCGACCTAACGTCACCAACCCAGTTAGTGTGATGCGTATGCGGTAGAGGTGTCCTTCGACAAAGCGCTTGAAAGACTACTGTCTTCGTCACTGTGGCTGCTTTTGTGGCTGGTGCAGGTGTCGTTTAATGTCTTTAATCAGCTCCTCTGGCAGTGGCTGAATGCCGGAGCGATTCTCACATGCCTCTGCCTCTGACTCCGACTCGGTGAGGTAGCCGAATTCCTCGGTGACGTCACTGTCATCGCCACTCCTTCCCTCGTATGCGGCTGCTGGTGTCTTCCGCCGTAGTCGCATGCTCAACGGGGCCCACTCGCACCCTTCACTCTGATTGTCGGATAGGTCTGAATAGTTTGGCGTATTCATCTTTGATCGTTTCAAGATACTGGTTTGGTCTTCCGCGGCCCGGTTTATATATGGTTTTTCTTCTGACGCGTTAGACGCATGCGATCATTCTTACCAATTTAGTTTTGTGCCTTTCATTAGGATGCTGCTATGTTGTTGCTCGTCGCTGCCCATCCAGTCGGTGGTGTGTGATGCCAGTCTATACTTTAAATGAAAAACTGGGGATTTTCCTTAGGGTGTTCCCACGGTATGTGGTGGATTTTGAAAAAAATGTGGTAGTTAAAGAATATATTTATGTGATTATGTAATTGTGTTTAGAGTTTACCGAGCTTCTAGTGATTGATCCGACTTCCGGGTATTTCTTGAAATGAAATTTCTTCGTGTATGATTTGACACTGCCTCGCTTGGGCGTGTCCGTTACTACCGATTTCATCCGGATTGAAGTAGAATCTTACAAAATAGTCTGTAATTCCGCAGTTTTAAGACTGCCACAGCGAACTGCCTTCCTAGGTGTAATCTTGATCCATGCGCCAGTCCTCTGGCGATACGTACCTGATTTTCTGGAAATGTTCGTACCTGATTCTCCACAATGTTTTGAACTTGACCGTCTGTGTATGCTATCAGCTGTTGACTTGTACCTTGGTTCTCTCCATGTTGCCTCTCGGTCTCTTCGCTGACTCGTGTGAGCGTACCTCGGAAATATTGCTTGCTGTTCGATTGAACGATGTCAACGGGATTTGATTTTCGCTAGCGTTCTACTTGTTGTTCTGTTTATGACTTTGCTTCCTGGGTTCGTTGTTGTCGGCGGCGTCGGTTGCGTGGTATGCTTTCAGCTCACTTAGGAGGGCTGTCCTCCTCCTTCCTCTGACGACTTTGTCTAGCTCCACGATCACTGGTGACACAAAGTTCGTTACCCGGTGTGGTCTACTGTACCGGGCGCTAGTTTGGCTGTAAAGTTATCCACCGCTTTTGACAGCTGATGCTTCTTTACCAGCACTAGGTCGCCTATCGCCGGTCGCCATTGCCTTCTTCTTAAATTGTAATAGTTCGCTTGCTCAATAGATGCTCTCTCTTGCTTCCGTTGTACCATCTCGAATATTTTTTCATCCTCGTTGACTTCCCTCCTGGGTTCGCTAATTTCTCATCTGTACCAAAAGTCTACTCATCGTAAAGGCTGTTGGGAATCCTCGGTGTGTTGTGAATCTCCTCTAGCACTCTACAACGTCTCTGTGAGGTCGGCACATATAGCTTCCAGGTTACTGTATCTTCACCATTCACTTGACTTCCTATGTGTCTGTACAACTTTCCATCCTCGATAACGTACTCTGGGAATTTCTCCAGGGTCTTTCTTACATCTTCCATCTTTGCTTTAAGCCACTTACACTCGACTTTTCCGTCATCCATCGTCAACGTACCCAACTGCTCGTCCACCCTTGCCTTGATAGTGTATCTGCCACAAATTCAACTTTCTTTTTCGATACTGTACGTCAAATGAGTATTGCTGCAGTTCCAGCGGCCATCTCGCAGTCCGACCAGTCGGAGTCTCTATCGCATTCAACCATTTCAACGCTAGGTGATCTGTTATTACTGTAAACGTGTATCCTTCTGCGTACAGCCTAATTTTTCCTATTGCCCAAAATATTGCCAAACACCCCTTTTCTGTAGGTGAGTAGTTCATCTCTGCCTTGTTTAACCTGCGGCTTGCGTATGCTATTACTCGCTCTTCGTCGCCTGAACCTTGCGTAAGTACTGCACCAAGACCAAAATCACTTGCATCCGTCTGTAAACTAAACTTCCTCGAGAAATCTGGACAAGCGAGTACCGGTGCCTGCGTCAGTGTTGCCTTAAGTGCTTCGAATGCTGATTGCTGCTCTTCAGACCACCTCCACTTACTACCTTTCTTAAGCATCGATGTTAACGGGTGTGCGACTTGTGAGAAACCCGGCACGAATCTTTTATACCACGACATGACCCCTAGAAAGCGTCGTAACTCTCGTATGTTCTTCGGTGGTTCCAGTTCTTTGATGGCTGCTATCTTGTCTGGGTCGGTATGGATGTCTTCCTCGCTAACGACATGACCTAGATATTTCAAACTTTTCTTTCGACTTTCCATTTTTCAAGTCGAGGCTACTGATAAATCTCGCGCTTCTTAATTTGTCCAAGATATGTTGTATACGTGGTAAAGGATATGCGTCTGGTACTGATCTTGCGTTTAGTTGACGATAGTCTACGCAGAGTATCCATTTGCCATTCTTCTTCTTTGCCAGAACTATGGGTGCGCTGTGCGGGCTACTCGATGGTTCGATGCAACCTTTTTCGATCGACTCGTCGATTTCCTTGTTGATAATTTCTTGCATTTTCGGATTCTTCGGAAAGTACCTTTGCTTAATCGGACGGTCGTCTCTCATAACTATTTTGTGTGTGGCCACGTTGGATACTCCTGACATCTTTGCCAACACCTGTAATTCTTGGCTGAGAAATTTACTCACCGAATCCTCTGTCTTGCTAGTTATTATCGCCGCCATTGGGTTGCGTTCCTTGAAATCTTCGCTATTCGTTTCGACCATAGTTGTACATGTCACTACCTCTTGCTTCTGTTTGTCGACTCTCAATGTTATTTCTTGACCACTACATCTCATCTCCAGGTTTACCTTCGCCAGATAGTCCGTGCCAATTACCCCCTCATCGCCAAGTCCCGGTAGGACTAGCATCTCGTTCAGCTGTACTTTATCACCCATTCTTAATTCTGCATCTACCGCTCCTTTGATTATTAGTGCTCTGCCGTCGCCCATTCTTACTCGCGTCTTTACTTCCTTGAATTTGCCAGCTTTTAATCTTTTCGCCATTGCATCACTTATAAAGCTCCTTGTCGCTCCCGTATCAATCGCTGCTACCGCTTCTCCGTTCACGTACGTTGTTACCAATATGCGGCCCTTTGTGTATTCGAACATGTCTAATTCCAACGTGATCTCTGGTCGTTTCCCTGTGGCTTCCTACAACAATCACGAGTGAGCACGTCTACCTTAACAAATGTCCAGCAGAGTTCTCTTCTTATGCCTCGGCACCCGTATGAAAAGTGACCACCTCTTCCGCATCGTCTGCAGGCCATTCTTGTGTCTACATATTGTTGTTGTGGCTCTGACCTCTGCTGTTGTTGGACTTCTACTCGCTCCTTATGTCTTTGTTCTACCTGGAGACACTGGTACTGACCTTCTTGACGCCGTGGTATGAATGACCTTGTGGTTGGTCACATTGGTTCCCTGTCAGGAGTAATATTTTCATAGTCTTGAGCTAAACTTACAAGCTCCTCAAGATTGCTGACCTCGCTCCGCTTTATATATAGTTGGCACTCTCTGCGCGAGTTTCTGTAGCTGCGAGTTAGTTTCTGCTCCTCGGTGTAGCCCGCGTGACGCATGAGTCCTTGTAGTACTAATACATAATCTTTAAATAGCTCACCTTGTCGTTGTACGCGCATTCGAATTTCATCTTCCAATAGCTCTAAGTATCGGGATCTTAGGAAGAACTTCAGCAAGTCCTTCTTGAAGGCGTCCCACTCTTGCCAGTACCTGTTGTTATTACTATACCATACCAACGCTTTGTTCTTCAACAATTCCGGCAGCGCTTTCGGAATTGTGTTGCGGTTGATTTCATACCCATCTGCTAGCTCCCCCAGTCTTTCAATGAATACTAGGGGATCTTTGCCTCCGTCATACTTTAATTCCCACTTCCTTACTCTGTCCATGGTCGTTGCATATGTGCCAGGCTGCTGAATATAATTTGTCGTTGCGTACGTACCAGGCTGCTGAATATATAATATCGGTGATTGTCCGACCTCCAGTTTCTTGGTGAGTTTAGTTCGCTGCTTGTCCTTGATGCTGGTGGATTTGTTAACCGCGCATGCCGAATTGCCAACTCTATGAATCTATCTCGTAAGTTATCGTTATCCTTCTCCTCTTGGATGAATGTCGCCAGTCGTTTTTTAGCTCGTCAACCGTTCCGCCATCCTCTAGCCCAAATTCCTTGCTGTAGGCTAGCAGATCCTCTCGAGTGATATAGTATACCCACGATACCTTTACCATTGTTACGCTTTATATCCTCGCAGTATTAACCCAGAAGTGTGTGAATCTTGTTTCCCTCTTCGTTTCTGATGTTCTGAAAGTATATCTTAAAATTTCCTTTATTTAAACCTGCTCGGGCGCCAAAACGTGACGGACTTTTCCTTTGGTTTTGCCGGGGTTGGCCTCAGTCCGTCCAGGGTTCCTGAAAGTAAAAATCCCTACCGGTCCTTCTGAATAAATAACCCTGTTGATTTCATGTAAAGAACGTTATAAATATTTACTTCATAAAAATGTTATTTCTACTCCTATCTTATTCCCTTGCTTTGTAAGAGGTGACAGAGCCATCGGCCAACCTCTGCGGTCGAATGGAGTAAAAAGCATATACGCTGATATGAAACATTCATTCTCTCATTCGTTTCCAGAAATGGGTCTTGAAGTTCATTCGATAGTAAACAAAAATTCATTCGATTGTAAACAAAAGTTCATTCGTTTCCAAGAATGGGTCTTGAACATCAGATGGCTATAGAGTTGCCTAAAATACGCCTAAAAAACGCAAAAAAAATTCCAAGAAATCCGTTCGGTTTCATTATTTTCAAATAAATCAGCAAGTAAGCTCATGAACGAATGAGCCAAGATCTGGCAATCCGGAACTGTTGTATTTGTAATCGAATTTGAAAAAAAGTTTGATGACGTAGCGCTTTTGAAGTTATTCGATTTATACATTTCTCTCTTATTTTGCTACCAGTGTTCGGAGTATTTAAAACTATTACCTGAGTAAGCGACTACGCCGGAGCAAAAATAAATTTTCGGAGTGTATTTTTTCTTCCTTTTTGAAAGCGGGCGAACAACTACCATCAAATTGATTTGGTGGCTTGGCAATCCCTTCGGTTGTGTTTTTGCCATAAAATGTTTCTCAGCAAAAAAGTTATCTGCCTTATCAGATGCAGACCGACTCCATAGGTCTAAAACGTGTAGGATGACTAATTAATGCTCCCATAAGCACACCACATTCTTGATGAAAAGTGGGCTCTATTTCCCCGGATATTTATAGCGAAAAAATATTATTATTATTATTTTCGGTTTACTATACATATTTCATGCTATTTTAATGACAGAAGATTTCAAGACCGACGCAAATTCCTGTAGGAACGATAATTGCGACCTCGTAACTGACGTACAGAGTGTGGGGGAAGACGAACCCCATACGCCGATTACCGATGATGAAAAACACGCTCCGGAATCCAATATCACGGCTAAAAAATCACAACGTGCCAAGTAATGACGGGATACCCGACGGGCTGTTCAAACATGGAGGCGAAGAGTTGGTATAAGATAAAGAAGCAAAAAAGTGGGCCTTACAGTAAATGTGGACAAGACGAAGTACTTGCTGTCATCGTGGCCATTGTAGCCACGTCACTGTTGACGGATATAAATTCGAGACTGTGAAGGATTTCATCTATTTGGGAAGCAGCATTAAAAGCAAAAACAATGTCGGCCTAGAAATTAAACGGAGAATAACTCTTGCGAACAAGTGCTTCTTTAAGCAACTGAAAAGTAAAGTTCTCTCTCGACGAACACAATTCTAGCTCTACAAGTCACTCATCATACCTGTCCTGATGTATGGCTCGGAGTCATGGAAGGTGTCGAGAGATGAGATGGCTTTTGGTGTGTTCGAGAGAAGATGAGGTGGCTCTTGGGAGAGGGTTGGGAGAGACAGTTGGAGGAAGCTTTGACCTCGCTTGGTGCTCCCAATCTTGTATCTCAACTGTTACGCCAGCCTTAAGGTCAAAACATCACCAGCAACCAAACCATGTGCATTCTATGCAAAAGTATCTTAATCCCGGTAGCTAGGCGTGTTGCGCAGCATTAGTGGAAGGATGCTGCTATGCGCATGCGGGGGCGTGTTCAAGTTATGCAACGAAAGCGCATGCGTGGGTGTGTGCGTGTGGAAAAACGAAAGCAAAGTACGTAGGTGTGTGTGGTGTGTTTGAGTGAAATTAAAGGAATTCCGTTTAGATACGGGTATGTGAAGAGTTAACCGAAACTCAGAAATTCATTAGAAAAGTTGTCTCAATAGTGCGTGGTCGTGCTGCGGAAAAGTCGCGTGTGAAAGTAGTCAAGACAAAAAAAAAAATTTTTTAATATATATATTTTTTTACGTGAAAAAAAAAATACCGATACGGTCGTACCGTTTTAGCGTTTTTTTTTTAAACACGTTATTAAAGAAACCGCAAACCCAGGGAAGAAAAAAAAAACCCTTCAACATCCTGCCACAGGTAAGTGTGATACCGTTTTAAAAATTCTTTTTATTTAAAAGTGTTAAATTAATTTTTGCTTGCTTCCTTTCAAAAAAAAAAAAAAAAAAAAAAAAACCCCTTCCTTGCATAAATTTCAATCAAGTATAAAAATAAATCGTGAATTTCCTTTTTGGTGTCTTGATTTTTAAATAGTTTGACAATAAATTAAATTTGCACGTAAATTAAACTCACTTTTATATAAACCTTTTTCTTCATCTGTAAATTCCCTTTTTTTAATAAAGCGGATTTTTGTGCATAAAATAATGCATGGGGGTGAACCAAAAGGTGTTGTAAATGGTGAATCAAAATTAATAAAAAAAAAAAGTTGTGATCAAATGGAAATTTAATGAATTTTAATTGCAAATAAAATAAATTTTTGATGAAAAATTACAATTTAATTAAAATAATATATAAAAGCAAGATAAAAATAAAATTAAATGATAAATAAAATAGATGTGTTTAAAATAAAAATAAAATAAATAAAAATAGAAAAAAAAACTAAAAATAGCATTAAAAATAAGAAAAGAAAAAACTCAAAATTAAACCAAAAATAAAATTTATTTGAAAAAAAAAATGCAAATTAAACTAAAAATAAAATTTATATGAAGTTCACTTTAGTTAAAGTAAAATCAAAATTAAATTAAATTAAAGTTATTTAAAATTAACGCAAAAAGAAATTAAATTAAATTTGCCTAAAATAAAATCTAAATTTAAATAAACCTAATGTGTTGAAAATTAAATCAAAAAGTAGCTTAAATTAAATTAGTTGGAAATAAAAGCAGTGGTAACCTAAAGTCCGTTATGTGAAATAAAATTCCAAAATTAAATTAAAATAAATTTATTGAAAATAAAAGAAAAATTAAACCGAATAAAAAGTATCTAAATTAAAAACGAAAAGTAAATGGAAATAAAGTTTCTTAAAATAAGATCCAAAATTAATTAGATTAAATTTATTTAAAGTAAAATCAAAAATTAAATTGAATTAAAATAAAATCAATATTAATTTAAAGTAAACTTGCTAAAAGTGAAATCAAAAGTAAACTACACAACACCGATTATTAAATTTGAAATTGAAATGAATAAAAGCTTTTTTTTTGAAATGAAATTGGAATTAAACTAAATTAAATTAATTTTTCAAACATATGAAATTTAAGTACGATGAGACCACGAACTATATCATCAAGCAATACAATAAAAACAACAAAAAACTTACGAAGCAACGACAAAGACTAAAATTTTTACTCCGATGTAAAGATTTCGGAATTATGCCTGCACACTTAAAGGGTAAGACAAACAAAATTGTTAATGGGTTTAAATTGGATAAGACAAGGAAAGAAATGGAAAAATACAAAAACAATTTATATGGAAAATTTTAAATCTAGAAATAAAGGAAGCAAACATCCAAATAAAAATTGTAAGTACAGACATTTGGCACATTAGGGAGGACCTCAAAAAGAGATTAGAAAAAGAAGATTTTAGTTCGGTATTGGCGAACCAAAAACAGATCACAGAAAAAATAGCCATCAGCACAGAGAAACAGCTCAGTTCAAAATTACAAAATCATGTTAAGAAAAATTTTGAAATGTTCGGCTTACGAACCAATGAGGACTGGCTGGTAAACAAAACCAACATAATAGTACCCCCAGAGAGCCGTTGGTTATTGTCAATGGGGAAAAAATTCGCACTGCCAGTTTCTAGGAAAACGTTTTCACCCATACACCTGATCGCTGACATTGAACAAGGCATTCAAAGGATTGAAGATGAGAGACAAAAAGACGCACTGAGATGCACTGTGGCTACAAAAATAAATACCTACAAGAACAAACTCCATAACACTCCGAAAGATAAGCTTATATTGAAGGTTTTTGAGGACACTAAGAACTTCGTGAAACAACATAAAGACAATATAATAATTACAACCGCAGACAAAGGACACAAAACAGTACTAATGTACAAGGTAGACTATAAACAAAAAATGGAACAACTACTAAGCGACAAAAACACATACAAAACAATAAGAACTGATCCTACACAACAACTAGTACGGAAAAACAACAACATCATAAATGACATTTACAAGCAGAGAAACATATCTTTAAAATTTAAGAAGCAACTTACTTGCACTGCGGCTACAGCGCCAAGATTGTATGGACTACCCAAGATCCATAAAGAACAAACTCCACTTAGACCGATTTCATCTTCTGTAGGTGTACCATGCTACAAACTTTCAAAACACATTGGACAGACCTTAAAAAACATAATATGTGGTAGCCTCAATGTCAAAAATTCCCTCCAATTAAAACACAACCTCCAAGAAGTTAACATAGCGGAAGATGAAATTCTAATATCGTTTGATGTAGTTTCCCTCTTCACAAACATTCCCATACTATTAGCCATTCGAACAATAATGAGAAAATGGGAAAAACTAAAAGAACACACTACTTTATCAAATAAACAGTTCCAAACTTGCCTCGAATTCTGCTTGAGGGACAACAATTATTTCACATACGACGGCAAATTCTACCAACAAGTATACGGAATGCCTATGGGAAACCCCCTATCACCTACAGTAGCAGATATAGTGCTAGACAAAATACTTGACGACAGCATCACCGAGCTCAAATCCAGGGATATATATATCAAATACATAAATAAGTATGTAGACGATATATTTGCAATAATTAAAACAAAGGACGTGGAAGAAATTTTAAAAACTTTTAACGCACAACACCCAAAAATCCAATTCACGGTAGAAAAAGAGAAAGAAAATAAATTGGCCTTCCTAGATATGGAAATAATAAAATCGGATAAAAAGTTGAAAACGAATTGGTATGCAAAAGCTGTAGCATCGTCGCGAATAATTAACTATCATTCTAATCAACCATGGATACAAAAAAGAAACACGGCAATCAACTTTATAAAGAAAGTACGCGATTTAAGTGATCAGGAGTTCATAACTGAAAACAACCGAAAAATTAAAAATATTTTATACAAAAATGCGTACCCTAATAAATTAATAGACACATGGCTGGCAACAATAAAAACAATCAGCACTAACAATGTAACCAACAATGCAAATTTGAATAATGAAAACAATAAGAGACTATATACAGGTGTAACATACATACCAGGACTAACGGACAACAAATCAATGGAAAATTTTATGCGAAACAACAACATAACATTAGCACATAAACCAAACCAAACACTAAATAAAATATTTACACAAACAAAAGACAAAATTAACAAGGAACAACAACACGATGTAGTCTACGAAATAAAATGCAACGGAAAGGAAGGAGAAGTGTGCGAAAAAGTTTATATTGGTACAACGAAGAGATCATTGGGCATCCGAATTAGTGAGCACAAATCAGATGCGAAAAATATGAAAACGACTACTGCTATTGCTGAGCACCTAACCAACAAATGCCATACAGCGGACTTCGATAATGTTAAGATTTTAGATATAGAGAGGAGAGAGAGGACGCGACTAACACTCGAAGGGTTACGCATACAACAAAAAATAGAGAAGACGGTAAACTTCAAAGAAGACGTAAATAATATAAACGGCGCATACACAACTGCCATCAAATGCAATGGACGAGGCAATGGACGCAGTCGAAAATTTTAATTGTGCTAGTTTGTATATATATGTATGTTGTTGAATGAACGTTTTTGTTAATAAATGTTACATGTAAAAAGGAAACATTTTATGTTAAAGGTAAACGTTTTATGTTAAATGTTACGTCTAAAGACTAAATTGCAGTTCAAATGTTATTGTATTATGTTAAATTTAAGTGAACTGTTGGAAAATATGTTATTGCTTGATGTTAGTTATTAATAACTTTTTAATGTTTGTTTTTTCGTTTTATGTTTTATTAGAATAAACCAGACTCCCTGATGAAGATGTTATAAAAAACATCGAAACGCGTAGGAGAATAAGAAAAAACAAAAGTTTTTGTCTTTTTATTTATCGGCCGAAAAGCTCCTTTTGGAAAAATTAATAAATTAAATTAAGTTAAAATAAAACTAAAAATTAAGCCCAAATAAACTTATATTTCTAAATTAGACATTAAAGAATATTCAGTTAAAATTAAAAGGAAGAAGGTTTAGCCAATATGAAAGTTAACATTTTTTTTTTGCATTTGATATACATGTGTACATACCGATATATAGACATATAAGCCAAAGTTCGGTATCGAAGATACTCAACCGAACTTGGGAAAATATGGCTATGTGAGGTATATACATATGTACAAGACACCAGCTGTAAATTTTGATTTTTGTCATTTTGGTTTTTTTTTCGTTTGCAGAATTCTCTGGCGGGACGAAGGAAACGGGCCAGAATACTTACCCGCATACATTACCCAGAGCGACCGCAGGAACGGCGGAATATTGGGACCGCCGATCAGTAGAGCTCGGAGAAGGGAGAGAGAGAGCGCAATAGAGAGGATCGGCCAAAGTGACCGAAAGTGGCCGGTAGACAGCAGCAGCGACGACAGCGACGCCGCCAGCACCCACGCAGCGTCAAGAAGCGACAACAGCAGCAGCAACACAGCGACGTCACCATCGCCGACGCCATCAACATTGAACGCCCAAGGAGGGCATGAAAGGGCATTTGCACACACATTTTTTTTATTGGAATTTTCCTTTTTTTGTATGGGCTTTTGCACTATTTTGCCTCACCATTTTCTTTTTGATTATTATTATTAATATTCACTTTGAAATTTTCCTGTAATTATTTTTATTAATTTTCGTCAATAGTTCTTTTTCATAGCATATCTTCACTTATTTTGTTCACTGCAGCATTTCGTATTACATTTAGTTCGTAGTAATTTTCCGTAGGTTCTCCTAATTAGGGTTATATTCAAGAAACACTAGCACTCGATTCTTTTTGTAATTCCTTTTTTTTTTCGTTTTAAACTTTCTAATTTTTTTTGGTTTCCTTTTTTTCTATATTTTTTTTTTGTCACTTACAGTTTTCGCGTTTTCCTCTTCGTTTTTAATTTTGTTCAGTTTGCGTGTTTACCCACTCGCCGCCCGCTATCGCGAGTGAGTGATCGTGGTGACATTTAAAAACTTCATTGAACCTTTGCTCAGGCAGTAAAAGGTATTTTTTTTTATGAGTAGGCAAAGACATATATATGTATGTAAATTTCCCTTCCTCACAGGTCCCCGCAGCTTGAAGGCGCCTACAATGCTGATGTGCTGAGATCAGGTGAGTGAGAAAAATGACATTATTATTGGTGTTCCATTTCTTTACATATATGTCAATGACCGATATACCTAATTCCTTAGCCTAGGTCAGGGATTTACTTTTAATTTTTGCTTAGCGGTTGAATTTTTGCCACATACATAAATTTGTTTTCCTTTTTTTTTTTTTGCAATTTTAAAGATATTAAAAGACATAGATAGATACGGCAACCATTAGGGTGTGCCTTTTCGCGTACATCAGATTATTTTTCTCGTTATCCTCTTTTTGAGCAAATATATTTTTCTTGTCTTTTTGGCATCAGATACTAAGTTAAAAATAATATACGGGTTTTTGCTTGTATATCGGTGGTTAAAGCGATAGCTAACGTTGAATTTTTGATTAGCATATTGTTTTATTCAACTAATTTTCAAATTTTTTTATTTTTCTTTTATTTCCTTTGTTTTTTTTTTTTTTTGTATATTTCATATTTTTGGAATTTTTATATTAAGGAATGGTTAGAATGTAAGCTTTTTATATATTTCCTTTTTTTGTAAGAATATCTGAGGAATCACACTTAGTAGGAGATAGGTTTAACTTTAAATTTTATAAATAAAGATATGCTTATAACGATTTGGAATTTTACGAGTTGAGCTTTTTGTTGATCACTGTAATGGAGGGCTGATTTTAAGATCTTTGGTGTGGGGGTTGCTCTGGGCTTAAGAGGGGACGTAGGGGTGATGGCCTAATAGACTTGTAGACAGACAGACTTGAGTCAGGATTAGGGGCGCCGTAAAATTAGAGGAGTCAGCACGGCGCCCATGGCTTCGTGTAAGATACGCGAAGAGGGTGGGTAGACTCCACCTGACTAGACAGGCCTCCACCTTTTTTCCCTTTTTCTTTTCTTTCCCCTCCTTTCTCTCTCTGTTCACCTTACGTCTATTGTATCTCTTACAGCTTTCCCCTTTTCTTTTTAACACTTGGCATGAACTCTACTTTTTTGTTAGTGTAGTTGTTGGTAAGGCTGGTGCGCAAAACCCCACCCCGTCCGACGAGCTAGCAGGGGCTTGCCACCATGCCACACGCCACCTCTGTCTTACCACTGAAAGCCAGCTACATAACAATGGCGCCCAACGTCATAGCCCGATAATCTTTCCAATTTACCATAATTTCTTCTAACTTACCACTTTTCTTTTTCCTGACTTTTACTACTTTTTCGTCTTAAGCTTTCCATGTTTTTCTATCTTGTTATCCCGGTAATCTCGACCCTAATTTCCTCCTACCGACTTGGACAGGGACCGTCATGATGGCATCGTCGATTAGGTTTGCCTGGTCGACAAGTGTTATCATGACATGGGGATAGGAGATTAGCTAGGTGACCATATCAGGGTTCCTTTCTCGGATTTGGTACGATTTGATTAAGTGGTACCTGATATGGCACTTAGCTAGGAGACGGACTTTATTAGAGGATCGTGGCGAAATGCCCAGGCTACGTCATCGGAGATCCAGCATTTCCGATAACTGAGGTTTGAGACGTCACCACGATAGAGAGGAGTAGGGAAGTGTGGCATCCACACTCTGGGATCAGTCCACGAGCGTGTTGGGCCACACTTCCACGGACTGCATGAAGACTGACTAGACGCTAGAGATATACGGACGTACAAATCACTCCCACAATGACCTCGTCAAGAGCAACACCCATTACACACCAAAGCAAATAAATATAAATTTTTCAAGAAATTAGAAATTAAATTTTTTTTTCATTTCTTTTTTTGGAGAGATGGAAAATAGTAGTTAAAAATTCGCTTTTGAAGCCACAAAGAAACATATTTCCATCATATTACTATTCATCATATAAGTTTGTTGTACGTGTCTGTAGTTAAACATATACATATATCCATATTCATTTTTGAACACACGTATATTTACATATAAACACATTTTTCATATAAATACATGCATATATATAAAAACTGAAATCTACAAATATTTTGAGTTAAGTGGAAAATTTGTTTAGGCTGTGGTCAAGGGACTTCTAAATCGATTTAGAAATTTAGTAGTCAACGACTTTCAGCAGAGCCTTGGTTGGAATTTTCCCTTGGTTTTTGCGGAATTTTTTTTTGGAATTTAAAATTAATTTCTCGCAGTAACTAACATTTTTATAAATTTTTGTGAAAGTTGAATTTCAAATTTCACTTCAAGTTTTTCATTCGTATTTCAGAATTTATCGTAATTTCAAAAATTGTTAGGTTCTCGTATTACTTTGATTTCCAAATTAATGTAGAGAACGTTACGTTTAATTTAAAATTAAGGCTATCAATTTGTTTTTGAAATCCAAAGTTCAATTTCGTGAATTGTTTTAGTATTTTTTTTTTTTTATTTGAATTCAACCATAGTTTTAATTTTGCGGTCTTCAAGTATTAATTAAATTTTGAAGATTTAATTTTCATTTTTCGTTCTATATAGCAAACTTTTTTCTATTTGGAATTAAAAGTTAATCCCAATATATTTTGTTTCGTCGAAGCTGCGGCCTTCGAGACCTAATAATTGAATTCTAACCCTGAATTGATGTTTAAGTTCTAATTTTAGCCTTTCTTTTTTTCTTCCTTTGAATTTTTTTTTTGTCTAAAAACCTTACCTTTACCCTTGAATTTTAATTTAAGTCTTAGTTTGTAATTCTAAGCATTAATCTAACTTTAAACATTATTTTGGTTACTCCTAATCCTTTTTCCAATTATTCGGTTGAAAGTTCCTACTTTGAATTTTAAGTTAAGTCATTACAATCTTGTTGTTTTTTTATATATTGGTGGAGGCTTTTCTTTAACTTAGAGTTAAGGTTCTATTTTTATCCTTTTTTTGGTTTGTTTGAAGTTTAAGTTAATTCCAAAAATTTATTATCCTTCTCTATACATCTGGGTTAAAAATTTTATTTTTGAATTTTTATGTTATTTTGAAAGATTTTTTTACATCCTCCCCAAGTATTTGGTTCCATTTGCCTTTGAATTTTAATTTAATTTTTAATATATATTCCTGAATTTTTAATTTAATCCTTTTTTTGTTATTTTTTGTTTTTTTTTTTTATTTAAATTAAAGTTTTGTATTTCATTTAGAATTCTACATTATCTTTATTTTTTTTTGTTATCTTTTTTTATAATTGAGTGGAATCTGTCTACTTTGAATTAAAATTGTGTCTTAATTTTTAACCCTTTTTGTTTTGGCCTTTTTTGAATTTTAATTTGAATTCAAAAATCTTTTTCTATTCATTTTTATCATTTGTAATCTTTTTTTTTATTTTAATCTTTTTTTGTTTTAATAATTGGGTCGAATCGGGTTAATTTGAATTCAAATCTTAGTTTTAATTGGTAATCTTTTTTTGTTTTTTTTCTGCTTTTTTTGAATTTTTAATTTAGATTCAAAAATCTTTTTCTATTCATCTTATCGTTTCTAATTTTTTTTTATTATTTGGTTGGATTTTTTTTTCATTTAATCTAAATCCAAGTTTTAATCTTTGTTTTGAATTTTAATTTAATTTCGAAAGTTTCGTTTGCTTTTGTTTGCGGTTCCAATTATTGGGTTGAATTTTTTTATTTTAAATTGAGTTCGGAATTCCCCGGTTTTGTTTGACTGACTGTGTGTGTGTGACATAGAGTGAGTTTGTTGCGTGAGTCTGAGTTCATGACTGACGAGGAAAACAGGGAGGAAAGAGTACTAGGTGGTTTGGGACTGTTTGCTAGAGACAGGCCGTTCACACGTGCTTTTACGCGTGCCCTTGAAAATCAGGTGGTTGGCTCACTGTTCAACCAAATAGACACAGGGATTGAACACAGGGTAGATTTCCTTCCCACGGACTATTTTACCCGGTGTACAACCAGGATCTTTAGCTCGCTAGAAGAGGTCGGGCGCGAAGTTAGTGTGTCCAGGGTTAGCCGGGTAATAGCGGATCAAGCCGAAGCCAGTCTGAGTTTCTCTCACAAGCTCGACGAAATCCTCGCCGAGATGTCCGTCAACGAACAGCGTGGATCACAGGGGGGGCGTTGATCCTTTGGAGCAGCAGGCACCGGGACCCATGGCAGCTGAGGTTGCGACGGCAGCAAGGGGCACAAAGACCACTGGGACTGACACCGAGCAACTGACACGTCTTATGGCAATGATAGAACAGCAAGGGGAGTTAATGGCCCAGTGGAATAACGAGCTAGGAACTATAAAAACTTGTGTAGTCAACCTCAGCGGCCTTGTCACCGACATGGAAACCTCTGCAGCTCAAGGGTTGGATCATCGCTCCAATCAAGCGTCCACTCCGAACAATAGGGGGCCAGGTAGAGATGGAGCAGCGATGCAGGCCAACGGAGGAGATCCACGAAACGACGGAGGATCCCAAAGCGTACAACAGCCACTACGTTGGAAGAAAATGGACTTAGAGAAATGGCATATAAAGTTTGACGGCACGGACAAGGGGATTTCGGCCGTGAGCTTCCTCTTTAGGATAGAGAAGATGAGGGAACAACATCAAATCTCTCATCATCAACTGTTTACCGATTTCCATTGCCTCGTGTCAGGAGCGGCTTTGAAATGGTACTGGCAGGTGTTGGAGGATCATGCCGAAGATACGACCTTCGGGTATCTTGATCTGAAGGCAGAACTGCTAGCCCATTTCAAAACCGCAGAGACCGACTTCGAGGTGATTCGGCAAATCATGGAGCGTAAACAGTTGGCGAATGAGGGATTTGATGAATTTTATGGGGACGTGCACAATTTGACGTTTAGGCTGAGGAAACGAATACCCGAGAAGGAACTGGTTGGGATAATTAAGGGAAACTTCAAACCATACCTGGCTAACCTGACCTTCTCGTCAAAAATGGACACACTGGCGGAGCTGAAAGCTGAATGTAGGCGAGCTGAAAAGGTCATTAAAGAAAATAAGAGTAGGTCCAAAGGGGGTGTAAGTGAGTTGGTTTACCCCGACGTTACGTTCCCAGAGGAAGGGGGTAGTGCCAAGCCACTGGAAGCAATAGGGGCACAGTTTAAAAATAGGTCGAACAGTGGCCAACTTCCTGACAACAGGACACAAAATGTGGCATCACGTAATGCACCTGTCACAGCGCCTGCAGCCGGCTCCAAGCCAACTATCAACTCTTTCTGCCCCTCACCCTTCCACTTGATGTTGTGCTTCTCGTATGGAATGCCGGTTGACCATTTTGCAAAGAATCCAGCGGAAGTTAGTAAGGACACGCGATGCAAGTCCAGCTTTCATAATATGGTCTGCTTTTCGTGTGGGGGGGACAGCTCTTTTTGCATTTATAAGCCACCTAAGGGAAACGGCAACCTGGCGGAGATGACCGGGGCACTCAGTCAGGAGAAGGATCGCCCGGACAACAACCAGTAAAAATTTTAAAAAGGGAAGGAAGTATAAAAGCTGAGAGTAGTGTAGATCAGAGAAAACAACGGGATTTGAAGAGCCTACACATCAGGAAGATGGAGTATGAGGAAGCACGTAGGAGGATATTTTGCGAAGAAATAATAAAGAAAAGAAAGACGAAAAACTTTAACAAAATACAGAAAATGAGGCAGAAATGGAAAATGTTTAGGAGAATACAGCATAAAATAATATCGACGATCGTTACAGTCAAAGGTGACAATAGATTTTTTGCGCAAGTTAAGATAGGGGATAAAGAAGCGCTAGCTTTACTTGATTCAGGGGCGGGAGCTTGTTGTCTGGGTAAGGATAGCACACAATTTTTAGAGGGTAATGAGGAGAGGATTCTTCCCATCACCAACCAATCGATTAAAACAGCTAACGGAGGAGAGACTCCAGTGGAAGGAGTTATCACGTTACCAGTGACTTGGAATGAGATGTGTAGGGACCTAGAGTTCTTGATAGTGCCAGGACTTCAACAAGAGGTTTACCTCGGAATCGATTTTTGGAGGGTGTTTCAGTTAAATTTAGTAGGCAGAGGCGCTGTAGCTCGACCAACCCACATGACCGTAGCAGAACTCGTACCCGCCGAGGGGGATTTGTCTTTTGATGCAGTACAACATGTGTTGACCCCCGACCAAACAGTAGCCCTAGAGAGGGTAAAGGCACAATTCCCGTCGTTCGCTGTCTTAGGATTAGGTCGAACCGGATTAGAAGAGCATGTAATAGAAGTACGCGATGAGAACCTTCCTGTCAAACAACGCCATTACCCCATCTCACCAGCGATACAAAAACTAGTTTACGCAGAAGTAGACCGAATGCTTAGCATGGGTGTAATAGAAGAATCAAATAGTAGCTGGAATTCTCCAGTATCCCTCGTTATAAAAGGAACCAAAAATCGTCTTTGTCTTGATGCGCGTAAGGTTAATGAGCGTACAATCAAGGACGCCTATCCACTCCCTTATATCGACGGAATTCTTAGCCGGCTGCAAAATACGAGGTATATATCAGCCATAGACCTGAAGGACGCCTTCTGGCAGATTCCGTTGGAAAAAAGGTCCAGGGAGAAGACAGCGTTCACTGTGCCAGGGAGACCCCTCTATCAGTTTACAGTACTGCCCTTTGGACTATGCAACGCGGCACAAAGAATGTGTCGATTAATGGACAAGGTTATACCCGCTGTGTTACGTGAATGTGTATTTGTATATCTTGATGACTTGTTAGTTTGTTCTGAAGATTTTTCGTCCCATATATGTTTGTAAGAAAAGGTCGCTCGGTGTCTGCGCGAAGCAAACTTAACGATAAATGTCGAAAAAAGTAAATTCTGCTATAAAGAGGTCCGATACCTCGGATATGTTGTAGGGGATGGCTGTATCCGAACGGATGCCAACAAGGTAGTAGCTGTGAGGGACTTTCCTGAACCAAAAACCCCGAAGCACTTGCGACGGATCTTGGGCATGTCAGGATGGTACCGACGCTTCATACAAGATTACGCGACTATTGCAGCTCCGCTGCACGACTGCCTCACTAAGGAAAAGATTAAGAAATTTACAATGACTGACGACGCCAAAATTTCATTTGACAAACTCAAACAAAGTTTGATATCGGCGCCAGTGCTTACTCATCCAGACTTTAACAGACGGTTTTATATTCAATGTGATGCATCGACCGATGGAGTTGGCGGGGTTCTTTTCCAACTAGACGAAGACAATAACGAGATACCAATCGCCTACATGTCAGCAAAACTAAACAAGGCTCAGAGAAATTATAGCGTCACCGAGCTGGAGTGTTACGCAGCGGTTCTAAGCGTAAAAAGATTTCGACCTTACGTGGAGGGCTTGCCCTTCGCCATAATAACAGACCATGCAAGTTTAAAATGGCTTATGAATCAAAAGGATCTTGCAGGACGACTCGCTAGATGGAGTTTAAAACTCCAAAGCTTCGACTTTGATATAGAGCATCGAAAAGGCTCGCAGAACGTTGTACCGGATACCCTTTCCCGAATGGATATGGAAGAAATAATACCCAGTGATAGAGTAATGGACGTATGTCTAGACTCGCCATATTTTGACTCCGACGAATACTGCGAATTGCGAAAAACAGTGGCAGATAACAAGGACAAGTTGCCAGACTTATGCGTATCTGACGGATACGTATATAAACGGACTCAGTTTGACCGGGGAGACGCTCTTCAAGCGGACCATGCCTGGAAGCTTTGGGTTCCGTCGGAACTACGACAGGGTTTGGTACAGTCAGCTCACAGCTCTCCTTCAGCAGGACATGGGGGCATACATAAAACTTTGTCGCGGTTACGGGAAAGATATTACTGACCAGGAATGGTCACAGAAGTATGTAGATATGTAAAGGAATGTGAAGTTTGCGCGGAAAGTAAAACGCAAAATGCTTTTCACAGACCGCTAATGGGAAAGCAACATGTAACCGAACGGCCTTTTCAACGTTTGTTTGTAGATTTTATGGGTCCTTATCCTCGTACGTCTGATGGTAATGTCTTCGTGTTTGTATGTTTAGATCATTTTACAAAATTTGTGTTTTTGAAACCCTTGCGGAAAGCTACTTCAGCCGAGGTGGTGAAATTTCTGGAACGAGAAGTCTTCCATATATTCGGGGTACCCGAATACATCCATTCGGACAATGGAAGACAATTCGTTTCAGGAACTTTCGCCACACTCCTAGAAAAATATGGTACCACACATATCAAGACAGCGTTTTATTCACCGCAGGGAAACGCCGCAGAAAGAGTTAATCGGTCAGTACTGCAGATCGTAAGATCATTTATCGATGAAAACCAAAAGAACTGGGACCGACACATTAGCGATGCGGCATTTGCTCTGCGAAGTGCCGTCCACTCCGCAATCAACATGTCACCCTATCAGGCCACTTTCGGTATGCCAATGATGCTGCATGCAGCATCATATGAGCTATGCCGGAAGTTGGGCTCACTGAATGATGTTGACTGCGAAGTGGAGATAAACGGCGATAGGTTGCAATTGATTAGAGAAAAAATTAAGAAAGAGCTGAAGTTAGCACACGAGCGTAGTAGAAAGGTATATGATACAAGAGGTAGAGATGTTAGGTTTCAAATTGGACAAGTGGTATACCGCCGAAATTTTAAGCAGAGTTCTCAGATTGATCATTATAATGCCAAACTTGCCCCCAAGCAAGTCAAATGTATAGTACTAAGGGCAATTGGAAATTCGATGTATGAGCTGGGTGATTCAAGTGGGAAAAAGATCGGGGTATACCATGCTAAAGACATTTTTGCGAAGTAGAGTAGTAGAGATATGTTAAATGTTATATGTTAAGTGTCGTTGTGTCTGAATAACTTTTGACTAACATTTGTTTATTTATACCTATTTATTAGCTTTCCTGACGATGCAATTATTTATTGACGTACCTGACAAAAATGTTCCTTATTAATTTAGTATTTATATTTTTTTTAGAGCCCAGTGATTTTATTTTATATGGATACACCTACCTGACCATGTAGTGATTATTATACCCGCTTTGAATTATTTACTCCCTATTATCTAGTTTTAGTTTTTGGATTATTTACGTATTTATACGTAGCCAACTGTGATATTTTTATTTCTTTCTCTGACCTTAACCCTATCTGTGATATTTACCCTAACAAATCTTGACCACTTATTTTTTTTTTTTTAACACTGTGATATTTTATTAATTAGATCCTTAGGACCCAAAAGTGGATCTGTGATAGAGTAGAAGGTAGACACTTACATTACTGACATTATTTAAACGTTTTTACTTGCCCGGCATTGAGGCGTGGGTCGAGGCCATACATTGAGCTGTTAGAGAAGACAAAACGGAAAGGTGGCGTATGATACTTTTTTACGCACACGCTCCATGGAGCAGGCCCCATCGGCGGATGCGAGCCTGTTACGCCAGCCTTAAGGGCAAAACATCACCAGCAACCAAACCATGTGTATTCTATGCAAAAGTATCTTAATCCCGGTAGCTAGGCGTGTTGCGCAGCATTAGTGGAAGGATGCTGCTATGCGCATGCGGGGGCGTGTTCAAGTTATGCAACGAAAGCGCATGCGTGGGTGTGTGCGTGTGGAAAAACGAAAGCAAAGTACGTAGGTGTGTGTGGTGTGTTTGAGTGAAATTTAAGGTATTCCGTTTAGATACGGGTATGTGAAGAGTTAACCGAAACTCAGAAATTCATTAGAAAAGTTGTCTCAATAGTGCGTGGTCGTGCTGCGGAAAAGTCGCGTGTGAAAGTAGTCAAGTCAAGTCAAAAAAAAAAAAAATTTTTAATATATATATTTTTTTATGTGAAAAAAATACCGATACGGTCGTACCGTTTTAGCGGTTTTTTTTTAAACACGTTATTAAAGAAACCGCAAACCCAGGGAAGAAAAAAAAAACCCTTCAACATCCTGCCACAGGTAAGTATGATACCGTTTTAAAAATTCTTTTTATTTAAAAGTGTTAAATTAATTTTTGCTTGCTTCCTTTAAAAAAAAAAAAACCCCCTTCCTTGCATAAATTTCAATCAAGTATAAAAATAAATCGTAAATTTCCTTTTTGGTGTCTTGATTTTTAAATAGTTTGACAATAAATTAAATTTGCACGTAAATTAAACTCACTTTTATATAAACCTTTTTCTTCATCTGTAAATTCCCTTTTTTTTAATAAAGCGGATTTTTGTGCATAAAATAATGCATGGGGGTGAACCAAAAGGTGTTGTAAATGGTGAATCAAAATTAATTAAAAAAAAGTTGTGATCAAATGGAAATTTAATGAATTTTAATTGCAAATAAAATAAATTTTTGATGAAAAATTACAATTTAATTAAAATAATATTTAAAGCAAGATAAAAATAAAATTAAATGATAAATAAAATAGAAGTGTTTAAAATAAAAATAAAATAAATAAAAATAGAAAAAAAACTAAAAATAGCATTAAAAATAAGAAAAGAAAAAACTCAAAATTAAACCAAAAATAAAATTTATTTGAAAAACAAAAAATGCAAATTAAACTAAAAATAAAATTAATATAAAAAGAAAAATAAAATTTATATGAAGTTAACTTTAGTAAAGTAAAATCAAAATTAAATTAAATTAAAGTTATTTAAAATTAACGCAAAAAGAAATTAAATTAAATTTGCCTAAAATAAAATCTAACTTTAAATAAACCTAATGTGTTGAAAATTAAATCAAAAAGTAGCTTAAATTAAATTAGTTGGAAATAAAAGCAGTGGTAACCTTAAGTCCGTTATGTGAAATAAAATTCCAAAATTAAATTAAAATAAATTTATTGAAAACAAAAGAAAAATTAAACCGAATAAAAAGTATCTAAATTAAAAACGAAAAGTAAATGGATATAAAGTTTCTTAAAATAAGATCCAAAATTAATTAGATTAAATTTATTTAAAGTAAAATCAAAAATTAAATTGAATTAAAATAAAATCAATATTAATTTAAAGTAAACTTGCTAAAAGTGAAATCAAAAGTAAATTACACAACACCGATTATTAAATATGAAATTGAAATGAATAAACGCTTTTTTTTTGAAATGAAATTGGAATTAAACTAAATTAAATTAATTTAAAATAAAACTAAAAATTAAGCCTAAATAAACTTATATTTCTAAATTACACATTAAAGAATATTCAGTTAAAATTAAAAGGAAGAAGGTTTAGCCAATATGAAAGTTAACATTTTTTTTTTGCATTTGATATACATGTGTACATACCGACATATAGACATATAAGCCAAATTTCGGTATCGAAGATACTCAACCGAACTTGGGAAAATATGGCTATGTGAGGTATATACATATGTACAAAGACACCAGCTGTAAATTTTATTTTTTGTCATTTTGTTTTTTTTTTTCGTTTGCTGAATTCTCTGGCGGGACGAAGGAAACGGGCCAGAATACTTACCCGCATACATTACCCAGAGGGACCGCAGGAACGGCGGAATATCGGGACCGCCGATCAGTAGAGCTCGGAGAAGGGAGAGAGAGAGCGCAAGAGAGAGGATTGGCCAAAGTGACCGAAAGTGGCCGGTAGACAGCAGCAGCGACGACAGCGACGCCGCCAGCACCCACGCAGCGTCAAGAAGCGACAACAGCAGCAGCAACACAGCGACGTCACCATCGCCGACGCCATCAACATTGAACGCCCAAGGAGGGCATGAAAAGGCATTTGCATACACATTTTTTTTATTGGAATTTTCCTTTTTTGTATGGGCTTTTGCACTATTTTGCCTCACCATTTTCTTTTTGATTATTATTATTAATATTCACTTTGAAATTTTCCTGTAATTATTTTTATTAATTTTCGTCAATAGTTTTTTTTCATATCATATCTTCACTTATTTTGTTCACTGCAGCATTTCGTATTACATTTAGTTCGTAGTAATTTTCCGTAGGTTCTCCTAATTAGGGTTATATTCAAGAAACACTAGCACTCGATTCTTTTTGTAATTCCTTTTTTTTTCGTTTTAAACTTTCTAATTTTTTTGGTTTCCTTTTTTTCTATATTTTTTTTTTGTCACTTACAGTTTTCGCGTTTTCCTCTTCGTTTTTAATTTTGTTCAGTTTGCGTGTTTACCCACTCGCCGCCCGCTATCGCGAGTGAGTGATCGCTGTGACATTTAAAAACTACATTGAACCTTTGCTCAGGCAGTAAAAGGTATTTTTTTTTATGAGTAGGCAAGGACATATATATGTATGTAAATTTCCCTTCCTCACAGGTCCCCGCAGCTTGAAGGCGCCTACAATGCTGATATGCTGAGATCAGGTGAGTAAGAAAAATGACAATATTATTGGTGTTCCATTTCTTTACATATATGTCAATGACCGATATTCCTAATGCCTTAGCCTAGGTCAGGGATTTACTTTAAATTTTTGCTTAGCGTTTGAATTTTTGCAACATACATAAATTTGTTTTCCTTTTTTTTTTTGCAATTTTAAAGATATTAAAAGACATGGATAGATACGGCAACCATTAGGGTGTGCCTTTTCGCGTACGTCAGATTATTTTTCTCGTTATCCTCTTTTTGAGCAAATATATTTTTCTTGTCTTTTTGGCATCAGATACTAAGTTAAAAATAATATACGGGTTTTTGCTTGTATATCGGTGGTTAAAGCGATAGCTAACGTTGAATTTTTGATTAGCATATTGTTTTATTCAACTAATTTTCAAATTTTTTTATTTTTCTTTTATTTCCTTTGTTTTTTTTTTGTATATTTCATATTTTTGGAATTTTTATATTAAGGAATGGTTAGAATGTAAGCTTTTTATATATTTCCTTTTTTTTGTAAGAATATCTGAGGAATCACACTTAGTAGGAGATAGGTTTAACTTTAAATTTTATAAATAAAGATATGCTTATAACGATTTGGAATTGAATTTTACGAGTTGAGCTTTTTGTTGATCACTGTAATGGAGGGCTGATTTTAAGATCTTTGGTGTGGGGGTTGCTCTGGGCTTAAGAGGGGACGTAGGGGTGATGGCCTAATAGACTTGTAGATAGACAGACTTGAGTCAGGATTGGGGGCGCCGTAAAATTAGAGGAGTCAGCACGGCGCCCATGGCTTCGTGTAAGATACGCGAAGAGGGTGGGTAGACTCCACCTGACTAGACAGGCCTCCACCTTTTTTCCCTTTTTCTTTGCTTTCCCCTCCTTTCTCTCTCTGTTCCCATTACGTCTATTGTATCTCTTACAGCTTTCCCCTTTTCTTTTTAGCACTTGGCATGAACTCTACGTTTTTGTTAGTGTAGTTGTTGGTAAGGCTGGTGCGCAAAACCCCACCCCGTCCGACGAGCTAGCAGGGGCTTGCCACCATGCCACACGCCACCTCTGTCTTACCACTGAAAGCCAGCTACATAACACAACAATCTTTTCAAAATTTAAAATTAGTTCAAATTCCTGTTTTAAATTTCAACATATGGTGTGAATCATCCGGAGATTGTCCTAGACCGTTCGTTCCAAATAATTTACGCAAAACAGTATCTGATAAGTTACATGGGATAGTGCATCCGGGTACTAAAGCTACTCGCCGTCTTATTATTAAAAAATATTTTTGGCCAAACATGAATAAAGAAATTAATAAATGGTCAAAAGAATGTATTAGTTGTCAAAAATCTAAAGTTTATCGACATACGAAGTCACCAGTTAGTAAAATTTCAATACCGAACAAAAGATTCGAACATATTCATTTAGATATTGTAGGACCTTTACCTATTTCAAAGGGACATCGCTATATTTTGACTATTATCGATAGGTTCACGCGTTTGCCAGAAGCATACGGATTAAGAGAAATTTCTGCAGAAACAATTGCAAATAAATTTTTACGTGAATATATACCTCGGTTTGGTGTACCTCTAGAAATAACTACTGATCAGGGTGCTCAATTTACTTCAAAATTGTTTACAGAATTAACAAAGTTATTAGGCAGTCATCAAATTACAACGTCAGCTTATCATCCTCAAGCGAATGGCATCGTAGAGCGATTTCATAGGCAATTTATATCTTCTTTAATGGCTACAAATGGAACCAGAGATTGGTATGGAGAGCTACCTCTAATACTGTTAGGCTTGCGATCAACATTTAAAGAAGATATTTCGGCTACACCGGCTGAAATGGTTCTTGGACAAAATTTACGATTACCCGGTGAACTTATTGTTCCAACATCTGAAAATTCATCGTCAAATGAAATTTTGGGTAAATTACGTGAAAAATTTAGAAATGTTCATTCGAGTTTAAATCATCATAACTCTAATGTTGGTTTTTATGTTCCGAAAGATTTACAAACATGTAAATATGTTTTTGTTCGTTTAATTAATAAGCGTTCTTAACAACAACCATATGAAGGTCCATACAAGGTACTTGAAAAAAAAAAGAAGTACTTTAAAATTGAAATTGATAATGAAATCAAAACTATCCCGATTGACAGGCTAAAACCAGCGATAATTGAAACGTTACCTAACAATTGTAACACTAATCACAATAACATTGGAACAAAAAACAAAGTCACATTTAATTTATTTAATGTTAATTCTCTGGAAGGGGGAGTAATGTAGGGTTCTTATTATTTTCATTTAACTTTGTGTTTAAGTTACTTTGAACTTTGTAATGTTAATATGTTTTACCAATATTTTAATTTTCAATATTGATTTTGTAATTATCAAAAATTTTCATTACATAAAAAATTTGGTTCGATAGAAACGATTTAATAAATATAAAAAATATATTAACCAACCATATCATATAACTACAGCATGTATCGCGCATAATTATTAATACATATTTTGATACCGATCAGCCGATACCCATTACCGATGTTGCTACGCCAAGTGCCAAGCGGCGACTAACTCAATTAACGAATCATATGCATGTGAATTGAGAGGGCACAAGTGTGCTATGAAATGAAGAGCCCTGCTTTACAGTATGCGCTGCCATACAACGGACACTGCTATAAAGTGTTCTGGTGTTAGCGCTGGCCCGTCGTTGGGGTCAGTTGAGAGCGCCATTATAGGACGCGAATTTAAGATCGCTTCATTTCTATGAACAGCGTTTGAAGCTCTTCAAATGTTAATTTCGCTTCACTCATGTTTTTTACTTAAAGTTTTTTTGCGGATTTCACCGCAGTTTCCCAGGGGCCACCAAAGTGTGGAGCTCTCGGAGGTATGAATCGAAATTCAAGGCCAACTTCGCTGCTGTAGCGCAACAGTGCATCAAGAGACCTTTGATTAAGGTACTTATTTTGAAATCCTTGAGTTTGTTGTGCGCACCCACAAAGTTTGTGGTATTGTCACAATATAAACGAGTTGGCGTGCCACGCCGAGAAATGAAACGCTTCAAACACAACAAAAAAGCATTCGTCGACAAATCAGACAAGCTCGATGTGAATGGCCTTTGCAGAAAAGCATACAAAAATCGTAGCATACGTTTTATATGGCGGTCTGCCTCTAATACGAAAAGAAGTTCACTTTGATGCGACCAAAACGTTTATGTACATATATATATATGTATATCCACATAAAATAAAAACGAAAAAAAATGTATAAGAAGTTACGAAATTAGATCATTTGGTGAAGTATCTGCGTTGTCGTCCGCAAAAGGCTGTTAATTAAACATGTTGCGTTAACCTATACGTATACCTACAATTTATCTCAGCTGTCAAAAATGGAATGTCGCAACGCTCCACAAAAACATTGCCTTTATGCATCCATTTATATAAATGCGAAGACAAAGAAGCTGACGTTTTCACCAATCGAAAGTTGCAACCAAAACCCGTTTCGTGTGCAGCCCTTCGAAGAAAGGTGTTGTCATTGATAAATTTTCCACGGGTGAAAAGTAGTTATTTTTTTCTTCGGGTTTGTAATCCTGACTAAAATTCGAGTTTTTTGATATCCCATTTGACAATCTTGAGTAAATTTTCGGTGAAAATCATAAATTAAACCTTTACCATGTAAACTACCCCAAAGTTATTCTGAAATGCCCAAATTTGATTTTGAGTATGTTGGCATCTATGGCCAATATTATAAAAAATGCACACTTTCACGGGCTCTCAGAGAGCGAGAAGTTTCATATCAGGTCATCAGTGGTAAAAAGCCTCCAGACGAGTATATTCGTTAGTACAAATGAAGTGAAAACCTTCAGGTGTACTCTTGGTCGGTAGGTTTTATGACTATTGAAAGTGCGCCTGTATTAGTGAGTGCTAGTGTTGGGAACTATCGAATGAAATCAACTATCGATAGTTAGTTACTGAATGATTTTAACCATCGAATGAATTTTTTCATTCATTCATTCATTCATTTGATCTGCTCTTTAGCTAGCCAGAGGCCAGTACCGATGTTTTTGTAGTACATTTACTATACAAAAGAATAATTTCTGGATTATTTTGGTATGAGACAAAATGTTAAATGTGACTAAAATGGTGTAAATATTGCTTCAAGTAAATAATTAAAATATCCAATTTAAATGCCTTTGTTGTATGTTATGCAAAGCGCAAGCAGGATATGGAAATGGTTTTGGTTCGCAACCCACTGAGTTTTTTGGTCTTTGAGCAAGTCATGCAGTTTCTTTCGTACTTCATTGTACTTAAAAGGAAGCATTGTATTTGATAAAATGTTTATGCTTGGTAAGGAATATAATGGCTGAAGCTTTTTTGTATATTCTACATCTACTTCATTTTCAACAATGGAAAGCAAGTCTTTTGTAGTCATCTTTAAAAGAGATTCATCTACGTTATTTTTTTTCTTCCTCTGAGAGCTCAGAACGTGTGCTGGTAGCAAATAATTTTATTTGAACAATCCTTCTCAAACATCTACTATTGGAAATGTCTTCGACAGGTTCTTAACGACTTAAGGAACTACTCGCTGTATTTACTACAGTAGTTGACGAAAGAGAAGTAGAACTACGTTCTTCTTCAGAAATTACAGGTGCTATTTCTCCTGAAGTTACATTCCTTTGTTCTGAGGAAGACGGATGCTAACGGCGAAGATGTTCATTTAAATTTGATGTGTTTCCATAAAATTTTGCATTATTTTGCATATATGGCATTTAACTTCATTGCCATTTTTGGTGAAAAAATCCCAAACGGATGGTCTCTTCAATCCAGGCCGCATTATAAATATCTCTACACAAATTAAATAAAAGCATTTCCTCCGATAAAAATTTTAAATAATTACCACGCTTAAAACGTTTGTCGATTAGGTTGAAGTTAAAATTTATTTTAATACCATTTTAATTCAGATCACTGATATATGCACAGTAAAAATTTAAATAGAACGCACGGTTCGAAAAAATAGTAACGAATCATTCATACCTAAAAATAGTAATCCGAAAAAATAGTAATGAACGAATTTCAAATGACTATCGAATTAATAAAAATTAGTGAACTATCGAATAACTCGATAGTTTTCATTCGATAGTTCCTAACACTAGTGAGAACGCAATCGTCGCGATGATCGTGCGGGTGAATTGATTTTTCATTTATTCGCTTACTAGCAAGCAACGAGCTAACAACAAACGCATGTGTAGGGTTCTTATTATTTTCATTTAACTTTGTGTTTAAGTTACTTTGAACTTTGTAATGTTAATATGTTTTACCAATATTTTAATTTTTAATATTGATTTTGTAATTATCAAAAATTTTCATTACATAAAAAATTTTGTTCGATAGAAACGATTTAATAAATATAAAAAATATATTAACCAACCATATCATATAACTACAATTGGCGATCTTGCCTAATAATTACAACGCTGATTCGAATTCCCCCTGACCATCATCTTTACCATCCATTATCATCTTTACCGTGAAATTGGTGTATAACAATATACATATAAAAAAACAAAAGAATTTAGAATTTCATTGATACCAAAATACAAAAAGTGAATGCTGCGACAAGGCTACAAAACAGATTCATAACATCTATGACAAAACAAATTTGGCAGGAAATAAAAATTATTAAAATTTGCGAAAAAGAATATGATATTGTAAATGAAAGTTAAAAAAGAAAAAAAAATAGACAATATGAAGTTAAAAAAAAAGAAATCAAAATTTGAAAATGTGAAGAAAGAAGAGAGATGTGAAGAGAGAAGTAACAAAAATAGAGGTAAATAAATAAGGAAACTGAAACGTATATATTGTGCATTTTGAGCTTGTAATCGAAACAAACGTATCTACAATTGGCAACAACAAGAAAAATAAATGTATGAAACTGATAGAACAATAAATTTACATCAATATTTATAACAACAATCAAAATAACAGAAAAGCCAACATAAGAACAATACGTAACTTTTTATGTACAAAAAGTATATATTGATAAACCTATTATATTTCATTCAGTGATATGCGAATTGATTTGATATTGTTTTATAATATCATTTATGTATTAATGTCATTCTTTTTCTAGTTTAATATTACTTTTGCGCAATTCAGTAACTCAGATATAAATTTACATACTATTAATTTTTCTTTTGGTCAATAATAAGGATTTATTTTATTTTTATCTGGTAAAAGTTTTAAATTGTAAACGCTCTTTTCCAGAGATCTTAAATATTATTTTTAATTATCACCAATAACGTCTACTTTTGAGAATTTATTTCAATTAATTTAATTTATTATGTTTCATACACCACCACACGACAGACATTCATCTACACCAACACACCGGGTTAACGATTCGCTTATTGATTTAGAAGATGATTCTTCGCAAAATGACCTAATAAATCCATATAGGAATCGAAACAATAACGAAATTTTTTATACTTCAGTAAAACTTCCTCAATTTTGGACAAATTGTCCCGAAGCATGGTTAATACATGCTGAGATGCAGTTTAATACTAAAAAAATTACTCAAGAAACAACTAAATACGAGTATATTATTACTGCATTACCTCAGGATGTCATAATGACCATTTTAGATTTTATTCAAAATCCACCAGAAATAAATAAATATTCTGCATTAAAACAAATTTTGATTGAAAGACATTCCTTAAGTAAGAATGCGAAGTTAGATAAAGTGTTGTCCGATTCTGAAATGGGTGATCGCAAACCTTCGGAATTTTACCGATCTTTAGTTCTACTTTCTGGTTCTAATTTTAGCCAAGAAATTTTAAAGAAACTTTGGATGCGAAAATTACCCAAAAACTTGAATGTAATTTTAACAAGTTCGAATTTCAATGACATAAATGATCTGAATAAATTAGCTGATAACGTTTGGGAAATTATCAGTAAAAATGAAATTGCTTTGATAAACAGTTCTCAAAATTCTAAAGGAGAAAATTCTATTATTACTAATTTGGTTAAGACAACATCTTTAATTTGTGAAAATTTTCAAAAATTATCTTTGGAATTAAGTGAAATTAAGAAAGAAATTAGTCAGAATTTTTCACGTTCAACAAGTAGAAATAATTATAGAAGTCCGGTTAGATATCGTTCGAAATCTCGTGATAATCCCAACTGGTTATGTAGATATCATTACAGATTCGGGAATAAAGCTAGGAGATGTGAAGACCCATGTGCGTTTGTAAAAAATAGTAATCCAACAAACTAAAATGTTCCGTTGTTGCAGCGACAAATAACGGAATTTCAGAAATATCAACTCGTCGCTTATTTATATTTGACAAAGAAAACAAGTTAAAGTTTTTGATTGATAGTGGGGCAGAAATTTCAGTGCTTCCAGCTTCGAAATTCTCGTGTACAAACAAATCATCAGATATTATCTTAACAGCAGCTAATGGTTCGACGATTTTTACATATGGAAAAAAACTTGTAAATGTTAATTTAGGTTTAAGGCGGGAATTTCCTTTTGTGTTTTTGATCGCTGATATAGCGAAACCGATTATAGGTGCAGATTTTTTATGCAAATATGGACTTCTTATTGATATTAAAAACAAATGTTTAATATATCCATTAACAAATTTATCAGTTAACACAATTTCGTACTATTGTAACATCTCTCTTCCAAAAATTTTTCTAGTAGAAAATCAATACACAAAATTGTTGAAAGAATTTCCTTCTCTTATAGAAGAGCCAAATTATTCAAAACCAGTTAAATATACCACAGTTCTTAGACTAGTTACAGAAGGTAATCTTCCTTTCTCAAAGCCCAGACGTTTAGATCCAATCAAATTTAAGGTAGCTAAAACTGAATTTGATTTTCTTGTAAAACTGGAATTTGTAGACCATCAAATTCCTCTGTAGCATCACCACTTCATTTAGTACCAAAAAAAGAGAGTAATGATTGGCGTCCCTGTGGTGATTTTAGAAGACCTAATACTGTTACTGTGCCTGACCGCTATCCTTTACCACATATTCAGGATTTTAATATGAATCTAAGAAATAAAAAGATATTTTCAAAGTTGGATCTTGTTAGAGCGTATTACCAAATACCAATGGCAGAAGAAGATATTTATAAAACAGCGATTACTACTCCTTTTGGTATGTTTGAGTTCATTCGATTGCCTTTCGGCTTGAGGAACTCAGCACAAACTTTTCAAAGATTCATGAATGAAGTTGTAGGTGAACTAGATTTTGTTTTCACGTACATTGATGATCTTTTAGTTGCAAGTGAGAGTGAAGAGCAACATTTTAAAGATCTACGTATACTTTTTTAACGTTTGTCTGAATATGGTTTAAATGTTAAACCAAATAAATGCATTTTTGGTGTTACTAGAATTGATTTTCTAGGGCACAGTATTTCTGAATTAGGAATATGCCCATCTGACGATAGAATAAAAGCTATTCGAGATTTTGAACTACCAAAATCCATTAAGCAAACACAAAAGTTTATTGGTATGGTTAATTATTACCATAGATATATTTCACAATTAGCAGAATTTACTGTAGTTATATATGATTTAATTAACAAATCAAGTAAAAACCGGGACAAAATTCTAGTCAGGGATGATAAATCTATTAAAGCGTTTGAATGCATTAAAGATAAATTTGCATCTAAGGTCTTGTTAAATCATTTTAGCAAAGATGCAAAATTAACTTTAACTGTAGATGCATCCAATACGGCAGTCGGTGGAGTTCTACAACACAATTTCAACAATAAATCTGAGCCTCTCGCATTTTATTCGAAGAAACTTTCTCCAGCTGAAGTGAAATATAGTGCTTTTGATAGAGAACTATTAGCAATTTATCTTAATATTAAACATTTCCGATATCTATTAGAGGGACGAGAATTCACTGTGTTTACTGATCATTAGCCCTTAATTTTCGCTCTCAATTCAAAAACTGAACGAAGTCCACGACAAACCAGACATCTTGAATTTATTTCATAATTTACAAGTGATATTCAGCATATTACTGGACAAGAAAATGTGGTAGCTGATACTTTATCTAGGGAATTTGAAATAGAGGCAATTCAAAATTCAGAACTTAATTTTAAAATTTTAGAAAGGAACAGCAACAAGATGATGAACTAAACAATCTTGTATCTCAACAATCATTTCAAAATTTAAAATTAGTTCAAATTCCTGTTTTAAATTTCAACATATGGTGTGAATCATCCGGAGATTGTCCTAGACCGTTCGTTCCAAATAATTTACGCAAAACAGTATCTGATAAGTTACATGGGATAGTGCATCCGGGTACTAAAGCTACTCGCCGTCTTATTATTAAAAAATATTTTTGGCCAAACATGAATAAAGAAATTAATAAATGGTCAAAAGAATGTATTAGTTGTCAAAAATCTAAAGTTTATCGACATACGAAGTCACCAGTTAGTAAAATTTCAATACCGAACAAAAGATTCGAACATATTCATTTAGATATTGTAGGACCTTTACCTATTTCAAAGGGACATCGCTATATTTTGACTATTATCGATAGGTTCACGCGTTGGCGAGAAGCATACGGATTAAGAGAAATTTCTGCAGAAACAATTGCAAATAAAATTTTACGTGAATATATACCTCGGTTTGGTGTACCTCTAGAAATAATTACTGATCAGGGTGCTCAATTTACTTCAAAATTGTTTACAGAATTAACAAAGTTATTAGGCAGTCATCAAATTACAACGTCAGCTTATCATCCTCAAGCGAATGGCATGGTAGAGCGATTTTATAGGCAATTGAAATCTTCTTTAATGGCTACAAATGGAACCAGAGATTGGTATGGAGAGCTACCTCTAATACTGTTAGGCTTGCGATCAACATTTAAAGAAGATATTTCGGCTACACCGGCTGAAATGGTTCTTGGACAAAATTTACGATTACCCGGTGAACTTATTGTTCCAACATCTGAAAATTCATCGTCAAATGAAATTTTGGGTAAATTACGTGAAAAATTTAGAAATGTTCATTCGGGTTTAGTTTCATAACTCTAATGTTGGTTTTTATGTTCCGAAAGATTTACAAACATGTAAATTTGTTTTTGTTCGTTTAATTAATAAGCGTTCTTTACAACAACCATATGAAGGTCCATACAAGGTACTTGAAAAAAATAAGAAGTATTTTAAAATTGAAATTGATAATGAAATCAAAACTATCCCGATTGACAGGCTAAAACCAGCAATAATTGAAACGTTACCTAACAATTGTAACACTAATCACAATAACATTGGAACAAAAAAGAAAGTCACATTTAATTTATTTAATGTTAATTCTCTGGAAGGGGGAGTAATGTAGGGTTCTTATTATTATCACTTACTATTATCATTTAACTTTGTGTTTAAGTTACTTTGAACTTTGTAATGTTAATATGTTTTACCAATATTTTAATTTTCAATATTGATTTTGTAATTATCAAAAATTTTCCTTACATAAAAAATTTGGTTCGATAGAAACGATTTAATAAATATAAAAAATATATTAACCAACCATATCATATAACTACAGCATGTATCGCGCATAATTATTAATACATATTTTGATACCGATCAGCCGATACCCATTACCGATGTTGCTACGCCAAGTGCCAAGCGGCGACTAACTCAATTAACGAATTATATGCATGTGAATTGAGAGGGCACAATTGTGCTATGAAATGAAGAGCCCTGCTTTACAGTATGCGCTGCCATACAGCGGACACTGCTATAAGGTGTTCTGGTGTTAGCGCTGGCCCGTCGTTGGGGTCAGTTGAGAGCGCCATTATAGGACGCGAATTTAAGATCGCTTCATTTCTATGAACAGCGTTTGAAGCTCTTCAAATGTTAATTTCGCCTTGTCACAATATAAACGAGTTGGCGTGCAACGCCGAGAAATGAAACGCTTCAAACACAACAAAAAAGCATTCGTCGACAAATCAGAGACAAGCTCGATGTGAATGGCCTTTGAAGAAAAGCATACAAAAATCGTAGCATACGTTTTATATGGCGGTCTGCCTCTAATACGAAAAGAAGTTCACTTTGTTGCGACCAAAACGTTTATGTACATATATATATATGTATATCCACATACAATAAAAAACGAAAAAAAATGTATAAGAAATTACGAAATTAGATCACTTGGTGAAGTATCTGCGATGTCGTCCGCAAAAGGTTGTTAATTAAACATGTTGCGTTAACCTATACGTATACCTACAATTTATCTCAGCTGTCAAAAATGGAATGTCGCAACGCTCCACAAAAACATGGCCTTTATGCATCCATTTACATCAATGCGAAGACTAAGAAGCTGACCTTTTCACCAATCGAAAGTTGCAACCAAAACCCGTTTCGTGTGCAGCCCTTCGAAGAAAGGTGTTGTCATTGATAAATTTTCCACGGGTGAAAAGTAGTTATTTTTTTCTTCGGATTTGTAATCCTGACTAAAATTCGAGTTTTTTGATATCCCATTTGACAATCTTGAGTAAATTTTCGGTGAAAATCATAAATTAAACCTTTACCATGTAAACTACCCCAAAGTTATTCTGAAATGCCCAAATTTGATTTTGAGTATGTTGGCATCTATGGCCAATATTATAAAAAATGCACACTTTCACGCGCTCTCAGAGAGCGAGAAGTTTCATATCAGTAGCCCGTTTCTGTATCCTTGCGATACGAATTATATCGCAAAAAGCAACCCTGATGCATTGTTATCGCAAGGTAGTGTTTCTGTATGAGTGGTGAATATGTATTTTCGTTATTTCCTGCGATATTCATATCACTAGCTCCGAAGGTGGTGATAGCACAGATTTTCTGTAATTTGAATTTTTTGTGTGCTAGCATTTAAAAAAGCTGAAACACCAAAAATATTTCACGGTGAACGTGTGAATACTTAATAGAGAGCAGAAATTTGTTTTTTGGACGAGATTGAGCAAAAAAGCGAGGGATTGTCTCTGAAGAAGTGTGAATTTGGAGGAAGAAATATTGACCAATTTATTATATACCTACATCTAAGAAATGTCCATACATATATCAGCAATGGAGTTGGATGCCAAGCTTTTAGTTTTAAAGAAAGTATTGCACAAAACTACGCCCATATGACGTGATGAACCAATTTTCGTATACGCCGTTTATTTGGACAGCGAAGTCGATATTAAATGGAAGATTTTACAGAAAAGCTTTTCCGGCACTTATACGAAATGATGAAGACCTTTTCTTGTTCTGTAAATATGCTGCACTTATACAGCGTGAACAAAAACGTAAAGGATTTTCTAAAAAATATACAAAAGAGTTATAGGAAGGGGGACTTTCTGAGGTAAATGTACATAAATATTCTCGGTAAAAACGTCGGAACCCAAAGGTTCAAAATAAGTTCGGCAAGGCGAATGTTTTTTTGGATTGTGTCGTGAATCCAAATGTTTATTGCTGCTTGTTTATGTATACTAACATTTTACGTTTTTATTTGCAGACAAATGAAATAAAAGATGACCTAGAATTTTTGGATCTTACTAACCAACTCCAAAAGTGACTTCAAGGGTGACTCCACAACCAAAGACAAACTCTACCGTACTCGACCCAGCTACATCTCAATCAAACCCACGTGGTTATAATACTTTCAGCGGTGCTTACGCCGAAAAAAAAAACATATGGAAGACCTAGACAAAAGGCAAATAGAATTTAATAATGGGCTACAAAAATTTACTTGCGAAATTTTAAATACGCTTAAAGCCATACACGAAACCCTCAAGTCAATAGAAATGTCGTTAAAACCACAGTCTATTAATGATTAAATTACCATTATACACATTCTCAAAAGCCATTAAAACTTAAAAATTCGCAGCATCAGCCTTTTTCTATAAACTGGTTGAAAGAATATATCTCTAGCGACCGACAAAAAAACCGTGGCCGTAGTCAAATATATAGGAGCAAAATTTAAACACAAATATATGTAAATTCTCTCTATTTTCCGTTGTTTTGTCAATTTCTAAATTTTTTTCATAATTTTATATCAACAAGCATAGTAATTAATTTGGAACACTCCAAATTCGAGAATCTTTTTAAGTCACCGCAAGCTTTAAAATTGTTTTCTTAGAAATCTTAAAAACTTTCTGAATATGCATTTTTTAGCCCCATTTCTCTATATAAACTTATTTCTTTTGTTTGGGAAAATGTGCCAAACACTTCAGAAAAAAAAATTGTCAAAAATAAGCAGAAATTTTAGGATTAAAGTTGAATTTTGTTTAGCTAGTATTGATGGAATTCTGGTTTTATGGAATTTTCTTGAAATTTGAATAAAGTGTTTCAAATTAATTGCAATGCTTTGTACATACATATAAAGTATCTATTTCATACAAAACTACTTATGAAATGAATTTAATGAAAAAATATTGAATATTGAAACAATAGTCGCAAAGTAGTTTATATAGTAGTGCATACATAATAATTATAATTAAATAAATCAGCATTCAAATAGATAACGTTTTCTTTTTTCTCTAACTCATTACACAATATAAATATAAACGTAATAACGCACCTAAAAACACATTACAACTTCCATTATATTTAATAATTATATAATATAATTTCACATTGTGAACAACGATTCGCTGATAAACAAAACCAACATCGATATACCCCAAGATTGTCGTTGGGTATTATCGATGGGGAAAAAATTCGCTGTACCGGTAACAAAGAAAACGTTCTCACCGATACACTTAATCGCTGACTTGGAACAGAACATTCAGACAATAGACGACGAACGACAAAAAGACACCGCCATATGCGAGGTAGCAACGAGAATCAACACTTTCAGGAACAAAATTAGGAACGGTCCGAAAGAAAAAATAATACTAAAATGGTTGGAGAACACGAAAAAATTCATAAGCAAACAGAAGGACGATATAATTGTAACCAACGCCGACAAAGGCAACAAAACCGTTATAATGTATAAAATGGACTACAAACTTAAAATGGAAGCCCTGCTAAATGATAAGAACACTTACAAAACCATACGAGAGGACCCAACACAAAAGTTACAAAGGAAAAACAACGCAATAGTTAACGAAATCTATAAACAACAAAACATTAACTTGAAACAAAAAATACAGCTAACATGCAATGCAGCTACTGCGCCTAGATTATATGGACTTCCAAAAGTCCATAAAAACAACATGCCTCTCCGTCCGATCTCTTCGTCCGTTAATGTACCTTGCTACAATCTCGCAAAATATGTAGGCCAAATTTCGAAGAAGGCAACCTCCGAAAAATATAATATAAAAAATTCTTTCCAAGTAAAAGAGAAACTGAAGAAAACAAAAATCGCCGATGATGAATTGCTTATATCTTTTGACGTGATATCACTCTTCACAAACATCCCCATTCATCTAGCAATTCACAACATAATGCAACATTGGCCAACTCTAAAGGAGCACACCTCTCTAACCAAAGCCCAGTTCCAGAAAATTATTGAAGTTTGTCTAAGGGACAACAATTATTTCAGATACGATGGCACTATTTATCAACAAATCTATGGAATGCCAATGGGAAACCCCCTATCTCCCATAATAGCAGCCATAGTGCTAGATAAAATTATTGACGACAGTATCTCTGAACTTGAATCTAACGACATATATATTAAATACATAGATAAGTATGTAGATGATATATTAGCCATAGTTAAGAAAAAGGACGTGGAAATCATACTCAAAACCCTAAACTCACAACACACGAAAATCCAATTCACCACAGAAAAAGAAAAAGACAACAAACTTGCATTCCTAGATATTGAGATCACTAGAGTAAACGAAAAATTGAGAACGAATTGGTATTCTAAGTCCATAGCGTCATCGAGGATGATAAACTACCACTCGAACCATCCATGGACCCAAAAGAAGAACACGGCAATAAGCCTAATAAGAAAAATTATGATTTTAAGTGATCAGGAGTTCAGGAATGAAAACAAGTTGAAAATAAAAAATATTCTATACAAAAACGGGTACCCTAATGCAGTCACTGCGAAGCTAATAACTACAACAATTAACAATACTGAACATTCAAATATTAATACACAAAACAATAATGTACGGGATAACATAATATACACAGGAATTACATACATACCAGGCTTAACGGACAACAAAAGTTTGAGAAATATCATAAACAACAACAACGTAAGATTTGCGTACAGACCACACTGCACTCTAAATAAAATTTTTACACGAACAAAAGACACAATCGAAAAGGAGCAACAACATAATGTGATATACGAAATCAAATGCAAGGGAAAAGCTGGGGAAGACTGCAACAAAATTTATATAGGGACAACAAAAAGATCATTAGGAATACGAATAAGCGAACACAAAGCAGACGCAAGAAACAAAAAGACCTCTACGGCACTTTCGCAACACCTATCAATACACAATCACTCAGCTGATTTTTCGAGTGCGCGTATATTGGACATAGAAAGAAGAACAAAAACAAGGCTAACACTAGAGGGCTTGCGAATACAACAACGAATAAAAGACTGTGTGAACTTCAAAGAGGACGTAGACAATATCAACTGTGCTTACTTCACAGCAATCAAAAAGCACACAGTGTGATGAGATGAGCAACGAAAAGGATGCAGCGCGAATATATGTGTGTATATAGTTTTGAAAAATTTTTTTAAATTTAATTGAATGTAATGTAAGTGAAATTCTCAATGTTGTGTAAAATGTTTCTTTTGCAAATAATTGTTTTATGTTATTAATAAAAACAGATCTCCCTGAGGAAGGTACAAAATGTACCGAAACGCGTAGGAGGATAAAGGAAAACTTAGTGTTTCGCTTAAAAACCACCGGCCTAATAGCTCTTATATAAAATAATCCAAACATAATAAACATTGGCCCATCAAACAACTGAATAAGAAATAACTGCATTTTATTTCGATGGCAGAAAAAATGATTCATTAACTTACTTACTTACTTACTTAATTGGCGCTTAACCGTCTAAACGTCGCTCCTTCGCTCCGCCAACCGGCGCCAATTGGTCACACCAAGGGAGTTTAAATCGTTTTCCACCTGGTCCTTCCAACGGAGTGGGGGCCGCCCTCTACCTCTGCTTCCATAGGCGGGTTCCGATAGAAACACTTTCTTGGCCGGAGCATCATCATTCATTCGCATAACATGGCCTAGCCAGCGCAGCCGCTGCGTTTTAATTCGCTGGACTATGTTGATGTCTGCGTATAGCTCGTACAGCTCATGATTAAATCTTCTTCAGTACTTGCCATCGCCAAGGCGTAGAGGTCCATAAATCTTTCGAAGAACTTTTCTCTCGAACACTCCCAAAGCCACTTCATCTGCTGTTGTCATGGTCCATGCTTTTGCCTCATATAGCAGGACGGGTACGATAAGTGACTTGTAGAGAATGATTTTCGTTCGCCGAGAGAGGACTTTACTTTTCAATTGGCTACTTAGTCCAAAGTAGCATTTATGGGCAGGATTGATTCTTCGCTGGATTTCAGTGCTGATGTTGTTGCTAGTGTTGATGCTGGATCCCAAATAAACGAAGTCTTTTACTATTTCGAAATTATGGCTGCCAACAGTAGCGTGGTTGCCAAGGCGCGTATGCGCTGACTCTTTGCTGGATGACAGCAGGTACTTCGTTTTGTCCTTATTCACCATCCAACCCATCTTTACCGCTTCTTTTTCCAGGTTGGAGTAAGCAGAACTAACAGCGCGGGTGTTTAGGCCGATGATATCAATGTCATCAACATATGCCAGTAATTGCACGCTTTTATAGTATATTGTTCCAGTGCGGTTAAGTTTTGCAACTAGTATAATTTTCTCCAGCATCAAATTAAAGAAATCGCACGAAAGGGGGTCACCCTGTCTGAAACCTTGTTTAGTTTCGATCGGCTCGGAGAGGTCCTTCCCAATTCTGACTGAGCTGATGGTGTTGCTCAACGTCATTTTGCACAGCCCTATAAGTTTTGCGGGGAAACCAAATTCAGACATAGCGGCATATAGGGAGCTCCTTTTCGTGCTGTCGAAGGCGGCTTTAAAGTCGACGAAGAGGTGATGTGTGTCGATTCTCTTTTCACGGGTTTTTTCCAAGATTTGGAGCATTTTGAAAATCTGGTCGATGGTAGATTTACCAGGTCTGAAGCCGCACTGATAAGGTCCAATCAGCCGGTTCACGGTGGGCTTCAACCTTTCGCACAATACACTTGAAAGGACCTTATATGCGATATTAAGAAGGCTGATTCCACGATATTTGGTGCATTTTGCAGTATCCCCCTTCTTGTGGACTGGGCAAAGAACACTTAGATTCCAACCGTCGGGCATGCACTCGTCCGCCCATATTTTGCTAAGAAGCTGCTGCATGCGCCTTACCAACTCCTCGCCGCCGTACTTGAATAGCTCCGCAGGCAATCCATCAGCGCCCACGGCCTTGTTGTTTTTCAATCTGGTTATTGCTATTCTAACTTCGTCATAATCGGGCGGGGGGACATATATTCCGTCATCATCGATTGCGGGATCGGGTTCTTCATCTCTGCGCGGTGAATTGCGGCCTCCGTAATCTAAGCACTCTCTGGACATCAGTTACAAGGTCGCTATTTTCATTCCTACAGGAGTATTTCGATCAGGAGACAGCCATGTAGCTTGATGTATTTTTTTGTGCATGAACCTCGTGCTGGATATGACCATGTTTCGAGCACCGGCAAAGTCAATCAGCCTCAGTCTGTTAGGAGAAGTTTCATTGTGTAGGCTGAACTTTCCTACTGTAGGGCCAAAGACACCTTCTTTGCCCACCCTGGCGTTAAAGTCGCCAAGCAAGACTTTTATATCATGATGGGGGCAGCGCTCGCATGTGCGTTCTAATTGTTCATAAAAAGTGTCTTTCACCTCATCGTCTTTCTCCTCTGTCGGCGGATGATATACTACAAAATTTTGCTTTTATTCGGATAGCGGTGAGACGCTCGTCCCCAGGCGTGAACGCCAGCACATGGCGACAAAGTCTCTCTCCCACCACGAATCCGACGCCGAAACTGCGCTTATTCGTATGGCCACTCCAATAGATGTCACAATTTTTGATCTTCTTTCTTCCTTGCTTCGTCCAACGCATTTCTTGGATGGCGGTGATGTCAGATTTTGCTTTGGCGAAGACATCAACCAGCCGGGCATCTGCACCAATCCCATTCAGGGAGCGGACGTTCCAGGTGTATGCCCTCAATTCATTGTCCTTCAAACGTTTGCCATGGTCGTCATCAATAGAGAGTGTATTTATCCGAGGCTTGTTGTTATATTTCATTGGAGTATGGTTTTACGTGGCGGGTCCCAAGCCCAGCGCACAACCCGCTCAGCGGGGGTGAAAATATTACTTGCACGTTTATATAGCGAGCCGCTTGCTCCAAGACAGACGCCCGCTAGAGAGAAAATTAATGAGAAATTTCATACAAATATGGTAAAAGAACCCCATTTAGTTGTTCTGAAAGAGCCTAATGCTGAATTACTTGGATATGTTAATTTGGGTGAAGAAAAAAATGCAAACACAAATTAAAAAAATTAAATGAATTCTTCACTAGCAAAAAAAACTGTCAATCAATTAATTGGCATATGCAGCGATGGAGAACCAGCTAATACTGGAATAGAAAATGGTGTTATAAGACTTTTTGAAAAGCATTTAAATAGACCACTGCACTGGTTTATATGTTTTGTTTATTTGTGAGTGGGTTGAACTGTTGCTTGCACATATGTGTATACGCGCCGCGAATGGGTCGATCGCGGATTGGTTTGACCAAGGCAGGCAGGCTATTCGTGCTTTACGGGGGCATAAATGCCACAAGGCCAAATGGGGTATAAAAAGGGATTCCGATGATCGACCGCAATCAAAATCGAAAAGTCGCGGTCTTTAGTGCAGTGCCAAAAGTGAAGTGAAAAGTTTTATATTCAAAGTGCGTTTTGTTCACCTTAAAGTGTGGGTGCGCGAGTGAAAAAGTATTTTTTCTAAAGTGCGGTTTCACGCTAAAAGTATACGCGAGCGAATACAATAAGAGTGAACCTTGATACTAGGGAATCCTCCCTAGGTGCACCGCAACCACTGGAAAGCAGCAAAGTCACCGCGCTTATATAGTTACACAAAATCACACGCAAAACGTACAAAAGGATACAAACTCATTTGGTCGAAGAAAACACGCAAAAAAACAACAAACACCAACCACATATACAAAAGGAGTCAATTGTCCAATTAAGGGATTGGTTTCTGGCCAAAAGGGCGGCCAACGAGGATATATTGGCCAAAAGCGTCCAAACGGATTAGCGCCAGAATCGACGAACACCAACACACAAAAGCACGCGCTAACACAGCCAGAAAAATTCCTGCATAGCTATATTCGAGCTCAAACATATAACCGAAAACACGCAACACTATACATTTTTCACAAAACCAACAAGATATAACATAATACACTTGTATATTCACAACACAACACATTTTGGCAACGGGTTGCATCAGCTGCATTAGCAACATATTTACATTTGTTTGCCACGCAACATCGATCGTCGCCAACTTTTTGCTAAACACTTAGTGGCACAACCACCCACGTAGCTAGCAACATAGTTAGAGCACAACATCATCGGCCACATTCATCAACATTTATTCACTACATAGAGACCCACCACACCACTAATCTATCATTGAAAAATCTGAGAGCGAGAGAAGTTAAGCGCGACTCACTGTGAGCGCGCTCGCCAACTTGAATATTTTTTTCTCACCAGAGCTTGAATTTAGATTTATTACATTAGGCTGTACAACGATTACTTGTTTTTAAAAAAACAAAAAAAGGTTACTTGAAGTTTTGGAATTTTTATGAATTTGTTAATTTTTATTATTAGTTCTATAATTTAATTTGTATAAGTTTTTCTTCGAGTTTTCTTACCTTAATTTAACATTAAACATATTATTATATTTGTCGACAGGCACAGTAATTTTTGAATATTCGTGCCTAGCCCGTCACAGGAATAATAATTTGTATGCGTATGAGCCACTCACACAGAACTAATTCACAAATAATAATTTCTCTTAAATTCTTTTTCCAAATTTTTTTTGAATTCAAAACTATCACTTTTCCGGTCCACTTTTAATTTTTATTAAATTTATTTATTTTAATTACTATCTACTCGGCACTTTTACTATGTTGTTTTCGCGGTTATTTTGTAAATATTTTTTTTAATCCTAATTTGATTTAATTTTGTTTTCCGCGATTTTTATTATTTCGAGTTTTTTAGCAGGTGTATGAAAATGTGCACATGCATTGCACCGATACGCGAAACTAAAAACAAAAGACATGTGTGCATAGGATTAGCCGTGACCACGATCAATCGGCCAAAGACCTGTAACAGAACAAAAATCCCATTGTTCTGCATATGTTGTTTGTTTCTTTTTTTACTTTCAGCTCCGCACAACGATAATACCTCAGTATTAATAATCCGAAGGCGGAAAACAAAAATCTTTAGTCGTTCAAAATATATTAACGAAGAAAAATGCTTATATATGATAAAGCTCTCTAAATGCGACGAAGAACACTCACATAGTGGCGATGATATGAAACCAATATAACCAAAATAAAGCGAACAATATGATAAACTTTGATTACAAAACATCCCAGTGCTTAGTCATAACTTAATCCACAATAGCGGATATATTAATTTTAGATACAAAACAAAATTAGCTTGATTTAAAGATGAAGTCATTATTATTTTATATAATGAATGTAATAATGTGCATGTGTGTATACTTACCTGAGAATATGTTTGAATCAACGCTCATATACTATTCGCCCTATATGTTGGATGTATATATTCGCTTACGATTCACTATTGCATCCTAAAATGTACTTGTATGGATGCAACAAACAAAAATTTTTCTTTCAACAAAGCGAAAAAATAATCAAAAAAATTAAAAAAATCAAAAATAATCATTACTTTTGATTATTTGTGATTTTTTCCAGATTTTTGATTTTTTTTTTTTTTTGATTTTTTCAATAATCGGAAAAAATTATGATTTTTTTTTATTACAACCACGAATGGAGAGCAAAAAAGATTTTAAAAAATAATAACATAACATTACTTTTATTTTGAAAAATACGTTAAAATGGTCAATTCTAAGTAGAAAAATAAATAATTTAAATAAATTACATTAAAATTTAAAAACTGTGTTTTTTGCTGATTAATTTTTCTACTAAAAAGAAATTCGAAAAAAGAAAAACTATCTCAATGAAAGTTGTTGGAAATGTTCTGAACTTATTTTAGTTGTAAAGAAAAAAAATTTTCCATAATAAATTTGTTAAGAATGATAATATAGTAGTTAAAAGTTCATTTAAGGCTAATTTCGCATAATTTAAGCCCGATATCTCTACTAAAATTCAAAAACACTACAGATATTAATACAGATTCTGAAATGTACCTAAAATACCTTTAAACTAAGCCCAATATGATATTTTTCCTATAATTCTATCAGAAGCTATGAAGATTTTTTTCTTTTTATTATTATATAGATAATTGAAGTTACCCATTTGTCGATATCTTGCATGAGATAAAAATCTTGTCCCTAATAATTTTATTCTTCATCATTTTGTATTATTTAAGTTAACTTCCGAGTGGAAGTAAATAACGCCTTTTTATTAGAGTTAAGAAGATTTTTTTGTTAATAACTAAATAATAGTTTAAAAAAACTAAAAAAACACGCTTTTATAGCTAACCGAACTAAAAAATAGAAAATAATTTTCAATTAAAAAGAGTTTATATAACAGTAGTGGAAGGTCAAACAATCATTTATAGTTAATCACCTCAAAATAAAATAATAATAAAATTTAAGTTATTAACAGAATAATTTAATTCACAGTAAAAAGCGTGGGGTGCATTTGACTACATTTCATATCTTTCCTCTCAGATAGTTGCCAATAGAATGATTGTAACATTCAATATCAAGTACAACACGCTTTTTACTGTGAATTAAATTATTCTGTTAATAACTTAAATTTTATTATAATTTTATTTTGAGGTGATTAACTATAAATGATTGTTTGACCTTCTACTACTGTTATATAAACGCTTTTTAATTGAAAATTATTTTCTATTTTTTAGTTCGGTTAGCTATAAAAGCGTGTTTTTTTTTAGTTTTTTTAAACTATTATTTATTTTTAATTTTTTAGTTCACTGATGCAGGGTGGTTCCAGGGCAATGTCAAGCTAATTGCCTGTGACGACGCCAGGTCGGTAAACCACTATAGGGCCGCCGTCACGCTGATAGGGGTGGTATATCCGGGTGCGCGTCTCAAGGTAGTGGAGGCGCGTGATATCCCCTCACGACCAAGGGCTAGAGCCTGGGTTCCAGTGACACCAACGGACCCAGCTGACATCCTGGAGCTGATCCAAGAGTACAACCCGCCACAGGTTTGGAAGTCAACCCGGATAAAACCGAGCTTGTCCTCTTCACGAGGAGGTACAAAGTCCCAAATCTTACACCGCCAAGAATTGGGGCTACGTTCTTAGCGTTTAGCGATCAAGTCAAGTATTTGGGAGTCATTCTGGATAGGAAGCTATTATGGAGTGACCATATAGTGGAGCGATCCAAGAAGGCAGCAACAGAGCCGTTGCATTGTCATCGAGCCTTGGTACGTGTGCAAAGTTTCAATCAAACTTATGGCAATTCAAAGTGGTAATAAAGCCAATTGACCTTATGGTCGTTGACCTTATGTCACCACACCATCACATGAATGCATTGTCATCGAGCCTTGATACGTGTGCAAAGTTTCAATCAAACTTATGGCCATTCAAAGTGGTAATAAGGCCAATTGACCTTATGGCCGTTGACCTTATGTCACCGCACCATCACATTAATGCATTGTCATTGAGCGTTGATACGTGTGCAAAGTTTCAATCAAACTTATGGCCATTCAAAGTGGTAATAAGGCCAATTGACCTTATGGCCGTTGACCTTATATCACCACACCACGACATTAATGCATTGTCATCGGTCCCTGATTCGTATGCAAAGTTTCAAATTAATCAGACTTCTAGAAACCAGTGAAAATTAAGCTCAAAGATTCCGTTACATAAAGGCCAAGCTAATAAAAGCGTATTAAAAACAATCCACTCGGTTAATATTTTTCCTTTAATATGGGAAATTAACTCAATGAAATTAGCATAATGTCTTCATTTAATTAATAGCATCTGCCTCTGCGCAACTGTACACTCGTACGATATCTTCGAGATAGACTCACCACTATACGAGATGGATACGCATGAATCATTGATGGGCACTTCAAACTTATTCATGCCATTGATCTGCAGCGATATGACTTGGCAACAATCAGACTAGAGCAAACACTAGAAACGCTTAATGAAACAACATCAGCGGCAGAGGTACTATCGTTCCAATTAAACAGAATCCGCACAAACTTGGGCGAACTAAGAGGAAATAAATCGGAAAGAGTAAGACGATCAATTAACTGGATTGGGTCTACCTGGAAGTGGATTGCTGGCTCACCTGATGCCACCGACTGCGACGAAGTCCTTCGCAACGAAAATGTCCTCAAGGAAAATAATGATCAAGGTGAACAATGTCATTTTCAAAAAAACTAATGAACTATTGCAGAAGCTCAATGGAATCGTAACAATCACGAACGATGTCATTGATCGAAGGCACCTGGAAACGCTCCAGCAAAATATCCAACACAGAATCACACAATCCTAAAAGAGGATGTGAATGAACTTATTCGCGCCTGCCAGAAGGCTAAGGCTGACATCGTCAGTAGCAACCTTTTAAGCAAAGAGGAAGTAAACCAGCTTGTTAGTGAAATCGACATCCTCCCACCAACGCCACTGAAGCGATTGAGTATGGCAAACCATCGATCTACACCAACAGCACACTCCTTCTGTACGTGCTTATACAAGTCAATTCTGACCAACAAATTTTTGACATATGGCATTAGCGAAAATTGCCTGCAGTTATCTTCAGCTATGGTCTGCGATCGAAAATCTTTGGATTTTTTACCAGAAACTGGCTGCGTGGTATGCCTTATCAATGGCGGAAAAACAAGTTGTACCTATTCCACATACAATGAATCCACGGTAGAAGTCACTAACGATGATACAATATTCCTCGACAATTTCATCGGCACCGTAGGTTCAGGTAAAGATATTGTCTTTCTTAACGGTTATTTTATCCTTCAGATAGACAACGAAACCATTGTAATAAACAACAAAACTTACTCGAGCACTAGTGCGTCAGGAGTTCAGGTGTTTCCACCAATTTTGACCAGCATTACGAATCGGAGCATGACATTAAACCTCAAAACTGTTTAAATACCTGAAGGCAAGACCAACTGGGTTGCGCTTTCTGAATGATCAGGGCATTGTTACTTATGCTATTCATTTGGTGCATTTGGAGGAAGATCACAGCAAAGATACTCTTACTTGAAATAAACATGGCAAATCGGCTTAGTCGAAGAATCGAAAATCCTTCTTTGCCAACTAATCCGTGGGACGCAGATCTTTAAAGGGGGAGGAGTTAACACGCTGGTGGCACCCAACATGTTGCATTCTCACAGTCCAGAAATACACGTGCCGCTGTATCAGCACAAATATTGTTCCCATATTAATTGCAACCCAACTCCCTCGTCAAGGCCAAGTTCATTTACCCATAACGCGCAATAGCATATCATACTTAGTACCTCTGATAAACATTATTCGGAGACGCTATGCGCTAGACGTTGCGTCAGCAAATTCTAAATCACACGATTATGAAATAAGGGAATTGGAGAAGTGCACATTCCTGCAATGCACGAAGCCCGTGGGAAGTCAAGGCCAAGGTAGATCGCATGCAGACAACGCATGCGCCTGGCTACAGAATGTAGCTACGCGAAATGTTATAAAAGGAGGCAGCAGATCATGCAGAGGCCAGTTGCGTCGGGGTCCTTATACTAACCACTATCGTACTGTATCGAATATTAAAGAAATAAATTGTTAACTTCTTACTTGTAAATCTTCTTCCTTGTTTTCATATCTAGGGCAAGTTGGCCCTTTAATTTTTTTTAGTACAAGGATCCTTCATCCTTTAACTTCTATGTATGTGAACGAACTGATACCCTTTGCAAATGCAGGAGTTTTTTGCTCCCAGATTCTCGCTTGCATTGCTTTATTGTAACAATGTGTTTTGCTTTGATATTGTTTGGCAACAAAAACTGAAAGTCAAAACAGTCAATTCCGTACAAAGCAATACAAATTTAGTTTAAGAATTTAATAAACGCACTCTTTCCGTCTCTTCTTAATACAAACATTATTTTCCTCCCATTGGCGGCCATAGTGGTGTGATGGTAGCGTGCTCCGCCTACCACACCGAAGATCCTGGGTTCACGCTGCGTGCAAAGCAACATCAAAATTTTAGAAACAAGTTTTTTCAATTAGAAGACAATTTTTCTTAGCGGGGTCGCCCCTCGGAAGTGTTTGGCAAGAACTCCGAGTGTATTTCTGCCATGAAAAGCTCTCAGTGAAAACTCATCTGCCTTGCAGATGCCGTTCGGAGTCGGCATAAAACAAGTAGGTCCCGACTCGCCAATTTGTAGGAAAAATTTAAAGGAGTACGACGCAAATTGGAAGAGAAGCTCGGCCTAAAATCTCTTCGGAGTAAATATTCCCATTTAATACTTAAGTACCCTACTGGTGCATATGTGTGAGTATTCGTATATCAGTCAGTTAGTTTTTGCAGATTTTTTTGTTTTCTCTCTAAGCTCTGTTTTATTACAAAAAAATAAGCTTTCATTCAATAATACTTAAGTACCCTACTGGTGCATATGCGTGAGTATTCGTATATCAGTTAGTTAGTTTTTGCAGATTTTTTTGTTTTCTCTAAAAAATAAGCTTTCATTCAACAAAAGCGATGGACTAATACAAAAGTTATAAGCCTTCAAGTAAATATATCCATTTAATAATTAAGTACCCTACTGGTACATATGTGTTAGTATTCGTATATCATTTAGCGAATATTAACACATATGTACCAGTAGGGTACTTAAGTATTAAATGGATATATTTACTTGAATGTTTATAACTTTTGTATTAGTTCATAGATTTTGTTGAAAGAATATTAATAACAAGGTTCACACGGCGCATCCTGGCAAAAGCGTTTACCGATTCTGTGTGGATTTGGCTTAGGGCCTGCTATGCTTGTCTGGATCAAAGGGCTGTGTTGGCAGGTGCCGGGTCTCGTCATAGTGCTCTTCGAGATGTTATCTTTACCCCCGAGGAGGCGGGTCTAGATTAAGCAGTTGTTTGCTAGGATGTCCTGGTTTGTGACAATTTAACAAAAACTTCCTGTTCAGCATTTCTTTGTGCTCTTTAATGTTAAGCTCTTTGGCCTCACGATGTAGGTGGTGTTGGGGGGTCATAAGGAGACATCCGGTGGCAGTTCTGATTGCAGCATTTTGACAGGGCTGCAGCCTTTTCCAGTATGTGCTTTTAAGACCAGGCGACCAAACTGGTGACGCGTAGCTCATGAGCCAATTGCTTTGTACGTGGTTAGCAACGTTTCTTTATTTTTTCCCAGGTGCTGCCAGCAAGGGATTTGAGGATTATGTTGCGGCTTTGTACTTTAGATACAATTTCGGTGTCATGCGCCTTAAAGGTCAGAGTATTGTTGAACGTTACCCCTAAGATCTTTGGGCGACGGACAGTCGGTAGTGTGACACCATCGACGTGAACGTCCAGTATTTGCGACATCTGTTCCTTCCACGTCGTAAACAGAGTGACCGTGGATTTTGTCGGTGATAATGCTAGGTTGCGCGAGGTGAAGAAACTAGAAAGATCTGGGAGATAGTTGTTTATTTTAGAAGCTAATTCATCAATTGAAGGCCAGGTACCGTTGCCATAATCGTGCAGTCCTAAATTGAACGGAAGTTTGCCGACCCTTCTGATAATTTGCGGTCCATCTTTTTATACAAGGAGGAAGGTGTGAGCCTTTTATATCTTGGATTAGAGTGCCGTGGTTGACTTTGTCAAAAGTTTTTGAGAGGTCAAGTGCCACGCGCCCCGTCCTGTGATGGGGTTTTTTCCTGATTTAGTTCGCAATTTATCTCAGTATTTATGTCGTGCAGCGCGGTGGTGGTGAGGTGCATTTTGCGGAAGCCATGTTGGAGTATGGCTAGGCGAAGATTTGCCGTGAAATGAGGGAACAAGATTGTTTCCAATGTCTTCACTACTGGCGAAAGGAGTAATATCGGTCGATATGACTCGCCTTCATTAGCTGGTTTACCAGGCTTTAGTAGTGGAATTATCCTTGCCATTTTCCATTGTTCGGGAATGACAAGCATGCGTTAGGTAGTTTATTCCATCAGTGCCAAGGTGTTTTAGCATTGATGGCTATTTCGTCGGGCTCTTGATTTTGAGGGCTTGGCCTTGTGGATGGCTGCTTCAACCTCTGTTGGGGTGATGGGTGGCCCGTCTGTTTGCACGCCATCTGGCTTTGTCTGCGGAAGAATGCCTTATAAATTGTCGCCAAAAGGCGCTCGCGCATTTCTTGGAATCAGATAAGGGTTCATCGCCGAAGGCTATTCATACTTTATCGTTGTTTTTAGTTGGATTGAACATGGATTTGACGGTTGACCACAATTTACTAACACCCGCAGAGAGGTTGCAGTTTTTAAGACTCTCCTCCCATTTGGCACATTTGTGTTCATTTACCAGCCGCATAATATCCAAGTTGGGACTCCTAATATGTGGGTCTCTAGAGTCGAGATGCAACGCCAGGTCACGTTCTCTTGCTAAGTTTGCAGCTTCAGCCGGTAAATACAGTATGATTCAGGTATTCTACCGGCCGGAATAAAGCGTGCAGAAGCTAAAGCGATGACGCTGCGGAACGCATGCTCGCCTTGCCGCACATCAGTCGGGATGGGGAGAGCAGCAAAATATTGATTTGTGCAGGTTGTGTAGCCTTCCCAGTTAACTTTTCTAAAATTAGTAAAAGTCCGCTTTTCAGATGTGATAAAGTTGGCAGGTCTCTGTATTGAAAGGAGTGTGGGAAGGTGGTCAGATGCTAAAGTAATCATCGGCGACCATTCAACGCAGTTTATGACCCTTGCGCTGACGATTAATATGTCAGGCAAGCTGTGACAATTACCTGCAATTCCGGTGGGAGCATCGCCGTTTATCGTGCAGAAAGTTGTATTGTCTATTTGCTCTGCTAGCTGCCTGCCTCTGCTGTCGACTGGCAAACTGAATTGCCAGAGGTCGTGGTGAGCGTTGAAATCGCCAAGGATAAGACGGGTTTCGCCACAGAGTAGACAACTGATATCAGGGTGATAGCCACTTGGGCAGCAGGTGGCCCGGTGTAACCATCCTTTACACGAGGCACACTGGCATGAGCATGGCCGCCTGAGATAAATCCTTTTCCTACATAAGCAGCAGAACCACAGCCCGGGGTTAGGTTCAATACCTTCCCCGAGCAGGTGGGTATGGAGCTGCTCCGAGGATGACAATTTTTGTGTGATGGTTATGTATAAATGCCAGAAATCGTAGGATTTTGAGTCAGAACAATTGATGAACGTGCTAACCTGCAACCAGACCTGTTAAATTTGAATTAGCATTAGCAATAAATTAATTAGATGTCTATTTTAAGGGCCAATGATTACTTAAATTTTTTTCGGATAAAAGCAATTACTAATTGATTACCATTAGAAAATCAAAAAAAGTCATGATTTTCCGATTATTGAAAAAAATCAAAAATAACACTGGTTTACAGTCAAAATTCACCAGAGACGCCATTATGAAATTCCTATGTAAAATCACCCCCTGATCTCGAAAGTCGAGGTTATTTTTAATTCTATGGTATCGTGTTTGAGATATTTACGAATAAGGGTTTTTTTCCAAAAAAAAAAAAAAAATTAATAAATTGGGTCCACTTAATCATATATATCTCAAGAACGAATTGAGCAATTCCAAAACAGTTTGAAGCTTTTAAAAGGTAATACAAATCTATAAACTGTGCATACAACAATTTTTGCTAGGCCCTGCAGATTCAAAGAAAAAGAACAATCATTACCGATTTTTCCCATTTTTTTTTTGTAAAAATATAAAAAAAATTGTACTTTGCGAGGAAGGATCTCGAAAAGTTTTTATTTTTTTGTAGATCTGTTTTTTCCCTCTAAGCTCTGTTTTATTACAAAAAGGAAAGGCTTTCATTCAAAAAATCGGTGGACCAATACAAAAGTTATAAGCATTCATGTAAATATTCCCATTTAATACTTAAGTACCCTACTGGTACACATGTGTGAGTATTCGTATATCAGTTAGTTAGTTTTTGCAGATTTTTTTGTTTTCTCTCTAAGCTCTGTTTTATTACAAAAAAATAAGCTTTCATTCAACAAAATCGATGGACTCATACAAAAGTTATAAGCATTCAAGTAAATATATTCATTTAATACTTAAGTACCCTACTGGTACAAATGTGTTATTATTCGTATATCATTTAGCGAATATTATTGTACATGTAGGTCCCGTCCGGCCAATTTGTAGGGAAAATCAAGAGGAGCACGACGCAAATTGAAAGAGAAGCTCGGCCTTAGAGGAGGTTTATCGCACCTTACATTTATTTTTTTTTATAAATATATCCGACAAATACCTTGCGAGGGAGTGCGTATTAGCAGTCGACCGATATTCTAGACATTTACCACACATATATCTATAATACACACAATAGGCCGAAGTCTGGAAACAGTCTGCCCCACAACCCCCCGTCAGAAAATGCACAGGCTCTCCATTAAATGTGAACCAAAGTGTGAATTATTTCAATTCATCAAAAGGCTTTCATCTTGTAATCTGTTAATAGTTTAGTTACAACTTGTAACTTAAAATTCATAATCCTTAAATGAAGTCTTCTTTTGCTGTGCCGATTGAGGATTTATTCCTGGTTTTATTTTGCATCGCTACATCTTCATTTGTTCTTAATTAATGCTTATACAAACTTAAGGTGAAAATCGCATGAAATATGTTAATTATCATTTTTTTTTATATAACTCTGTTATACTAACCAATAAAAAAAATGTGTGTAGTTACTTAGTTTTTAATAAAATAAAATGCTTATTTATGCTAAAGCTCTCACACAGTGGCGATGATATGAAACCAATATTATTAAAATAAACCTAATATTTGTCAAATCTTAGAATTTTAATACTTAAAATATGACTAACTTTGATCACTAAACTATCTAAACTATGTGAAAATGCGCTAAGTCACTTTTTACGAATTTTACAGGAGACGAAAAAAACTGAATAATATTTGAAATAACCCTTTTTTCAAAATTGTGAATGAGGATACCTTAGTTGCAATACTTTTGAGTGTAGAAGCTTTGTAAAAGATAAATAAAAATTATGTATGTTAACCTAGCAGCTATTTTATGACTTAGCACAATTTCCGCACTCAAAACAAATTTTTTCTCTTGACTTAGCACTTTTTATATAACACTAAAACTATATATTTCATAAAAAATACTATTTATTTGTCAAACTATTTCTAACTATTAGCGACTCCGTGGTGTGATGGTAGCGTGCTCCGCCTACCACACCGAATGCCCTGGGTTCACACCCCGGGCAAAGCAACATCAAAATTTTAGAAATAAGGTTTTTCAATTAGAACAAAAGTTTTCTAAGCGGGGTCGCCCCTCGGCAGTGTCTGGCAAGCACTCCGAGTGTATTTCTTCCATGAAAAGCTCTCAGTGAAAACTCATCTGCCTCGCAGATGCCGTTCGGAGTCGACCTAAAACAAGTAGGTCCCGTCCCGCCAATTTGTAGGAAAAATTAAAAAAAAGGAGAGCGATGTAAATTGGAAGAGAAGCTCGCCCTAAACCTCTTCGGAGGTTATCGCGCCTTACATTTATTTATTTATTTTATTTCGAACGGTTCTGATCTGGACTCTTTTGCCGGATGGTGCGCAGACAATAACTTATTTTTAAATTCAAAAAAATGCTGTGTTGTGTCTTATTCCATAAAGACAACTGCCACATACTTTATCTACAAATAAAATGCTAAATCTCTTAATCGTTGTCAAGAGAGTAAAGACTTGGTTGCAATTTTTGACTCCAAACACTCTTTTTCTAGTCACATTGATTTCGTTGTTTCAAAATTTGTTGAAATGGTTGGGTTCAGTAGACGTAGCAACAGTGACTTTAAGGACCCTATGACGTTGAAGGCACTTTATATATCCTTGGACAGAAGTGGTATTGAATATTGGTCAATAATATGGAATCCTTTCTATGAATCTAACTCCTATAAAATTGAGAAAGTTCCAAAAATTTTTAGAAAATTGCTTTACGCATGCTTCACTGGCCAGACGGCCTCCCATCATATACCAGCAGTAACAAATTGCTTGGTATTCAGGCTTTGCATGACAGAAGAACTTTTATCTCACTCATGCTTGCCTATAATGTAATAAACTTTAGCACGAATTGCTCTGATTTATCTAATTGGTTCCTTCCATATATTCCACTGCGTGATCTTCGGCATAATAGATTATTTATCGAAATAACTCATAAAACGAATTATGCTATGAATGAACCTATAACTAGGGCTATACATTTAGCAAATCGATTCAGTAGTGTTCTTAATTTTAATAACAGCTTATATAAGTTTAAGGTTGAATTGCTTTCTATTTTTAACTAGTCTGTAAGAAAGCATGTAGTTACCGACATGTAAGAGTTGAAGTAGATTTTTGTCAGCGCAAAGCATTTATCATACACCAAAGGCAGTCTCAATTGGGTAAATCCAATTTCAAGGGGTTGCCAACACAATATATAGCACAATATATAGCCCAATTGTCAACTCACCTAACCGTGGCGAATCCTCTTTCATTGAAAGCCGAGGCTCTGGCGACCCCAGCTTCCTCATGAAACTAGGGGGTGAGGAGGGCCTAGAAGGTTTAATGTGGTCATATAAATCTTTCCCGAGATGGTCGAGCTAGTAGTACCTTAATAGTGCTTTGTTACCGGAACGTACCGGATATATATCCGGCAAAGGGTCATCAACATCGGTAACACTCCCCAAAGCCTTCGGGGAGTGTCTTATCGTTAATACTACAACAACAACAACAACAAAGCATGTACTTTTAGACTGAATGAATTAAATAAATAAATAAAATGCGCACACAAAGAAATGACTAGTAATTCAGGTTGATATTATTGACAGGTTGACTTAGCACATTTTTTTTAACAGCTGACGACTTAGCACATTTACACATCATTGCCCACAGCACGTAAAAATTAAAAATTTAAATATTTTTTTTTTGTGATCGATGTATTTTGAATTCAGTTTTAAAACTGTATTAAAATACAATTTTTTAAAAAAAGTGACTTAGCACATTTTCACATTAAGCTAACGATATGTATATGGAACATAATATGCACATGTGTATATATTTACCTGAGAATATGTTTAAATCAACGCTCATATACCATTCGCCCTATATTTTGCATGTATCTAAGTACAGTGTACATTGTACACGCCTAGATAAGCGCTTACGATTTACTATTGCATTCTTAAATGTACTTGTATGTAGAAATTATACCGTGCATGCAACAAACGAGAATTTTTCTTTCAACAAAGCGGAAAAATAATCCAAAAATTAAAAAATAATCAAAAACAAGTAAGGAAGGCTAAGTTCGGGTGTAACCGAACATTACATACACAGCTACCGAATGACAGTTTGCAACTTTTAAATTACCTTCTTTTAAAAGTGGGCGGTGCCACGCCCATTGTCCAAAATTTTACCAATTTTCTATTCTGGGTCATAAGCTCAACCCACCTACCAAGTTTCATTGCATATCCGTCTTTGGTAATGAATTATAGCACTTTTTTGGTTTTTCGAAATTCGATATCGAAAAAGTGGGCGTGGTTTCAGTCCGATTTCTTTCATTTTAAATATCGATCTGAGATGAGTGCCCAGAAACTTACATACCAAATTTCATTAAGATACCTCAAAACTTATTGAAGTTATCTTGTTTACGGACGGACGGCCGGACAGAAATGAATGAATTTCTTGTTTCGTCATTTTGATATATAGAAGTCTACATCTATCTCCATTAGTTTATGCCGTTACGGGGTACCGTTATGCGAACAAAATTAATATACTCTGTGAGCTCTGTTCAGTTGAGTATGATAAACAAAAACAAGGAAGAATAATCAAAAAAGGCTTTTTTGATTACTTTTGATTATTTTCGATTTATTTCAGTTATCGTAATAAATTATGATTTCTTTTTTGATTATTTTTTTAATCAATCGAAAATTAATCATTAAAAATATAAAATAATTGCAAGTAATCATTAAATGACTTGAAGAAAATAATCAATTGAACAGGTAATCATTACTATTCAACACAAGCACTCCAAGTGGTTATATGAGCGCACATCGCCACTTGAACGAACTCAGCTGCAGACGAAATTAATAAAGCTGTTTGTGAAAGAATATTAACAGATTAAAAAATTTCCTTTGACGAAGTGCAGATAAATAAGACGCTGTTCTCTATTCAACCAACTTAACTCTCTCAACCCTTCCGGGCTACCACCATATGAACTACGTCTTAAAATTGGTATGCCAATAATGCTTCTTCTAAATCTCAATCCTCCCAATTTACGTAATGGTACTCGACTTAAAATCATGCAAAAAAATCCGATTTTTGCGGTAGCCACTATCGAATTAATCGGTGGTAGCGGCTATTTGTTCGTGGGGTCATCATCACACGTTTTTTTTTTTGCAATAACTGTCATTTACAGAAATGTAATGTAATGAAATTGAACACACTACTTCTTCTGACCGCGACTAATACTCCTGTAGAAAATAAATATTATTTCAAAATTTAATATAATATTGTGATAATTTAATACTTTACGAAATATTTCCGTCATTTATAAGGCTACACTGCCACAATTTTATATGTCAACTTCGTAAAGTTGCCTTAAACAGTGTATTTGACTATCTTGAAAAAAGCGAGTGGCGATGCCTACTAATGCCCCTGGAATCTTTTGAAAATCTTTACATCGACTTCAAAAACGGTTGAAGATGTTGTGATACTATTTATAACCATCTTTTCTTTTCAAAATAAAATTACCCTAGGCAAGAATCACAAAATCGGTTGATTAACACGCCCACTTTCTATCCAAAAATGATTAAAAAAAAAACACATAGAACACACATACAATTTCGAGATCTGTAGTCTCTCCCGCTTCTTTCTATGTATTTGGCGATGAAAAAATATATATTGTTCATAAAAATACAATTACACGGCAATTTCAGATAATAACAAATCGAGTGAGGACGATCAAATTCGCTATTTCCCGAAATATTTTCATATCCAGCTCAAAGTTTAACATTTAAAGACCCATAAAGCTACATGGCTGTCACCCGATCGAAAAATACGGAACAGAGTATAGGAAAAATTTAAAATATTACCGAAAATTCGGCGAAAGAGGAAGGTTTCAAACCCGCCAGAACGAAAAGGACGACCTGGTAACCAATGTTCAGGCAATGCTCAGATTCTAGAGGGAAGTCGTCTACGTCTTCTTAAATGGAGGCAGCGTTGAAGCACCGGCTATGTTGATAATAAGTAAAAAACTTGGGATATATAAAACAGGGTTCATAAAAACTCCGCATCGATAACAAATATTTATCTTTTCATTGAATTCAACAAAACTCATATAATTTTTCATATAAGTACTCACGTTTTCTTCACCTTCACTATAGCAGGCACCTTGTCATTGGTGTGAGGGCTTAGCCGAACTCCATAGCGCCCGACTATGGGGCTGAATGGTTTAGGGACTGCATCAACACCGCTTCGCTTCATAGGAGGGCGGCGGGAAAACCGTTGACCAAGAACTTCCAAGGCCGTCGGTTCTATGTACCGGAGCGACTAGGGATTATTCCCGACCAAGTACTGCCATTTCAGTGTAAACCCATTTAATTTGTTGCGTCCCTCCCACAAATTGTCATCCTCCAAGCAGCTCCTTGCAGCGGGACTGCTCCATATTCTCTTGATCCGGGAAGGTATCAAACCCAATCCGGGTCCGTCTCCTGACCCCGGTCCTGAGAAATGGTTTTGCTGCACATGCCTGAAAAGAATCTTTTTAGAACGGTCATACTCTTGTCAGTGTGTGTCGTTTAAGGGATGGTTGCATCGGACAGGTTGTTCTGGGCTAGACCCCAAAACCAGACGCCCACGTAACTTCTATAAATCTTTTGTGGCTCTTTGCTGTTCACGCCCTAGGACGTCCCATAGTCTGCGCCTTAGCGCCCCCCTACCTTCCAGCAGCCCCGCTGCTCAGCTAGCCACAACAAGTACCCGCTGTTGCTCACGCCCCACGGCGCCACCAACTCACACGGCTGCTCCCACTCATACCTACAATCTCCGTAGTAGAGTGGGGAGCAATGCCGAACATAGCCCCTGCCCCCGTCTTCTTCCCCCCTCTTTTCCGGCAGCAATTGTGAAGGTCAGGGAAACAGACTCTTAGTCCCTACCTCCCTTTGCACCGTTTGCCAGCACAGAATATATACGTTTGCGACATCCGCCCAATGCAGCTCCTGCCATGGACGGTGCCACTTTCCTAGATTTTCTGGTCTTCGCGACGGTAACCCCCAACGGGTTCCATTGCGCCATGTTGCCAGGCCGCATACCCAAATATATCGGGTACCCCAATGCTTACCCAAGAACGTTTAGTCCCAGGGCCACAACAGCAGTCGCGTACTGGCCTTCCACAATCCAGGCGTAGTCACCCGTCCCTTACTCCCAGAGTGACGACATATCCCCCTATGCACTTCAGAATTCTGCAGTTAAACTGTAATGGATTAACTCGGAAGATCACGGATATAGTCGATTTCATGAAGCGGCACAACATCCGCATTGCTGCGATTCAAGAGGCTAAACTCACAGCAAGATCTGCATTGCAGACCTGTTCTGGGTATAATGTCCACAGAAAAGAACGTAAGAGCAGAAATCGAGGCGGCCTCGCGTTTATCATACACCACTCTGTGCAATATCATATATTTGATCCCGAGATCGACCGCAGGGACAGTGTCTTAGAACGTCAAGGATTATCTGTCCAGTCGGGCGATGCAAACCTAGAAATCATCAACATCTACATCCCTCCTGACACCTGTTGCCCCAGTGGATACCGCCCTAATATCAGCGCCGTACTCACTGGCAACAATCGCATTATCTTAGGCGATTTCAATGCCCATCACGATCTATGGCATTCAAACTTGCGGGTGGACAGTAGGGGTGAGATGTTGACGGATCAAATAGAAGAAACGACGTTCTGCACAATAAACGGAGACGCCCCTACACGTATGGTAGGAAGCTGTCATAGTTCACCGGATATTTCAATCGTGAGCGCAGAAATCGTAAACTGCGTCAACTGGCAGCCGATGGTAACATTGGCATCCGACCACCTGCCTATACTTATTTCGCTCGAGCGTTCCGCCGACTTCATCGTCGCAGAAAAACGCACTTTCATTAACTTTAAAAAAGGAAAGTGCGTCGGATACAAATCCTTTACAGACAATCGCTTTGCTGTCCTCCCTATCCCAACTGATGCCCGCCAATGGGAGCGTGCTTTCCGCAAGGTCATTGAATCCGCCTCAGCTCGTTTCATTCCCGCCGGTAAAATTCCAGAAATTCGGCCCCACTTCCCAGCGGAGGCCGCAAGTTTAGCGATAGAACGTGACCTTATAAGACAGCTCGATCCCGGCGACCCCCAAATAAGGGATATAAACCAACGCATCAGATTGCTTGTGGATGAACACAAGCGGGCGAAATGGGAGGACCACCTAAGCGGTTGTAACCTCTCTGCCGGTGTATGTAAACTTTTGTCCACCGTAAAGTCCCTATCGAATCCGTCTAGGCACAATGACAAAGTTTCCATTACCTTTGGCGATAAAGTGCTGTCGGATGCGAAAAAATGCGCGAGCGCTTTCTGCCGGCAATATATAATGCATTCTACGGTCGACAAAGATAGACGGAGGGCCACCAGACACGCACATAAACATAAATTCAGCGCGTCGCCACCAAAGAGGTTGAGGATGCCATCGGTAATGCTAAACCATCCAAAGCAGTGGGCCCAGACGGCATAGCCATGCCGATGCATAAAAGCCTAGGGAAAGAGGGTTTCAAATATTTAGCACATGTCTTCAACCTGTCTCTTTCCACCTTTGTCATACCCGAAATGGAAAATGGCCAAGGTAGTCCCGCTACTAAAGCCTGGGAAACCAGTTAACATAGGAGAGTCATATCGCCCGATATCTCTCCTATCGCCAGTAGCCAAGACGCTTGAAGCCATTTTACTCCCCTACTTCAAAGCAAATTTGCAGCTAGCCTGCCATCAGCATGGCTTCAGAAAACTCCATAGCACCACCACCGCGCTAAATGCATTCACCACCCAGATAAATTGCGGTTTAAATCAAAACCCCCACCATAGAACAGTACTCGTAGCGCTAGACATATCAAAAGCTTTTGATACGGTCAACCATGGCACGTTACTGCAAGACCTGGAAGGGTCTACCCTTCCCCATGTCTTAAAAGGTGGACCGCAAATTATCTGGGTGATCGGCTGGCATCGGTGCAATTTAGAAATGGAACATCAAAACCACAGGGGGTGCCACAGGGTGGTGTCCTATCTCCACTTTTGTTTAATTTCTACATTTCTAAGCTACCCTCGCTACCAGAAGGAGTTACTATCGTTTCCTACGCCGATGACTGCACAATAATGGCCACAGTCCCAGGCCCAAAGATCGATGAGCTTTGCAACAGAATAAACGGCTACCTACCTGATCTCTCCAGTTTTTCGCCTCGCTAAACCTGGCATTATCACCGACTAAATCCTCCGCGACCTTGTTTACAACATGGACTCCCAAATGCCGACCATTTTGAACATCCACGTCGATGGCACTACGCTACCGACTGTCCTACACCCTAAAATCATGGGTGTGACGTTTGATCAGGATCTACATTTTAGTGAGCACGCAACCGCAATTGTGCCGAAAATCCAGAGCTGTAACAAAATCCTCAAATCCCTTGCTGGCAGTACTTGGGGAAAAGACAAAGAAACGCTCATTACCACTTACAACGCAATTTGCCAGCCGATTGCATGCTACGCGTCCCCTATATGGTCGCCAAGCCTAAAAATAACCCACTGGAATAAGCTACAGGCCTGCCAAAATACTGCGCTCAGAACCGCCACGGGCTGTCTTCTTATGTCCCCAGAACACCATCTAAATAATGAGGCGAGAATACTCCCCATCTGGGAGAGAAATGAGATGCTAACTAAAGAGTTCCTGTTGAATACCCTGAAACCTTGGCATCCCAACAGACATCTGATTGATGAGCCAACACCGCCTAGGGACTTAAGGAGTCATCTCCGTAAGCATTTTGAGGAAATACGGCACCTGAGGACTCAGCCGTATGAAGCAAAAAAACACAAGCAGGTCCTTGGGGAACTCCACAAACAAGCGTCGGACCTTTATGCCAGGAATTGCCCGGTGAATCCAGTACTGAAAAAACAGTACCCAAAACTTGCGGAGGAGGAACGCATACTCCCCAGGGAAACGCGAGTCACTCTGGCTCAACTTCGTTCTGAATACTGTAACAGGTTAAACTCTTACATATCCAGAATCAACCCCGACATACAAAATGTATGCCCCGCTTGCAATGTGTCCCCACATGACACCAACCATCTCTTTAATTGTAATGTGGAACCAACGCCTCTAACACCCCTTTCATTATGGTCCACCCCTGTTGAAACAGCAAGTTTCCTTGGACTGCCGTTACAGGATATTGATGAAAATTTGTGATCGGTCGCAGCTATTAGGTGGGACGACGCATTGCTACAACAACAACAACAATAACTTCCCACCTCCTAGTCCAGGTGTCTATTAGATGATTTACAGCCATGGGGTATTTTCGGCTATATTTTAAGGTGGCCTTTCTGATACTGGGCCACCTAAAGAAGTAATGACGGCCAGGGGCGCTGTTGTGGCGGACGGTTTTTGTCCCCATTATTATCATTAGACCGCTGAGCTCGCCTTGTTGGGCAAAGCTTTGGTGCTATTTCAGTCTTTGATATAGGTTGAAAAAAATTAAAAGATCTTCTTCCAGGTACTGTTTTGAAATCTGAAAAACGTTGATCCAACCTGGTTTTTAAATTTCCTACGACGGTTATATCAATAAATTGAAAATTTATCTTTGAGAACTGTTGCTCGCAAAATTTGAACATTTCTTTTGGTGTGCAAATTTGGTCTTTATATGGCCTCTGAAGATTGGCTCTAGTGACTGAACGCTTCACTGAGCCACCTATGCCATCACAAGCACATTTTTCATGGCTTGTGGCATGAAAAGTCCAGGAGGCTTTCAGGTTGAAAATCTTCTTTGTGAAAACACAGATATACCAAACTCTTGAAATTCTTGTATTGACTTGCACAGCCGTCGGTGATGTATTCCAAAGATGTTACGTTTGCTAATTTGTCTTTGATATAACTGCAAATTCTTCTTTGTACTTCATAAACAAAGTTAACATCATGTTTCATATCATGGTGGAATCACCAGGTGAAGTAAATAAAAAAAGACAGAAGATGTACGCTATCTGAAACGGTAGGGATGTATTTTCGACGGTAAAAAGAGGGTAAAATTTTTACCCGCTTTGCAAAAATAGGTGTAGAAAAATAAATACCTTGCTACGAAAGCCATTACAGGAACTGCTGCTTTCAGCATATCAGTGCCACCTACCGCAGTTGTAAAATTGAATACAAAGGACCAGTGCGAGTTTACATTACTTTTAGGATCGAATAAAAATTAAGAATTCAATTTGGCCACTTTAGCTGTAATGAGCAGTAAAATTCGATGGATGCGGCAAAAGTAAACTGACCTCAACTTCAACTGCAGTTGAAACTTTCATTGAAAAAGCGGACATAAAAGAAACATGTGTTACTCAGTAGGTATATACGTCAGTTATTTAGTTGAACTTTTCTGCCTTTTGCGGAACTTAAATGGGTTTCGATGAAAAGTTTTACAGTCACACTTAGAAGTGATCGTGATACTCTTAAATGTGTTGTGTAAAATTCATTGACATGTTCATCTGCTTCGTTGATTTGTCGTTGAGAGTCGGGAGTAAAACATATGCCCTTCCAAATAAAAATAACAAACTTAATCGGAAGATGCCCCAACATTTCTTGACAATTGAATTCATGATGTATTACTTACATATGTTACCATTAATATGACCACATTAAACCTTCGAGGCCATCCCGCCTCACCGCCGACCATAAGGAACTTGGGGTCGCCAGTGCCTCGCCTGCTAAATATGTGTATGATACATTGATATTGTCCCGCGTAGGCGAGGTTGACAAATGGGTTGCGGAAGCTTTGAAGCTATAAAGCTTTGTATTGCGCTTATCAACCCCTTGAATCCCAGGATCAGAAGATGCTGATCCGAAGCGAGCTGGATTCATATATTCTAAATTACAACCCTTAAGTGTGACGTTCCTCTCATCTTAGTGGCCTGAGTTTTATGGCAAACCAGCAACAGTGAGTTAAAATTTTTTGTATATTTAGAATAATACTGTTTTAACGAAGTATTTTCAAAATAAGGTATAATACGACAATTTTGGTGTTCTTGTAGGAACTAGAAAAACATTCTTTGAAAGTCTTCACTGGCACTGTACAGGGGAAGATCATTGGTTGAATACGACGTGAATGCAAATAGTTTGTTTCAACAAAGACCTGTTTTAATTTTTTGGGAACAAATTAAACAAATAGAGCTTTCTGTTCGATAGAAAACTCGTGAATAATTTCAACAAGTTTCCATTGTTTCCATACTTGGCTAACTTGCGTACTAGGATAGTATGATCAACCTTGTCGAATGCTTTCGAGAAGTCAGTGTATATGACGTCAAGTTGCTCAGAGACACTCCACTATAGCCTTGCCTACGTAATCGAACAATTTACGTTGAAGTACGTGGTCGAATATTTTTGCCAGAGTACTCTGTTTAATAATCTGTCTGTAGTTGCAAATGTCATTGCGGTTACCAAACTTAAATATGGGAGTTATGGAGCATAATTTCCACGAGTCCAAAAAAATTCCGCTGTTCAAGCAATTTCGAAAGAGATGAGCTAAGGTTTCTGCAATGGAGTTTGCGCATATTTTGAATAATATCGGAGAAAACCCCTCAGTATCAGATTTTGCACTACTCAAGAACATGATCTGCGGTAACAACGAAATTAGAATTGGGCGAGTCAACGAACTTACCGCGAGAACGCGTTTTCATTGCATTGCTGTTGTTGTCACTCATTCTTTCTGCCATAGAAATATGATTGTTATTAGCACTAACAAATATTTGTTGGATTTCTGCCAATGATGAGCATACTTTATTAAACTCTGAGAGGCATATTGTTATTGTGCTATTCACGCAATTGTTACATTTACACATTAGATTAGCGTTTGATTTTAAAAGATTTGCTGCAGAATTATTTAATTTAACACATTTTAAATGTACTTTATGACCACAGATATCACATGAGATAAAATCTTCTCTCACGAATTCTATATGACAGCTTATACACTTAAGCATTGCAAAATAGATAGATACACGGAGCGATCAAAAACACGTCCGCACGCAACGAATGCTACTTGATGCACAATTTAGACAAGGCCTATGTTATTTTTAATCTCATTTTCAGAATGCTGGTGAAATTTCAAGTTTGAATTGTAAGTTTGACAGCATTTAATTAAAAAATAAGTCCATAACAGGCTTTTTGCTGAAAAGTACCTTTTGTCGACGAATATAAAAAGACGCAAATCGACTAAAACGGAAAATTTATAAAAATTCATAGAAAAAATAACTAAAGCGATTTTGGCAAAACTGAAAAATAAGGGTTGTTATATTTGTTCATAGATGCTGTAAAAAAAATTTCTTGCAAATCTGAGGAGGTGGGGTGTAAAAATTTCCTTTCGCTGGTTGATTTCAAAGATTTCGCACCACACTTTTTCGTAACTCGCCTAAGTAGTCAGAATAGCAGAGGCAACAGAAACGGTTTTGGCAATTCCAACCGAAATTTTGGTAACTTTCAGACTCAGCATAATAGTGGTACTTTTAATAGTAACAACAGAAACTCAGCAAAATTTTCAAAGTCAATATTTTAAACCTTCCGTAGATATAGATACCTCCAAAGTCAAAATTATAACAATGGAAATATCAATAATTTACAACAAAACCAACAACTGCCGTATAATAACAATTTTAGAAATAATTTAGAACCAATGGAAATAGATGCTATTAATTTTACTCACGGGGACTTCAATTTCTTTTCGAAGGTAGGAATTAAAAAGCAATTAAAAACCCCTATTTTATTAAATCCCCTGGTAGGTGATAACATTATAAACGAAGAAGTTACGTTTACCTCCTACTCAGTGAATTTAAAATAAAAAATAGTACTATGTCAGTTAAGTTAGTTAACTTTATTGATAAAAAGTTTGATTACATAATAGGTGTAAACATATTGCGCCCCTTGGGAGTAATAATAGACCTTAAAGATAATACCCTTTTAATTAACGACACTGTTGGGTCACCCTAATATACATACGTAGTATACATACATTATTCTATACTTATCATGACTATTTTTTTTGTACAAAAACTAATTACTGTAAACCATACATTTTTGCTCTCCTTATAAACACATATCCTATTCTGCATTTCATGAACTCAATAAAAGTTAGTACTTGTATAGCAATCGAGCGGTCGCGTTTTTATTTATGTTCGGCGAAAAGGGTGCTAAGTGAGTACAAGTGAACAATTAAAAGGCAATAGAACACAAGCTCCAATACATATCATTGCAGCAACAACAAATTAAGCTGCAAAGTCAAAAAAGGTCTTTTGACTATTCAGACACAGAAATAAACTTTATTGAAAATGGTTTTACTATTTCCTATGAAGAAATTTACTATCTAGAAAAAATTTAATTAGAACAAGTGTCAGCCGACATGGCAATTCTAAATAAGTAAAAATACGATTTTGAAGAGAGAAATCAAATGAACGAGACGAAGCAGTCTGTCTCGAACCTTCAGAACGAAACGTCGTATTTAACACAATCATAATTCGCTTAAAATACATTAAAGTGTATATTCATCATTTCTAATAATAATACTTTCTTCATTTAACATTAAATAAACTAGCGCGCGTCTAATTAATTATTCGGAGCTCTGACAAAAGTAGATATGCCATCGTGATAGTATCAGAAGTGTGCGAAACCTATACCACATAAAAAAAAAAATTGCGTCGAAATTGTGAAATTGCAAAACAAGAAAAAAATAAAAGAAACGATAGTATACATACACACACAAATGTACATGCGTCGACGTGCAACGCGTCGAGTTTGCAACGAACGGTCGGTTAAATTGAAAATTCTACGACTTTAGAGTTCATCATAAAAACGAAAGGGATAGCGAAAATATTCCTATACTAAAACATATGTGTGTTTATGTTGTATGCAAAAGCGTCGTATCAACCATTTTAAAACATCGCAAAACTTCTCAATTCGTAAAAGCTGAACTCGCATTTTCAATTTCTAATTAGACAAAAACATGAACTTTCGTAGTATGACAGTTAATGATCTGCGCAACAGATGTCGCGAGCGCGGAATTGCAAAGGCGGGAAACAAACACACTTTAATCGAACGACTCGAAGAATATGAAAATGTAAACAAAACCGCGAACGCGAACGCAAATGATACATTTATGAGTGCAAATGAAACGATGCTTATGCAAAGAATAAATGAATTAGAAAAAACAATTACCGACTTGCAAGTGAGTGTAACGCAACGTGAGTGTGAAATTCCAACGCAAAGCAAAAGCACTCAAGCAGTATCTGAATTTCGTCCGTCGGTTGGTTCGTCACCACAGTCCGAACAAATTACGACTTGCATAAATTCGTTTGTGTCGGTACCGCTTACGTGCGTGCCGCCAACTAGTGTATCATATACACACGCACATTCATCGCGAATGAGTACAAATATTCAACCACCGTATATATCAATAGCAAATAACGTGCACCCGTATATGCAAGTCAACGAGCATTCTTATTGGAATAGTGAGAATATTCACAGTGTAAATTATATGCCACCCATGTCTGTTTATAATGGGCATGCTCAGTTGTGTAATGACGAAAATTTCACGCAAACGCGATTTTATAATGAACCGAATATAAGAAGCAATATGCAGCCGAATAGTTTTCATGCTCATATGCAACAAAATTATCCATTTTCAAATGTAAATATACGACAAAATCCGTATAGTAATGTGAATGAAGTGATAGCACTTCTATCCGAATTCGACCCGTCAAATGAAACATCACTAAGTGCAAATCAATTTATAAGAAGAATCGAAATGCTACGTACTGCATATCAGTGGAGTTACCAAGTGTTATTATTCGCCGTACAGCAAAAATTAAAAGGGCATGCGAAATATTGGATTGATTGTCAAAATATTTTTAAATCGTGGTCGGAATTCGTCGCGAAATTTTGTATTGATTTTGCAACCGTTGAAAACGTCGCGGATATACACATAAAATTGGGACGAACGCGTCGCCAACGTAGCGAAACTCCACAAGACTATTATTACAAAATGTTGTCGATGGGTACAAAAGGAGGAATTCCTGAATTTGCTATCGCGCGGTACATAATAAACGGCATTAACGACCACGATCTCCGTAAAAAGATCTCGAACGATTACGGAAATTGCAGTAAGTTGCTACGCGATATTCACAATTATTCGGTGTACAATAACATAAAATACGAACCGCTGAACTATAAACAGAAAATCGACGAATATACGGCTACGTCCAAAAGCCAAACGAAAAATGTTGGTGAACGTGAAATACCATCAAACGCTAAAGTAGGTGAAAGCGAAACACCTAAATCGGTTAAATGCTATAATTGTTTGAAAATGGGACATTTTTCAATAAATTGTTCAAAACCACAACGTGTCGAAAGATGTGAAACTTGTAAACGTACAGGTCATAAAGCAATAAACTGTAAACAAGCGAAAGCAAAACCTAAACCAAATACGACAGTGAATAAAATAAATGATGTAATTCAAGATACAAACTTGACAAAAGTAATCAAAGTAAACGATTTCGAAACAAAAGCTGTAATCGACTCTGGTAGTACGTGTTCGCTAATCCGTCATTCTATAGCCGAAAAAGTGGGCACACTTGTAGAATGTAAACGCGTTTTAAGAGGATTCGCAGGAGGCGAATATATGTGTAAAGCAAACATTTCAGTTGTGCTTGAAATTGACAAAAATCATAACCAAGCCGTATTATTAGTGGTTAACGATGATCATATTGATGAAGATGTACTCCTTGGAAGAGATGTGTTTTGTAATAACAAAAATAGGCTGGTTATAGAAAACAATAAGTGTAGTTTCGAGAAATTAGAGAATGTATAGAATATCTCAACGATCGGAATTGAAAGCTATTATTGAAGCAAACCGCGATATATTTTCTGAGTCTGTATCCGACCTAGGTACATGCACAGTCTCGAAAATGAACATCGAATTAACCAACGATAAACCAATAACTTTAAAACCATATAGAGTTCCGTTCGCTAAACGTAAAATATTATCTGATATTGTATCTGAACTATTAACAAATGGAGTAATTCGTCATTCGGAAACACCTTAAGCGTCACCGGTCGTGTTAGTTGAAAAAGTCAATGGGGAATCGCGATTATGCGTGGAGCACTAAATAAAGTTACAGTGAAAACCCCATATCCCATGCCAATAATCGTCGAACATTTCGCACAACTATCGGGAAATAGTTATTTTACGACATTGGACTTACGAATGGGATATCACCAAATAGAAATCGAAGAGTGTGCGAAAAAGTTTACTGCTTTCGTGACTACGGATGGTCACTATGAATACAATAGAATGCCATTTGGCCTGGTCAATGCGCCTTCTGTATTCAAACAAGTAATGAATAAAATAATTGCGAAAATGAGGGCGGGTGAAATACTCGTATACTTGGATGACGTCATAATTCCAAGTAAAACGGTTAAAGAAGGTTTATCACGTCTTACAAAATTTTTAAATATTTTACGAGAAAATGGTTTAACACTACGTTTTTCAAAATGTAATTTTCTGGCTGAAGAAATACACTACTTAGGCCACGTAATAAAAAAAAATGGTATAAAACCGGGAGAAAAGAAAATAATCGCTATCAAAAACTTTAAAGTACCCTCTAGTATAACGGAAACTAGACGATTTTTGGGTTTAACTGGGTTCTTCCGGAAATTCGTGCCGGAATACGCGCTAATTTCGAAACCAATAACGAAACTTCTCGCGAAATCAAACGAATCTTTTGTATGGTGTCGTGAACAACAAGAAGCATTCGAAACCTTGATCGAACGTTTAAGCAACGCTCCAATTCTCGCGTTGTACGATAGGATGGCCGAGCATGAAGTACACACCGACGCATGTAGTGTTGGACTTGCCGGTGTGCTACTTCAGTCAAACGACAATAAAAGGTGGAAACCAGTATTTTATTTCAGTAGGCATTGCACGACTGCAGAAAGTAATTATCATGCGTACGAACTCGAGGTACTCGCCGTAGTCGAATCCCTCGAACGCTTTCGAATGTATGTACTAGGCAAGCATTTTCGCCTAGTAACGGACTGTTCTGCCATAGCTAAAGTCAAAACTAATAAAGAATTAAAATCTCGTATCGCGCGTTGGTGGATGAAACTTTAAGAATTTGATTTCGATATAATTCATCGCCAAGACACCCGTATGGCTCATATAGACGCTTTGAGTCGCGCACCAGATCAGCCACCAAACGACGTAGAACCGGCTGGGTTGGTAATGAAAGTTAATACTTCATCCGAAGACTGGCTCTTGACAATGCAGTTGCAAGATCCAACGTTATCATCGATAGTATCAGTACTTAAGCAAGAGAAGAAAACAGATCAAGACGCCCAAATTCAACAAGTCTACGAAATTAAAGATCATCGATTATATCGCCATACGAAGGATGGATTACGATTCGTTGTACCAAAATCAGTTCGTTGGAGAGTAGTGCACTCTTGCCATGACGAAATGGGGCATTTTGCACTCGACAAAATGATCCAACGAATTGCGACACATTTTTGGTTTCCTAAAATCCGCAAATACGTTAAAGATTATTTAGCAGCATGTCCAGATTGTTGCTACAACAAATCTCGTCACGGTGTGGCTGAAGGAGGCTGCATTATAATGAACCTGATCTCATGCCATTTCGGGTCCTCCACGTCGATCACTTAGGACCTTTCGTCAAAAGTAATCGTGGTAATTGCTACGTTCTGGCAATATCCGATAGTTTTTCCAAATACCTGGTAGTGAAGGCAGTACGCAACACGAAAACCACCGCGATAATCAACGCACTAAACGATATGACAAGCTACTTTGGACTGCCTGTCAAAATCATCACCGATAGAGGTACATGTTTTACCTCGAAGCAATTCGAACAGTTTTGTGGAAAAAATTTGATCCTACATATTAAAAACGCCGTACGTACACCTCGCGCCAACGGCCAGGTTGAGCTAGCTAACCAAACCATATTAAATTATCTTCGAACATCAACCGATAAACCAAAAGAGTGGGATTGTCATCTACGAAACGTCCAATGGTCAGTCAACTCACAGCGCAACGATACGTCAGGTTATTCGCCGAACGAACTAGTTTTTAATTTTCGTCTCCGCGATATCGTACAAAATAAGCTAATTGCAGCTATTCACGATACAACCGATAATCCGAATCCGCTACCAATCGACGAAAAACGGCAACAAGCCCTTGAAAATATTAACCACGAACGAGAAAAATGGAAACGTAGGTTCGACGATAAGCATCGTACTCCGACAATATACCCTGAAGGTAGCCTCGTTGTTATTGAAAACGAGCCAGCAGCAACTGGCGAATCGAGAAAGCTGCAACCAAGTTTCGCGGACCATACGTTATTACCCGAAACTTGGGAAACGACCGATACCTCATAGAAGATATTCCTGGAATAAAAATAACAAATCGCAAATTCTGCTCAATATTTAGTACCGACAAAATAAAGCCCTGGTGTCACATTGCACCCGAGCTCGACGAATACGACGACGACGACGACCATCAAATCGAGGTCGATTTGGAGTCAGGAAAGGCCGAATTGTCAGCCGACATGGTAACTCTAAATAAGTAAAAATACAATTTTGAAGAGAGAAATCAAATGAACGAGACGAAGCAGTCTGTCTCGAACCTTCAGAACGAAACGTCGTATTTAACACAATCATAATTCGCTTAAAATACATTAAAGTGTATATTCATCATTTCTAATAATAATACTTTCTTCATTTAACATTAAATAAACTAGCGTGCGTCTAATTAATTATTCGGAACTCTGACAAACGTAAGTAGATATGCCATCGTGATACAAGTAAGGAAGGCTAAGTTCGGGTGTAACCGAACATTACATACTCAGCTGAGAGCTATGGAGACAAAATAAGGGAAAATCACCATGTAGGAAAATGAACCTAGGGTAACCCTGGAATGTGTTTGTATGGCATGTGTATCAAATGGAAGATATCAAAGAATATTTTAAGAGGGAGTAGGCCATAGATCTATGGGTGGACGCCATTTAGGGATATCGCCATAAAGGTGGACCAGGGCGGAATCTAGAATTTGTTTGTACGATATGGGTATCAAATGAAAGGTGTTAATGAGTATTTTAAAAGCCTGTGGGCCTTAGTTCTATAGGTGGAGGCCTTTTCGAGATATCGCCATAAAGGTGGATCAGGGGCGACTCTAGAATTTGTTTGTACGATATGGGTATCAAATTAAAGGTGTTAATGAGTGTTTTAAAAGGGAGTGGGCCTTAATCATATAGGTGGACGCCTTTTCGAGATATCACCATAAAGGTGGAACAAGGGCGACCCTAGAATTTGTTTGTACGATATGAGTATGAGTATTTTAAAAGGGCTTGGGCGTTAGTTCTATAGGTGGACGCCTTTTCGATATATCGCCATAAAGGTGGACCAGGGGCGACTCTAGAATTTGTTTGTACGATATGGGTATCAAATGAAAGATGTTAATGAGTATTTTAAAAGGGAGTGGGCCTTAATTCTATAGGTGGACGCCTTTTCGAGATATCGCCATAAAGGTGGACCAGGGGCGACCCTAGAATTTGTTTGTACGATATGAGTATGAGTATTTTAAAAGGGCTTGGGCGTTAGTTCTATAGGTGGACGCCTTTTCGATATATCGCCATAAAGGTGGACCAGGGGCGACTCTAGAATTTGTTTGTACGATATGGGTATCAAATGAAAGATGTTAATGAGTATTTTAATAGGGTGTGGGCCTTAGTTCTATAGGTGGAGGCCTTTTCGAGATATCGCCATAAAGGTGGACCAGGGGCGACCCTAGAATTTGTTTGTACGATATGGGTATGAGTATTTTAAAAGGGCGTGGGCCTTAGTTCTATAGGTGGACGCCTTTTCGAGATATCGCCATAAAGGGGGACCAGGGGCGACTCTAGAATTTGTTTGTACGATATGGGTATCAAACGAAAGATGTTAAGGAGTATTTTAAAAGCGCGTGGGCCTTAGTTCTATAGGTGGACGCCTTTTCGAGATATCGCCATAAAGGTGGAACAAGGGCGACTCTAGAATTTGTTTGTACGATATGGGTATCAAATGAAAGATGTTAATGAGTATTTTAAAAGGGAGTGGGCCTTAGTTCTATAGGTGGACGCCTTTTCGAGATATCGCCATAAAGGTGGACCAGGGGCGACCCTAGAATTTGTTTGTACGATATGAGTATGAGTATTTTAAAAGGGCTTGGGCGTTAGTTCTATAGGTGGACGCCTTTTCGATATATCGCCATAAAGGTGGACCAGGGGCGACTCTAGAATTTGTTTGTACGATATGGGTATCAAATGAAAGATGTTAATGAGTATTTTAAAAGGGAGTGGGCCTTAATTCTATAGGTGGACGCCTTTTCGAGATATCGCCATAAAGGTGGACCAAGGGCGACTCTAGAATTTGTTTGTACGATATGGGTATCAAATGAAAGATATGAGTATTTTAAAAGGGAGTGGTGGTAGTTGTATATGTGAAGGCGTTTTCGAGATATTGACCAAAATAGGGACCAGGGTGACCCAGAATATCATTTGCCGGGTAACGCTAATTTATTTATATATGTAATATCACGAACAGTATTCCTGCCAATATTCCAAGGGCTTTTGGTTTCGCCCTGCAGAACTTTTTCATTTTCTTCTACTTAATATGGTAGGTGTCACACCCATTCTGCAAAGTTTTTTTCTAAAGTTATATTTTGCTTCAATAAACCAATCCAATTACCATGTTTCATCCCTTTTTTCGTATTTGGTATAGAATTATGGCATTTTTTTAATTTTTCGTAACTTTCGATATCGAAAAAGTGGGTGTGGTCATAGATTTCGGCCATTTTTTACACCAATACAAAGTGAGTTCAGATAAGTACGAGAACTGAGTTTAGTAAAGATACATCGATTTTTGATCAAGTTATCGTATTAAAGGCCGAGCGGAAGGAAAGACGGACGACTGTGTAAAAAAACTGGGCATGGCTTCAACCGATTTCGCCCTTTTTCACAGAAAATAGTTAGGTATACGCCCTTACCAAATTTCACAAGGATTGGTAAATTTTTGTTCGACTTATGGCATTAAAAGTATCCTAGACAAATTAAATGAAAAAGGGCGGAGCCACGCCCATTTTGATATTTTCTTTTATTTTTGTATTTATTGCACAATATCGTTACTGGAGTCGAATGTTGACATAATTTACTTATATACTGTAAAGATATTGAATTTTTTGTTAAAATTTGACTTTAAAAAAATTTTTTTTAAAGTGGGCGTGGTCGTTCTCCAATTTTGCTAATTTTTATTCATATAGTAATAGGAGTAACGTTCCTGCCAAATTTCATCATGATATCTTCAACGACCGCCAAATTACATCTTGCAAAACTTTTAAATTACCTTCTTTTAAAAGTGTGCGGTGCCATGCCCATTGTCCAAAATTTACTAATTTTCTATTCTGTGTTATAAGGTCACACCTACCAAGTTTCATCGCCTTGTCTGTCTTTGGCAATGAATTATCGAATTTTTTCGAAATTTTCGATATCGAAAAAGTGGGCGTGGTTATAGTCCGCGGACGGACGGACGGACGGACATGGCTCAATCAAATTGTTTTTCGATACTGATGATTTTGATATATGAAAGTCTATATCTATCTAGATTCCTTTATACCTGTACAACCAACCATTATCCAATCAAATATACTCTGTCAGCTCTGCTCAACTGAGTATAAAAATTTAAAGATTTCATACCTACGAGTTTAAATAAGGAAGAGAATAAATTGCTAGAAAATTTTCTACATAAAAATAAAGGCATTTTATGTTAATGGTCAAAACTTAACAACAACTACCTGCGTAAAGCATAAAATAATAACTAATTCTAATAAAGTAATATACTGCAGAAATTACAGTCATCCACAAATATTAGAAAATTGTCAAAGTAAGATGGCAAGCCTGGAGAATAAAGAGATGAGAAAGAGCGAAACCACGAACAACAGCTAAGAAGTGAGACGAAGAGCAGCTAGTCGGTTGGTAGATGAACGGTCATCACGGGAAACGTACTTAAATTTGTCATTGAAAATAATTAAACTTTGCATTGTACTTTTTTAAATTCTTATATTAAATTAAATTCCATACTACATATTAAACAATCTTTGGTCTTTAAACATTTCTTAACAACTCAGACAGCGGGATTGTATATCTAAACGCCTACAACAAAACGAAACGTTGTACAAATATACATACGTACAAGAAAAAAATTCTTCGAGAACTTTTCAACGTGGAAAGAGACGCAAATTGCTAGTGCCCTGCAAAAATTGTTGGATCATGTAGTCCACTGGAGTACTTACAGAAACGATATAATATAGAGACATTGCATAGACGAAAAATCGTGTGAGGCAAGCTTCACAAAATTCTAGTAGGTCACATTCACCACTTACCACAGCAGAATTTGTTAAACTACCACTGTCTGTATTTGTTATTTAATAATTGTTTGTACACTTTTTATTCAGCTAATGTGTTCAGAATTTTAACTTTTACTCACTAAAACTCCAATCAGTGTATTTCTGTGCTTAAATTATGTTAAAAATTGTATTAAAGTTTTTAACAAAAAATATATCAGCTTTTTAAATTTTTGTTGTGTCAGAAAAATGAATATGCTAAGTTTCGGAGAATAGAAGGGATGCGAGCAGAACAATTATCTCAGTTAAAAGAGCATAGTGTGAGTATAATATATAAGTACATTTTTACACTAGAAACTGATTATTCTAATCTTGAGAGTACAATAAACTTTGAAACCCGATTTCCCAACATTTTCATTTTGGCATATTCATGCTTCTGGCAAGCGGGCGACGTTATTTAAATAATTTGCTCAATAGTGATTTTCAAACATTTTTGTAAACGGTCGGTACATTGCATTACTTACAAATTTTACATTCTTTGCTAAAGTGGATGCTCATATTTTCTCTATTAACTAGATTTTAAAAATCAATATTGATTTGTAGTCTCATTTTCTGTTGACACATCTAAAAGAAAAATTGGTTTGAAACAGGAATGGGCAGTTCATGGCACCTCAATTTATTAACCGCTAAAAAAAAAACCCCTTTCTTCCATTCCTAACCATTCGCAAGAGCGAATTTTTTGACAGGTAGGTATGGCAATGGAGGAATATAAAGATTTTTCACTTGTATGAATTCCCAATGTTCATAAACAAATTTATTTCTTGTTTGAATTTGTGCACAAATTTTTCAAAATTGGTTCGTTTGGTTAGTGTCACCTCTTAATGTTATTTTGGTGTGATCGGCAATTAAATACGTTTACCTAATGATCGTAGTATTTGGTTACAACGCAAATATATTGAAATGTTGGTAGATTTTTGGGCTTTGGTGGTAGACGTGGTAGAAAATGAAAATGGGCTAACAAGTTGGTAGATCTACCAATAAAGTGGTACAGTTCGTGCACTGCGTAGGCATTTGAAGAGCGAAATACACTCACAGCCATAGGTATTAGTGTGTATACAGCATTGAAAATCGGTAACATAATTTGTAGCAAAGCAAATTAATATGGATAGCAATATACAACGACGAAAAATCAAAGTTAAATACAACGGAAGAGAAAGAAATAATAAAAAAAAAAAAAAAAAAGAAAGAAATAATAACGAGAAGTAAAATTTTAGCGAACGGCAAATGTTTAAATTTACAAGGACGGTGAAATAAAGTATTAACGAATTGTTTTTTCTAGTGATAATATTTTATTTTACATGCATAATGATCAAATTAAATACGCTAAGGGTAATTCAGTTGAATACACTGCTGCGGCCCAATGGTTTGCCAACGACTGGTATTAAGGCAGCCAAAGTATCGAAGCTTCAAGAAGTTTTAGGCGTGGATGAAACAGATCCGGTAGAACTTGAAGACTTGAGTCAACAAATGATTTAAGAACACAACTCAACAGTTTGAAGAAAGCAATGACTGGGTTAACGTCAGCACTTGGCACATTCAATTTAAATCCACCACAGGTACCAAACAACAGCGCACCTGAACAAGTATCTAATGATAACGACCATGCTGAGTCAGTTTTAAATGAATCAACTTGGGAGTCAGCTGATGATTTACGTAGAGTATCGTATCCAAGAGTAACTATTCAAGATATGATCGGGGTGATGCCCGAATTCGACCCACTCAAAACGTCAACATCACCAACGCAGTTTTTAATCCGAATTGAGCAGTTGCAAAAATGCCACGGTTGGAAAGAAGAAATGGTGTTCATTGCAGTTCAGCAAAAAATGAAGGGTATGGCCAAACGTTGGCTGGAGGCACAACCAGTTTTTCAGTCATGGTCGCGATTCGTGAACGCATTCAAAATCGATTTTCCTTCAACACATAATGCAGCTGAGGCACATAAAATGCTTATGAGACATAAGCGGAAAAATGGTGAAGACTATGTAGAATATTATTATTCTATGCTAAATATAGGTAGACAGGGTTTGGTGGATGATGTTTCCATCAATACGCATGGTCTCAACGATGGTGCATTAACAAAAGCACTAGCAGCAATGAGCTTTGGTACGTGTAGTCAATTATTACTTGCGCTGAAGAACTTGACGATGACAAGTAGTAAATCAACGACATCCAACGCAGCAAACATTGAAGTTCGAAACGAATTCTAATTCGAAGCCAACGCAATTGTAATGAGAACGGTAATATCGCAATCAAGTGTCCACAACCTCAACGAAAGATACGTTATACTGTTATGTACAAAAATAGGGCACGAAGCCAAGAACTGCAACAAGAAACCAACAGTCGCAAAGACTGGTAACCACAATGAAAGCAACGAAGCTCCTCCGATCATGAAATCGGTTGAGTTAAATGGAAAACAGTTCGAAGCATTTATTGACACCGGAAGCGTTTGCTCTTTGATACGCGAATCAGCTATAGGTGGTATGGATATACTGGAGGCTAACAGATGCTTCACGGTATTCGGCGGGTCTAAGGTGCAAGTGGCAAAGCAAGTCAACGTCGTCACAAATATTAATGACGTTCAACAAGAAATAACTCTTTACGTTGTCGCGGATAGACTGCTGCGCTACAAAATTTTATTGGGTCGCGATGTCTTACAAAACAATGGGTATAACATGGTTATATGCAGAGATGTATTACAACTAGACGAAGCTAAGTTAAATAATTTTAATATATTCAGCCACTTATCTGAAGAAGAGAAAAACAAGGTACGTAATATTTTAGTTGCTAAGCAAAATTGTTTTGCGGAAGATATTAGCCGCATTGGTAGATGCAAAAACGCCCAAATGACGATAGAGGTAACTAAATCAGGTCCTATACTTGGTAAACGATATCAAGTTCCCGTTTCACAACCCAGAGTTATCGAGAATTTTGTCAGAGCTGTTGGACAACGACAATATACGTCCAAGTAGTTCACCACATGCAGCTTCAGTACTTCTAGTAAAAAAATCCAAGGCGAAAGTAGAATGTGTATCGATTATCGTGCACTTAATGAAGTTACGGTTAAAAAAACTACAATGCCAATAGTGGAAGAACAACTCTCACGTCTTTCGGGTAATAAATATTATACGACATTAGACATGACGTCCGGTTATTACCAGGTACCGATGAACGAAGAATCAAAAAAGTTTACAGCATTTTTAACTCACGAGGGTTTGTTTGAGCGTAACTTTATGCCTTTTGGTTTGGTAAACGCGCCTATGGTTTTTCAGGAAATAGTTGTAAACTTAATCAAGTCACTTAAGCATCGTGAACAGGCGGTAAGCTATGTTGATGAGGTCATTATAGCCACGAAGACAGTCGACGAAGGTGGTATGGTACTTAAAGAGTTTTTGGAAGCTACCGAAGTAGCAGGTCGCACGCTTAGACCATCTAAGTGTAGGTTTATGGCCAAACAGGTACAGTTTCTTGGTCACGATAGCAACAGTGAGGGAATGCGTCCCGGCGAAAATAAAACAAAGGTCATCGAAGAATATTCAAAACCATCTTCGACCAAAGAGGTGCGACAGTTTTTAGGAGTGACAGGTTATTTCAGAAAATTTGTCAAAGATTATTGTATATTGGCTCGTCCATTAACGATGTTGCTTAAAAAATGCAGAGTTTGTTTGGAATCAGGAACAAAACGACGCGTTTGAACAACTAAAAATGATGATAATCACTAAGCCCGTACTAACAATGTACGATGCAACCAAGCCACATCAGATGCATACGGATGCGAGTTCCATAGGACTATCCGGAGTATTACTACAAAACGACAACGGCACGGAATGGAAACCTATATTTTATTTTAGTAGACAATGTAGTGAAGCTGAAAGAAACTATGCCAACCATGAGCTAGAGGTTCTGGCAATAGTTGAAACTTTGCAACGATACAGAATGTATTTAATTGGACAAAAATTTAACGTAATCACGGACAGTAATGCTATAGCCGTGACAAAAGCAACTACCCCATTGTTACCCAGAGTGGCTAGGTGGTGGCTCAAACTACAGGAGTTTGATTTTCAATGTATCCCGGGCAGGTGCAAAGAATACACTGGCTGACGGCTTAAGTCGAAGTCCAACTCTTCCACCAACGGAACCAATAACGATAGCGGAATCAGTATACCAATTGGTCAGTATCGACGATTGGGTGTCAGCAATGCAGAGACAGGATGAAACCCTAAAAGAGATCGTCGATGTTCTTAACGGTAAGGAAACATTTAACGCACGTCAACTGAAGCATGGTCAGAAACGATATAATACAGAGACATTGCATAGAAGAAAAATCGTGTGAGGCAAGCTTCACAAAATTCTAGTAGGTCACATTCAGCACTTACCACAGCAGAATTTGTTAAACTACCACTGTCTGTATTTGTTATTTAACAATTATTTGTACACTTTTTATTCAGGTAATGTGTTCAGAATTTTAACTTTTACTCTCTAAAACTCCAATCAGTGTATTTCTGTGCTTAAATTTCGTTAAAAATTGTGTTAAAGTTTTTGGTGTGGTGAAAGTGACCTACTAGAATTTTGTTACGCTCCGCTGCTTTCCACCGAAGTTTGCGCCTGCCACATCTTTATTTTCGAAAATCTTTGGCATGGTCAACGTCTATATCACCGATGGGCAAAACGGTTCGTATGACCGTTTTGCTCATACGGGCACGCTTTGCACATTTAAGTGATAGGTGAGGGACGATCAAGTGCAGGTATGTGGGGCGAAGAACACAGGAAGAGAATAATATACAAACACACATAAGATTGATAAAGAGAGAGTATTTGGCCTTATACATATGTGGAAAATAGAGCTGCCACCGCTCTTATTATGTTCAAATTATTAAGCGTTTTAGGATAAACTATCCTTTATTTACCGGCGGTTTCGCTCGCAGTAAAGGCCACAAATATGTAATGTCGCTTTTGTGTTTCACAACTCAAACTGAGTTTTCAGTTGTAATTTTAAAAGTTCCTGTATGATTCAAATCATAAACAAAGCAAGTTTTAAAATTAGAAAAATGGTCGGCGTAAATTAAACACACATGCAACACATGCTCCAACAATTTCTGCAGTGTGGATTTACGATATATGTATGTGAGCTGAAGAAATTTGAAAATTCCTCCATAATTTGAAATTTATAAATGAAAGCAGTTATGTTTATAATAAAACTGGTAAAATTAGTCGTTGTTTATGCGATTGGTACCTTTTTTTATTTGTAAACTGATACATTTCTTTCTAGGCTCACGGTAACACTGCCAACAAGTCTGAAAAGGGTTTCGTTTTCCCACGATTGTATGCGAAACGTGCATTAGTACGTTTTTCTACTACTACTTCCTCTAATGCTACTGCTTTAAAAACAATTTTTAAAATACTTTTATGTATATATTGCAAAATGAATCGGCTTGCATATAATTAAATGTATGTAAAGGCGAAATGAATGTCAATAATGCGCTGCTTAACTTAAAGTTCGCTTCAGTCTATGGTTATTCCGTTTTTCGTATTTCTTGCCAAAAAATGTATGTTTTTGTTTTCTTACTATTGCAACACAGTTTGGGAATTGGTTTTCGAGGTTGAGAGAGAATATTTTCATTTCAGTTTTTCCGCAACCTTCTTGCGATGAATATCGTTTGAGGCGAAGCGTACGATATTTCCAAGGTATTTTTTCACTCCCCTAATACGCCAAAACACACAAACGTCTCACCTAGCACTCGCTGGCACTGAAACTGATTTAGGAGCCGAAAATAGGCCCATCCCTGGTCTATATCGTAAAGTAAATGGAAATAAACTACTGGTAGTTCCGAAGGGCGTGAAATGGCGATTAACAAGAGCGTGCCATGACGAAGCAGGTCACTTCGGGTTGGAAGACTTGTAAAAGGTTATCCAAAGACTTTTTGTTTGCTCGTATGCGTCAATATGTGAAATCTTACATAGCATCATGTCCAGAATGTTGTATCAAAAAAGTCACAGGGTGTAAAAGAGAAGCCCAGCTAAATATTAGCGATGCTGTACCAATACCATTCCGTTGCTTACATATAGATCATTTAGGACCATTCGTACGCAGTAAACGCGGTAATTTGTAAATTCTTGTCACTGTTTGTTCATTTACGAAATATGTAGTTATACGACCATTGCGGAATACCAAAAACTACCCCAGTATTAACGGCATTACAAGATTTTATGACGGTTTACGGATTTGCAGTGCAAATTGTTTCGGACAGAGGCACTGCCTTTACCTCCAAAGAGTTTCAAAACTTTATCGAACGATACGACATCCGTCACACAAAAGTAGCAGTATGCACACCTCGCGACAACGGTCAGGCAGAACGGGTCAACAAAACTTTTTTGGCATCGCTTAAATGCAGCAATAAATCCGACAAGGATTGGCACGACGCACTACCACAACTTCAGTGGTGCATAAACTCTCAAAGCAATGCAATGACCAAGCAGAGTCCAAATAGCCTCGTTTTTACATATAAATTTCGTGACGTCACCACAAATCGGTTGATTCAGGCCGTGCAAATGAACGTGATGATACTAGTCACCACGACGATTTCTGAATGGAATCAGTGGCTGAAGGAATCAATTCTGAAAAGGCCAAATGGAAGCAACGGTTTGATGCGAACCATAAAACGCCAAGAACATACAACGAAGGAGATTTGACATGGTTAATTATGTACCTCAACCCACTGGTACCTCGCACAAGCTTGATCCGTCGTACAAAGGACCATATTTGGTAACCAAAGTTTTACCTAACAACCGATACGTAGTATAAGATCTGCCAGAAAATTTAACACGACGAAACCCCTATGTAGGCTTAATCACAAATGAAAACATGAAACCCTGGTGTACTCAAAGTTTAGTAGACGACGACTTGGAGATTGGAAAATCCGATCGCCGCAACAATTGCAATAATATCGATGGGTACGACAGCGAAGAATCGTCCGGAGATACGATCGATCAGGAAAGGCCGAGCTGTCAAAGTCAGATGGCAAGCCTGGAGAATAAAGAGATGAGAGAGAGCGAAACCACGAACAACAGCTAAGAAGTGAGAAGAAGAGCAGCTAGTCGGTTGGTAGATGAACGGCCATCACGGGAAACGTACTTAAATTTGTCATTGAAAATAATTAAACTTTGCATTGCACTTTTTTAAACTCTTATATTAAATTAAATTCCATACTACATATTAAACAATCGTTGGTCTTTAAACATTTCTTAACAAAATGAAATAGAACAAGTAAGGAAGACTAAGTTCGGGTGTAACCGAACATTACATACTCAGCTGAGAGCTGAGAGAAATCACCATTTAGCAAAATGAACCTAGGGTAACCCTGGAATGTGTTAGTTCTATAGGTAGACGCCTTTTCGAGATATCACAATAAGATTGGACCAGGGGTGACTCTAGAATGTGTTTGTACGATATGGGTATCAAATTAAAAGTATTAATGAGGGTTTTAAAAGGGAGTAGCCCTTAGTTGTACATGTTAAGGCGTTTTCGAGATATCGACCAAAATGTGGACCAGGATGACCCAGAACATCTTCTGTCGGGTACCGCTAATTTATTTATATATGTTATACCACGAACAGTATTCCTGCCAAGATTCCAAGGGCTTTTGATTGCGCCCTGCAGAACTTTTTCATTTTCTTCTACTTAATATGATAGGTGTCACACCCATTTTACAAAGTTTTTTCTAAAGTTATATTTTGCGTCAATAAACCAATCCAATTACCATGTTTCATCTCTTTTTTCACACTTGGTACAGAATTATGGCATTTTTTTCATTTTTCGTAATTTTCGATATCGGAAAAGTGGGCGGGGTCATAGTCGGATTTCGACCATATTTTATACCAAGATAAAGTGGCTTTAGATAAGTACGTGAACTAAGTTTAGTTAAGATATATCGTTTTTTGCGCAAGTTGTGTTAACGGCCGAGCGGAAGGACAGACGGTCGACTGTGTATAAAAAATGGCGGTGGCTTCAACCGATTTCGCCCATTTTAACAGAAAACAATTATCGTCATAGGATCTATTGAAATATTTACTTTGAATAAATAGGAGTGAAGACTTCTAAGGTCTGATAATCATTGCCTTTATTAAATAAATTCTTTCTCTTTATATAGTTATTTTCTTAACCTATACATTCGTAATTATCTTAATACTAATAAACTAAAAATATGTACATTGGTAATGGGGTATGCCTACATGTAAGTTTGTATACAGGGTTTGCATACATGTAGATTTGTATGCATGACTCCATACATGTAGATTTGTATACGTTATTAGCAACGTCAGCAGATCAATGCAAGTAATTTGGTTAATATTATGCATACATGTAAGTTTGTATGCTTGCTCGCAACGTTGGCAGATCAACGCGAGTAATTTGGTTAATGCTATGCATACATGTAAGTTTGTGTGCCTGTTCGCAACGTCAGCAGATCGATGCGAGTATTTTGGTTAGTTCCCATAATTGGTTGTATGTAAATAATAAGCAAAATTTATTAGCTGTGAACGGACAAGGGTTTCATATTCGGCATTCCATTGATGTTAGCTAACCGCTGGGTTAGTTCAATAATTTATGTTGGATAATATTGTAATATGATTATTACTAAAATGTATTTGGCATAGCAGTTCATGATGCGTAATGCCGCAAGTGTATTACATAGATAGGTATGACGCATAATGCTACACCATCCGCCTTAGAAAAAGAGTGTTATATAATTGTTTTGTGAACAATTGTATAAGACTCTTTGTCGTATTTTTAATGATTTTGATATTTTACTGTTACTTGATACTGTAGTGAAAGAGGTTGTTTGCTTTGCTTCTGATTTGCTGACCTTGATGTTTTTATTGTTTACATTTTACATACATTTTTTCCTTTGTTTTTGTGCAAGTCCTTTTTTCAAAATTTTAAATTTTTAGATATAGAAATTTTAAATTTTACTTATTTTATTTATTTTGTTTATTTTATTTATTTTATTGCCGGATTTTAAATGTGTCGACCCATCTAAAATCCGCTTGTTTTTAGAAGCTTTTATTAATTAATCGGATAAATTGGAATGATTATTTGTTTTAAATTAACAAAAAATATTTTAAATGGGTTTAAGTCTATTCTTATGGACTATTCTTTCTTTTATTTTGTTTGTACTATCTCTATTTCCTATACTATTAGGTATTAACGTATAATTATTATTTTTGTCTATACCTTTTACTTTATAGCTTCCTTTATATTTATTATCTAGCTCATGGGTAGCTTCTTCTCTTACTAATACTAAATCTCCTAATTTTATTTCCTTACTGGTGTTACTTTTGTCGTAAGTTACTTTTTGTTTTTCCTTAGCTTCTTTCACTAATTTTCTAGCTCTTTGTTGTGCTATTTGAAGTCTATATTTGATTTCCTTATCATATGCCTCGTGATTATATACTGCGCTTATTTTATCCTCGTTTAAGAATTCGTATGTCGGGGGATTTTTCGCAAATATAAGCTCGTAAGGGCAATAGTTGTGTAAGGTCGATGGGGTCGTGTTGTAGCAGTACGCGAAATATTTTAGGTATTCATCCCAATCATCTTTGTCACTGGATATGTATGAACGTACATATTCATTAAAGGTTCTATGACTACGCTCTACAGTGCCCAAAGTTTGATGATGGTATGGTGTTGAGTTTTTGTGCTCAACTTTTAGCAATTTGCACAGCTCTTCGAATAATTTATTTTTGTATTCGGATCCCATATCTGTTAGGATTGTTTTCATGGGACCATAAATCTAAATGAAATGCTCGAATATAGCTTTAGCAACTGTTAACGCATTTTTGCTCGGGACTGGGATTGTTGCCAAGTATTTTGTGAGATCGCATATAATGGTAACTGCGTATTCGTTTCCGTTTATTGACCTTGGCAATGGTCCGACCGTATCGATCTGTACTACATCGAAAGCTCTCGGAGGTATCTCCGTTATTGTCATTGGCTTTTTTATATGCTTATTTGTTTTATTTTTCTTGCAGTGGATGCAGTTATTTACGTATTTCTTTATGTCACCTCGCATATTTTTCCAGCAATAGCTTTGTTTGATTTTCTTTATCATTCGATTTATTCCTGGGTGGCCACCACTAATAGGATAGTCATGATATTTCTGCAGAATTTCTCTAATTTTCCCGGGACTAGTCACGTACACAACCTCTGGGGTTAGTGCAATTGTTAATTTTTTGAGAACCCTATTTCCTAATTCAAAAAATTTGCCTACTCGAGTATAATTACTTTTAAACAATTTGTCCCCGAAGGACAACTGTATCTTTTCAAGTCCTAAATTGGCGGCTTCTTTTTCGAACCTGATAAAGAATTGTCCTAAGTCAATTTTATCATCTACAATTAGGTTGCTTGTATTTATAGTGCTACAAATTTTCTTTCCCTTTTTGAAATATAATTTCGGGGGATTGAAAACGAGCCTGACATGTCTTTTTACTTCAAATTTATTTAGCGCTTCATATATTTTGGGGTTCTCAGTGTGACTTTCTTGAATTTTAGCATTATTTTTTATATTTTTAGCTGTTGATCTAGTTGTGACTTTCATTATTTTGCATGCTTCCACTGATATTTCTTTTAAATTTGTTATGTTAATGCGAGACAATGCGTCCGCGATGTGATTTTCTTTTCCAGCAATGTACTCCACTTCGAAATCATACTCCTCTAAATCAAGTCTTATTCGTGTTAACTTAGATGAAGGGCTCTTCATCGAGAAAAGGTATGTTAAAGGGCGATGGTCGGTTTTAATTTTGAATTTTCTACCATAAACGTATGGTCTGAAGAATGTTATGGCCCAATGGATTGCTGCTAGTTCTTTTTCTATTGTAGCTTTGTTTGTTTCACCTTTTGTAAAGGATCTAGAGGCGTAAGCAATTGGTAACTGCTTGCCATCATGTTCCTGGCTAAGGACTGCTCCGCAAGCATACCCACTAACGTCTGTTGTTATGCAGAATTCTTTATTGAAGTCGGGGTATTGCAAAATTTTTGGGCTGATTAATGCTTCCTTTAAATAGGCAAACATTTTTGACATTCTTCTGTCCAGTCGAAGGAAACATTCTTTTTGCAAAGCCTAGTTAATTTTTTTGAGTATTCTGCGAAATTCGGTACAAATCTTCTGTAATAATTGCAGAACGCTACGAATCTTTTAACTTCATCTGCTGTTTTTGGTGTTGGGTAATTTTGAAACGTCTCACATTTGCTTGGGTCGGGTAGTATTCCCTCGCTTGTGCATTTATGTCCTAAATAAGTTACTTCTTCGCTGAAGAATAGGCATTTGTCTGGATGTAATTTTAAGTTTTATTTCCTACAAGTAGTAAAAACATCTCTTAAGTTTTTCTGAACACCCTAGTACAACTTAATTATCCATATATGGAAAGGCTTGGGATGGTTTGAGGCCTGCAAATGCCAGTGTCATCATTCTTTGGAATGAGTTTGGTGCTACTTTTAATCCATAAGGTAGTCTTTTGAATCTATATGTACCATTTTCTGCTGTGAACGAGGTTATATCTCTAGAATCTTGGTGTAATTCTATTTGGTGAAAACCTGACATAAGGTCAAGGCATGCAAAATATTTTGCTCTTCCAAGTTGGTCTAAAATATCATCAATTCTTGGAAGTGGGAATTTATCCGCTGCTAGTTTTTTGTTTACTTGTCTGTAGTCAACTACCAGTCTCCATCTTTTTTCAGTATTACCTGGTAGTGATTTTTTAGGTACCACTAAAATTGGGCTGTTGTACTCTGATATTGAGGGTTCTATGATGTCATCTTCGATCAATTTATTAACCTGTTTGCTTATTTCCCCTTTTTGTGTTTCGGGCAATCTATAATTTTTTATATATACTGGGGTGTCATCTTTCAGGTGTAATTTTTGCTTGTAAAAATTATTAGAGGAAATTGGTTCTGTTTCTAGTGCAAATATGTCTATGAATTCTGTGCATAATGAGGTTAATTCTGAATTCACAAATTTTGGGAAATTTTTAGTTAATCTTTTTAACTTTTCTGTGTCATTACTTTGTTTATTGTGTGTGTTTGTTTTAATTAAATTGTAGTCGTCTAAATTTTCAGTATGTATTTTGTAGTTTTGAATAGTTGTGTTTTTATGTGTGGTGTTTATAATTCTGACAAAAGTTTGTTCTTTGTTTGTAATTGTGTTCGCTATGAAAATTCCTTCAGATAATTGTTGATGGGGTATGAAGATGGTTTTATTATCAGTGTTTACTGTTATCTAATGACTTCAGATCTAGCAGGGATCGTAATTGTGTTGGCAGACAGATAATTTGTTAGGTACATTGTGATTGTTTGGGGAAAATCATATGGTCTTAGGATTAGTTTATCTTCCTTTTTGCCATAATCTAGAATACAATTATATTTCTTTATAAAGTCCAAACCTATTATACCATCACATGGTATTGGAAAGTCGTCTTCTACGACGTGAAATTTATGATAAATTAGAAGGTCGTCGCCTTTTAAATCAGCTTTAATTGTGCCTAATGTACTGGTTATACCCTGACCAATGCCCTTTAGGTCTGTTATTTGTTCTGTATTTATCTTTGTATGATTAAGTACTTGATTTTTTTTAATTATGGAGATATCTGCTCCTGTATCTACTAAAAAATTTGAAATTGAGTTATTTAATGATGTTTTTGTAGATATGTAACTATTTAAGTGTAGGTTTAGTACACATATTTTTCTATCTACTGATTTTGAAGTGGAGTTTCTTGGTTTTCCTGCTGGGTACAATTTCGAACGTTACGGGTCTGGTTGTACTGTCTGTTATCATTTTGGGTTTGTGCTCCTCTTTGGGCATTATTATTTGTTCTTGAATTATTATTGTATCTCGGCTGTGGTCTAAATCTTCTGCCTCGGTAATTCCCATAGTTGTTACTTCGGTAACCTCCACGGAAATTACTTCGATATTGATTTTGTTGCCGTACATTTAGAATTGTGTTCGAGCTGCCTGTGACTTCCGTGCAGCTGTTTGTGAATTTTGACATTGCGTCGTTCATTGTTGTGAACGTTCCCGCTTGCATAATCATTTTCACTTTATCATTGGAGCAGTTCTTGCACATAGCTTTGACTGCTGCTTGGGTAGCATATCTCGTTGCCAGCTCTGGGCTTAATCCGTCCGAGATATAGGCTCCCTCCAATTATCTTTTCTATATCTTCAGTGTATTGATTTGCAGTTTTGCCACGCTGTTGGATATTCAGGAGTTTTGCTGTCAAAACTTCTACTGATTCGCCTTTGATTGCAGTTTTGAATCTTAGTTTTATTAGTGCGATTGTATTCTCGTTACTTATGAAATTTCTTGCCGTGCCTTTTAGCTTAGTCTTTATCATTGTTATAGCTATGGCTTCATGATTATCCTTGATTTGGTCGAGGATATCGAGGGCATCTAAGAAACTATGCAAATTTTCAGGTTTGCCGTCAAACTCTGGCAGTACTTATGAGGCGGTTTTGATGAATTCTACTACGGTTTGTGGCATTGTGATTTTATGTGGGAATTCTAGTGGTTTATTTTCTTCTACTGACGAAGTGTGACTCAATGGTGGTGATGGAGTGCGAATTTGGGGCAATTCAGCTAGAACTGAGTTAAAGTCAATTTGGGGTTTTTCTTCTACTGTAGTTGGTATAGTTATATCTATGTTGTGTCTAGCTAAAGAGGATACCAATTTGTCTCGTACGTGGGAAAAGAATTGGTATGCTTCTGCTTGGTGTTCTTTGGTGAGTATATTATTTACCCTATTGATTACCTGTCCTATATTATTTAGTGCTTCGACGATCGTGTTTAAATGTTTCTCTATAGTTTCTGGCTTTATCGTGATGTTTTTATTTATGCATTTGTATGCTTTTTCTGCCTTAAGTTTTTCTTCTGATATCGCTCGAAGGTTTGTTCCCATTTGTTCATTTCTCTCTTGGCGGCGCATGAGTGAGGAAAAAAAAAATTCTAATTTTGAAGGGTTTTTATAAGGGTGACCTAATCATTCCAATTTAGTAAGAAAATGTTTACGTTCATTTGTATTATTTATTTTTTATTTCTTAATTCTCTAATTTTTTCTTTCAATTTTATTCTATCTTCCGTGTTGGTTGTAATATTTAATAGTTTAAAAGTTTCAGCTATTTCCTTCTTCTTTTTAAATTGTTTACCTCCCCGTTTTCTTTTTCTTATTATTGTCGGGGAAGGTATTATAGGAATTTCTTCCTTCTTGTAAAGTTTGTTCCGTCGCCGATATTCCTCTATTGTAATCGGTGTTGGACCTGGCTTAGTTGTTTTATTTATTTTAACTTCTTCTGCGATTTTTATAAATTCCTTAATGGTGTCTTCGCACTTTTTAAAGATTTTATGAAAATATTCTTCAGTTTTTATTTCTTGCATATTAAAGGAGATAGCTGAGTTTTTCTTTTTTTTTTTTCTATAAGAAATTTTAATTTTCCTGTTATTTCTTTTTTTCTATAAAAATTGTTTCTTTAAATTTTAACAAAGTAAATTTTATATTATATATTTTTTTTCAAGTTCAAAAGAAATTGTTTGTACATACTTTTTTTTACATTTTACATTATGTGTTTTTTTTTGTTTTTTTTTTTTTTTTGAAATTTTTACGTCTTATTTTTTTTTTCTAAAAAAAAATTCCTAAGCAAAAACTCTCGTTTTTGCTAATGGTTTAGCGTCCGTAAAGGCCACCCATGGGTATGACGCATAATGCTACACTATGTCATTACTTTGTTTATTGTGTGTGTTTGTTTTAATTAAATTGTAGTCGTCTAAATTTTCAGTATGTATTTTGTAGTTTTGAATAGTTGTGTTTTTATGTGTGGTGTTTATAATTCTGACAAAAGTTTGTTCTTTGTTTGCAATTGTGTTCGCTATGAAAATTCCTTCAGATAATTGTTGATGGGGTATGAAGATGGTTTTATTATCAGTGTTTACTGTTGTCTAATGACTTCAGATCTAGCAGGGATCGTAATTGTGTTGGCAGACAGATAATTTGTTAGTTACATTGTGATTGTTTGGGGAAAATCATATGGTCTTAGGATTAGTTTATCTTCCTTTTTGCCATAATCTAGAATACAATTATATTTCTTTATAAAGTCCAAACCTATTATACCATCACATGGTATTGGAAAGTCGTCTTCTACGACGTGAAATTTATGATAAATTAGAAGGTCGTCGCCTTTTAAATCAGCTTTAATTGTGCCTAATGTACTGGTTATACCCTGACCAATGCCCTTTAGGTCTGTTATTTGTTCTGTATTTATCTTTGTATGATTAAGTACTTGATTTTTTTTAATTATGGAGATATCTGCTCCTGTATCTACTAAAAAATTTGAAATTGAGTTATTTAATGATGTTTTTGTAGATATGTAACTATTTAAGTGTAGGTTTAGTACACATATTTTTCTATCTACTGATTTTGAAGTGGAGTTTCTTGGTTTTCCTGCTGGGTACAATTTCGAACGTTACGGGTCTGGTTGTACTGTCTGTTATCATTTTGGGTTTGTGTTCCTCTTTGGGCATTATTATTTGTTCTTGAATTATTATTGTATCTCGGCTGTGGTCTAAATCTTCTGCCTCGGTAATTCCCATAGTTGTTACTTCGGTAACTCCCACGGAAATTACTTCGATATTGATTTTGTTGCCGTACATTTAGAATTGTGTTCGAGCTGCCTGTGACTTCCGTGCAGCTGTTTGTGAATTTTGAAATTGCGTCGTTCATTGTTGTGAACGTTCCCGCTTGCATAATCATTTTCACTTTATCATTGGAGCAGTTCTTGCACATAGCTTTGACTGCTGCTTGGGTAGCATATCTCGTTGCCAGCTCTGGGCTTAATCCGTCCGAGATATAGGCTCCCTCCAATTATCTTTTCTATATCTTCAGTGTATTGATTTGCAGTTTTGCCACGCTGTTGGATATTCAGGAGTTTTGCTGTCAAAACTTCTACTGATTCGCCTTTGATTGCAGTTTTTAATCTTAGTTTTATTTGTGCGATTGTATTCTCGTTACTTATGAAATTTCTTGCCGTGCCTTTTAGCTTAGTCTTTATCATTGTTATAGCTATGGCTTCATGATTATCCTTGATTTGGTCGAGGATATCGAGGGCATCTAAGAAACTATGCAAATTTTCAGGTTTGCCGTCAAACTCTGGCAGTACTGATGAGGCGGTTTTGATGAATTCTACTACGGTTTGTGGCATTGTGATTTTATGTGGGAATTCTAGTGGTTTATTTTCTTCTACTGACGAAGTGTGACTCAATGGTGGTGATGGAGTGCGAATTTGGGACAATTCAGCTAGAACTGAGTTAAAGTCAATTTGGGGTTTTTCTTCTACTGTAGTTGGTATAGTTATATCTATGTTGTGTCTAGCTAAAGAGGATACCAATTTGTCTCGTACGTGGGAAAAGAATTGGTATGCTTCTGCTTGGTGTTCTTTGGTGAGTATATTATTTACCCTATTGATTACCTGTCCTATATTATTTAGTGCTTCGACGATCGTGTTTAAATGTTTCTCTATAGTTTCTGGCTTTATCGCGATGTTTTTATTTATGCATTTGTATGCTTTTTCTGCCTTAAGTTTTTCTTCTGATATCGCTTCGAAGGTTTGTTCCCATTTGTTCATTTCTCTCTTGGCGGCGCATGAGTGAGGAAAAAAAAATTCTAATTTTGAAGGGTTTTTATAAGGGTGACCTAATCATTCCAATTTAGTAAGAAAATGTTTACGTTCATTTGTATTATTTATTTTTTATTTCTTAATTCTCTAATTTTTTCTTTCAATTTTATTCTATCTTCCGTGTTGGTTGTAATATTTAATAGTTTAAAAGTTTCAGCTATTTCCTTCTTCTTTTTAAATTGTTTACCTCCCCGTTTTCTTTTTCTTATTATTGTCGGGGAAGGTATTATAGGAATTTCTTCCTTCTTGTAAAGTTTGTTCCGTCGCCGATATTCCTATATTGTAATCGGTGTTGGACCTGGCTTAGTTGTTTTATTTATTTTAACTTCTTCTGCGATTTTTATAAATTCCTTAATGGTGTCTTCGCACTTTTTAAAGATTTTATGAAAATATTCTTCAGTTTTTATTTCTTGCATATTAAAGGAGATAGCTGAGTTTTTCTTTTTTTTTTCTATAAGAAATTTTAATTTTCCTGTTATTTCTTTTTTTCTATAAAAATTTTTTCTTTAAATTTTAACAAAGTAAATTTTATATTATATATTTTTTTTTCAAGTTCAAAAGAAATTGTTTGTACATACTTTTTTTTACATTTTACATTATGTGTTTTTTTTTTGTTTTGTTTTTTTTTTTTTTTGAAATTTTTACGTCTTATTTTTTTTTTCTAAAAAAAATTCCTAAGCAAAAACTCTCGTTTTTGCTAATGGTTTAGCATCCGTAAAGGCCGCCCATGGGTATGACGCATAATGCTACACTATGTCCCTACCAAATTTCACAAGGATTGGTAAATTTTTGTTCGACTTATGGCATTAAAAGTATTCTAGACGAATTAAATGAAAAAGGGCGGAGTTACGCCCATTTTGAAATTTTCTTTTATCTTTGTATTTTGTTGCACCATATCATTACTGGAGTCGAATGTTGACATAATTTAGTTTTATACTGTAAATATATTAAATTTTTTGTTAAAATTTGACTTTAAAAAAAAATTTTTTTTTAAGTGGGCGTGTTCGTCATCCGATTTCGCTAATTTTTATTTAGCACACATTTAGTGATAGGAGTAACGCGCCTACCAAATTTCATCATGATATTATCAACGACTGCCAAATTACAGCTTGCAAAACTTTTAAATTACCTTCTTTTAAAAGTGGGCGGTGCCACGCCCATTGTCCAAAATTTTCCTAATTTTCTATTTTGCGTCATAAGGTCAACGCACCTACCAAGTTTCATCGCTTTATCCGTCTTTGGTAATGAATTATCGCCCTTTTCCGGTTTTTCGAAATTTTCGAAATTTGGTTGTAGTCCGATTTCGTTGATTTTAAATAGCGATCTGAGATGAGCGCCCAGGAACCTACATACCAAATTTCATCAAGATACCTCAAAATTTACTCAAGTTATCGTGTTTACAGACGGACGGACAGACGGACGGGCGGACATGGCTAAATGAATTTTTTTTTTTCACCCAGATGATTTTGATATATAGAAGTCTATATCTATCTCGATTAGTTTATGCCGTTACGGATTACCGTTATGCGAACAAAGTTAATATACTCTGTGAGCTCTGCTCAGCTGAGTATAAAAAACAATAAATGAAATGCTAAAAGAAAACATAATACGCCCTAGTGAGTCGCCATATAATTCCCCATTGTGGATAGTAGAGAAAAAATCAAATAATCCGAATGAAAAGAAATGGCGCTTAGTAATAGATTTTAGGAGGTTGAATGAAATAACTATAGATGATAAATTTCCCTTACCCAACATAGAGTCACTATTCGATAAGTTAGGTAAGGCCCAATTTTTTCGTCATTGGATTTAGCAAAGCGTTTTCATCAAGTTTTAATGGATGAAAGGGATATTGAGAAAACAACTTTTTCAACGCCTATGGGTCATTATGAGTTCATTCGAATGCCCTTTGGTCTCAAAAACGCCCCCACTAGATTCCAGAGAATGCTTAATTATGTTTTATCGGACTATATTAAGCTTACAGAAAATTTTTAATGAGCTAAATGAATACAACCTCAAGATACAAATTGAAAAATGTAAGTTTTTATCCAAGGAAACAAACTTCCTTGGCCATATTATAACAAATAAAATAAAACCGAACCTTGAAAAGATTGGTGTAATTGCGAATTTAGAGCTACCAAGGACAGTAAAAGATATAAAATCTTTTCTGGGCCTAACCGGATATTACCGGAAATTTATTAGGAACTATTCGTTGGTTGCAAGTCCTATTATTAAATATTAAAAAAAAATAGTAAAATCGATATTAATGACAAATCGTACATAAAGTCCTTCGAAAAGCTGAAAAAAAATTTTAATAAGAAGTTCACATTAACCACCGATGCAAGTAAAGTAGGCATCGGTGCAATTTTGAGTCAGGAGGGGAAACCTGAAAGTTACGCCAGTAGGACTTTGAATGGGCACGAAAAGAATTACTCCACGTTAGAGAAAAAGTTATTAGCCATTGTGTGGTCAATAAAGTATTATCGTCCGTACCTTTATGGCCGAAAATTTCTAGTCCAAACGGATCACCAGTCCTTAAAATGGCTTTATTCGCTTAAGGAACCAAATTCGCGAATTATTAGGTGGACAATTTTATTAGACGAATTCTTCTTCTATATTGAGTATCTCAAAGGGAAGGAAAACAGGGTTGCCCACTTTCTGAGTAGGGTTCAGCTGACTCAACCATTTTCAGCGGAAGTTCATAATATGGAGGAAAATTTAAACTCTAGCTTCTTTGTAATAGATAAAATTTTAAATAAATATAGAACACAAATAAGACAAGTTACAAATAAACGTAAGGAAACAGAAACACTTTTTAAAAAATATAAAATAATATACATCTCTGAAAATGATTTAAATAATGCACACTACTTAAACGATTTATTCAGGCGACAATTGAAAAATGGAAAAGTTGGAATACACTCAGAATTAGACGATAATAAATACAATATAATAAAAGCTAAATTAACTGAATTATTTTCTATTAATAACAAACTTAATTTTATTAAATGTACCAAAATTGCGCGCGATGTTGAATCCGAGGAATCTTTGTTGAATATCATTAATGATATTCACACAAAAGGTAACCATAGAGGAGTTCAAGAGAACTTTGAAGAATTAAAAGATAACTATTTTAACCCTAAACTAATAAAATTAATAGACAGATATTGTAATAACTGTAGAATATGTTGCGAAAATAAATATGACAGAAAGCCTATACGTAAACAATTTCAACATACGATAACGCCAGAAAAGCCTAATGAAATAATACATATAGATATTTTCCAATTACAAAAACCTCTTTTCTAAAAAGTATAAAAAAATTTACGAAAACAGGAACTGCGCATAAGTTAAGCGATAAAAATATGGTAACAATCAGAACTAAAATTGAAGAAAGCATCATCGCATTCTTGGGAAACCCCGATAAAATTATTATTTTATTTATTTTTATTTATTTGGATTAAAGTCGACACAGACACAATGCGGTCGACTACTAAGATATATAAAACATAAAATTAATGTTACAATTAAAAATAATTAAATTCAACCGTACATATGAAAGAAAGTACAAAATATCAGGCCAGACGTGACAGTATTGAGTTATGCAACGCGGAAAACGACTATTCAAAACTGATGCAGTTATACAAGTTGTTCTAGAGCGAACACCAGCTCCGCAGTGGATTATTTTTGGCAAAATTTTGCCGGCAAAGTAGTAAATAAAAAGGCACAATGTGCCTAGACGTTCTACGAGGAACAGCAAATGCAGCAATGAGCTTGTGAATTAACATTACCACGAGTAAAGTTCTTCGATTTTCTAAAGTTGGCGGATTTATAAGGAGAAGCCTATTTCTATATGGTGGCCAATGTGCACTAGAATCCCAATTAAGAGCACGTAGTGCAAATATAATGAATTGCTTCTGTACTGACTCAATACGCTTTATAAAGTTTTGATACCCTGGGCACCCAGACACACTAACAATACTCTAAGATTGGTCGTACCAACGATGTGTAGAGGGTCTTAGTCAGATACGGATCATTAAACTCCTTAGCTTCACAAAACCGAGTACCTATACCCGTTGCTTTCCTTACCATTGAAGAAATATGCATATTAAAAGTCAGTTTAGGATCAAGAAGAACGCCTAGATCACTTACGACAGATATACGCTCCAAAGGCGTGCTGTCTAACGTATACGATGTCAAACTTGGCTTCACTCGGTGAAATGTCATTAGTTTGCACTTTGAGCAATTCAAAACTAGTAAATTTGCAGTAAACCAGCATTGAAATGAGTCCAAGTCTGCCTGAAGAGACTGAACACGGGAAGACTCCGAAGGCAAGTATGAGTAACAAAGTTTAACATCATCCGCATACATAAGAGTTCGGGAATGTATAATAGTTTGTGGTAAGTCATTTATAAACAAGGTAAAAAGTAACGGACCCAAATGACTACCCTGAGGCACACCAGACGTTACATTAAACAACCTAGAAAGACTGTTTTTAAACAAAACTTGTTGAGTCCGATTCGCGATATAGCTTTCGAGCCATACAAGTAAATGCTTCGGAAATCCAAGTAAATCCAGTTTGTAAACTAAGAGCTCATGATTGACAGAATCAAACGCTTTACTGAAGTCGGTATAGATCACATCCGTTTGCCTATTGTTTAAAAATCAATCCATTACAAAAGAAGGAAACTCTAGCAAGTTGGTAGTAGTTGATCTACGCGGCACAAAACCATGCTGGCAGGGCGATAATATGGAGCTACACATGTGTTGAAGTTGACATGTAATTATTCGCTCAAATGTTTTGGGAATAGCTGAAAGCTTAGCTATACCTCTACAGTTCTCGATACTAGACCTACTACCTTTTTTGTGCAAAGGTATAATAAATGATTTCTTCCAAATCAATGGAAAAGTGGCAGATTCCATAGATAATTGGAATAATTTATGTATCGGCTCAGATAAGTTAACTGTACAGTATTTGAGTACACAACTAGGAACACCATCTGGACCCGGAGAAAAAATCGGTTTCAAACCGAGAAGGCTCTGAAGAACAGTATTCTTATCAATTGCTGGATTAGGAATGCAATTAAAACCTTCCAAGTTGTAGGAGTGTTGACCGGGTTGAAAACGTTTAGATGAGTAGGTCAACTTGAAGAATTCTGCAAATAATTCCGCAATATCATTATCAGAAATAGCGTTCTTGCAACCAAAAGAGAAGGTAGCTGGAAAACCAGATGTTTTCCTCTTGGAATTAACAAAACTGTAAAATCGTTTCGGATTGTTGAAAAATTGAAATTTACAACTGCTTAGGTACAACTTATAACATTGTTGGTTTAGCCAATGAAAGTTGCAACGAGCAACCGAATATTTAGAAAAATCGGCAGAAGATCCTGATCTCTTGAAACGTTTATAAAGCCTAGATTTAATATTATTGACCTTATAAGTTGTCTTGTGAACCAAGGTGGTTTACTTGGAACACAGCTTTCAAAGAAGCCATCAAGAATATCGTAAAATAATGAAGTCGCTGAGTCGACGTCATTACTCGAATAAAGATCTGACCAGTCATGATTAGCAATCAATTCGTTGAGCTTTATGAAGTCTGCTTTATAAAAACATCTTGAGCGGGATCGAGATTTTAATTTTGTAAATCACAGCTCCTTAGGAAGCTGAACAATATCAATTGCTATTTCAAGCGTAGGATGTAAGGGATTTTCTGGAAAAGATAAAGAAGAAATACGATTGAGAGCAATACCCACTGATTCATCCACAAATACCAGGTCAAGAATCTTGTTTTTACAATTTAAAACATTGTTGATCTGTACGAGTGATGTATCTAAAATATTCTTAACGAAATCATGCTGACAGGTGGGAGTCAAAGTGTTTGAGTCGCTCAAGCTAATCCAATTTACCGAGGGCAAATTGAAATCACCAAGAACAACTAAGCGATCTTTGTCTCGCAACTGAGAGTACAAGCTGCGAATAGCTAAATTATGGCAATTGTAAACATACATATCCGACCGGGGCGGAATATATGAGCAACAAATATATAAGCTAAAACATCGCAGTGAAATCTTTACTGCTATAAACTCAATATCAAATGCGTTGTCCGACAACAACAACTCGGATGAAAGGCTTGAGCCCACAGCAATAAGAACACCACCTGCTCTAGATATACGATCACGCCGGTAAACGACGTAGTTACTTGAAAAAAGCTCAGCGTTAAAATTTTCAGGTTTTAAAAAAGGTTTATAAAACTTTTCTTTCAAGAAAATAATATAGAGACACACTTCACTACACCTAATTCCCACACCGGCAATTCAGATGTAGAAAGAATGCATTCGACACTTTTAGAACACTTAAGAATTCTAAAAAATTCCGAAAATGTTAATGACCCTGCAGAATTTGTAGTTAAGGCAGTTAAATTCTATAATAACACAACTCATAGCACAACCAAATTAAAACCAATCGATTTCATAAATAAAAAAGACATAGATTTAAGAGAAGTTAAGGAAAGATCTATAAGAAATAAAAAGAAGGCAATTGATAAGGAAAATTTCAAAAGAGAAAATATAACTCTTAATTTGCGCGACTCCAATTTGTATATTAAAAACCCAATAGCAGTTAGATAAAAGACAGCAAAAGGATTTATCAAGTACCACTACAGTAATCCTAATAAAGTAGATACTGCACAGTTTGAAAGGCCATTAAAATCAATAACATAAATCAGATATAAAACGAATTGGAAATAACAGAAAACTATTTGTTAATGTTTTTGTTTACTAAACATTGATTATGAGATAAGAAATAACTATTTAAAGAAAATTACTGTGAAGATGAAAATAAATTTATTTGTCTTCAATAGTACGTAGCTTCTATAAAATACAAATTTGTATTAAATATAAGACATATTGTTAGTTTTAAGCCATAATTTAATTGAGTATTTAATTAAGTATTAGTCTAAGAAAATTTTTGATCCCGTGATATATATATTTATATATTGACATACAAATTCGACGGGACTCGAATTCAATATGGGGAGGCGAGTTATATGTATATATAAATGTCACTGAACTTTCTCTCCTCGCTCTCCTTTTACTCAATAATTTTACCGCTAATTTTAAGAATTCATTTTAATTTCGAATTTGAAGTTAACCGAATTTTATTCATCATCAATAAATTCAGTCTTAAAGTAACCATCCGAGAATGAACAAGCACATTTTTTGTATTCTAAAACCTAAATTTATTGATGTTTTATTGTGAAAAGTTAAGTTAGTAATGCTTCGTAAAATGAATAACCGCTCATAAGCCAAGAAGCAGTTGAGTACTCAATTGTCTTATTGAGCAACAAACTGAACTGTGTTATACGGCATCACTAACAGTGCAATCAAATGACTAAAGTCATATCAGTCTTCTGACTTAAAATATTGAATCTAGCTTCTTTTGATTTATTTAGGAATGTAGCCTATATTGAATATATGAACGTGTGTACATAACGATAACATGGTTTTAAGAGATTTATTAAAAGTAATTCATGTTTTATATTAAAATAAATTAAATAAAAGTATGCATAATATGTAGTACATCAAAAAAACTTAAATAAAAATGTTACCTGAAATATTTTATTTAATTTTATTAAAAATATACATTCATACATATTAGTTACACAACTCAAAGATCAGAAGAAAAAAATCAAAAATAATTTATTTATTTATATGCTTTTGTTTTTAATCGAATTCAAAAGAATAATATTATAGACTGTCCTTGGACCAATTCTGTTCCGCTTTTCTGTTATTATATTTCCGGCTAATGAAAACACCCTCTCTGAGGCTGCACTGCTCGCAGGTATAGCCAAAACCTTTTGTGCTAGAATGCACAACCTAGGAAACCGCTGGCTGTTATTTTTCCACCATTTCATAGAGTCAAAATCTAAGTTAAACGGTACATTTTCCGCAGAATAGCGATGCACTTCATCTGCAATACTTTCAGCACCAGACACATTTGTATTTACACGTTGTACAAGACTTGGAAAAAAGAAACTTTCTTCATTGTTGTTTGAAGCTAATGATAAAGAATTATAGGTCGACGCTGTGATGTATGATTGGTGTACTGTGGGCTCTTGTAAAGTTTGGCTAGCCGGTCCATTGTTTTTCATTATTTTATCAACGCAAAGTTTTCCAATTTCGGTGCGTCGTTGTGATTGAATGTCGTGTTCATCGACTTTGCATAATTCCTGTATGCGATAAATTGAGGGGATGACATAACACATTGAAGGCGTGGAGCACCCTTGAAGTTGAAGACTTCTTCGAAATCTTCGCACAGTTTAACTAAACTTTGAATAGTTGATATATTTAAATTTGAAAGTCTTGTAGGGATAAAATCCCCTTAAGTTAAATGTAGCGACACACCTGGCAACACTATTGCTGCCAATAGTAGATGTGTCATTGTGAATGCTAAATTATGTTAGAAGGAATAGGAGATATATGTAAATAGGTATTCAGCTGCTGTAAGGCAGTAATTTAGAGTGAATACGATGTATGCATAAATATTATGATTGGCAATAGTGCCATCGGTATTTTTATGTTTCACCGCGACCATTCCATATTTTTGCAACTACGTGCGTAGGCGCTCAATTTTAAGAATTCTGAAATAAATTGTATTTAAGTTATTTAAAATAATTAAATTAATTAACTCAAAACCAACTAAAGAGTTTTTCCTTTGAGCACCAATGCAGCGATATGGAGGCGGCGACCGCCCCGACGATGGGATTTACTCCCAGGTAGCCACGGGTGAGTCTCTCAGGTCGGCTAGCGAAGCCGTAAGCTAACATGGCGACCGTGAGGCTGTAGCCTGGTCAGAAATAAAAGTGCAGCAGTGGAGTGAAGTCATAAAGTGCAGTGGCAGTGGATATATATATATATGTAAAGCGTGATGGGGAAACAAGCCATTTTGATTAAAACGCAAATTAATAACAAAATTTTTAAAACGGAAGCAGAAGTAACAAACAATAATTAGACATATAATATTAAACAAATTAATAACGACAGAGATAATTACAAGAAATAAAATGGAGACAAATGCAAATAATATTAAAACTTAACAAAATATACAAAATTTAACTAAAACGGAGATAAAGCTTTTTAAGCACAAATAAACGGAAAATTTTAATTTAGAAAAGCATCGAATCTTTACTTAAAACAGAGACTTAATAAAAATTGATGGTGCTGTACCATGAAAAAACACAACGGTGCATTTTGTCACGCCATAAAAATCTAACGCGCATAACGGCACATTAATACCCACTCGACGCACTCAGCAACAATATCAGCAACATAACGCAAATAGCAGCAGCGACTTCGGCAGCAGAAACAACTCCGGCAGCAGCAACATTGGCGACGCCAGCGGCAGCGTTTACGGTGGTAGCAGCTTTAACTTATGTATGTATATGTGTCTCGGCCTATGAAAAGGTGGCTTATGACTAAAGAAAAATAATGCAAAAGAAAAACTACTAAGAAACTGAAGAAATGCATTGTTTATCTTTAACAGCTGTTTCTTTTTTGAGTCACCACCTTTTCATAGGCCGGGTCACATATAGAGCTTTTCTACGTGTGTATAAATACTTAAGATTTTTTTTTTACATTTTTTTTGAATAGCAACGGTGCGCCCATTTGTATATAACCTATAAATTTTGGATTTTTTGATATAAAACGGTGGTACTGTAGAACAACCAAATAGATTTTTTCTTGATTACAACGGTGCGCCCGTTCACATAAAACACTTCGATTTTTTTTCTAAGACGGTGCGTACGTCTAAATTTAACTACCCCAGTTCTCAAAATTTAAAAATTTTCGAACCATTTTATAAATTCCAACATTTTCAAATCTACATTTAAATTTTTTTCTCAAGTTTCAACTCATTTTACAAATTTACATTTTCTTCAAATTTTTCATATTTTCAAATTTCTAATTTAAAAATTTCTCAACTCATTTTACAAATTCTCATATTTTCAAGCTTCCATTTTTTACATTTTTAAATCATTTCACAAATATTCCTTTTAAAATTTTACATATCTGAATTTCCATTTTTCAAATTTTCATTTTACTTCCGGTACAATTTTTTTAATACGCCCATTTTCCAACAAAATATTAATTTTCAGTCTTATATGGTGAACTAGATAAGGAGTTTGCATGTAACCTATAAATTTGAGATTTTGTCTCATTATAAAGCGGTGCGTCCATGATTACCACATACTTATATACTTTTGAACCAATTTAAAATTGAATTCCTTCTTAAAGATTTCTCATATCAATATTTCAGTTGCAATTAAATTTTCCACTAAATTTCTAAATATTTCGTCAGCGACAATTCACTGTAAATCAGTTCCCTTTTTCAAATTTCTTTTTCTCAATATTTCAGCTTCAAATATAAATCCCGACATTCAAATAAGTGCTTCATTAAGTTCATAGTAGTTTAAACTAAATTCTTTTATCTTCTGATAACTACATATGTACAACTTTAGAAATAGGAAGCAAGTTCCCAAAACTTTAGATTCAGAATCCTATTCCGATAAACTAGCTTCAAGCTCCGAAAGTTTAACTTCATCTGCGACCGAAAAAGTCACAAACCAGGAAAATAGATTATCTTTGTCGCCAGACTTTCCAGGCTTCAAAGATTCTTCTGGCAAAAATTTAACTTCTTCTAAACTAGATTCAAATCTTAACGATTCAAATAGTGCAAAATTAACTTCAACTTCTTCTACTTTAAATTCAAATCTTAACGATTCAAATAGTACAAACTTATCTTCACCTTCTTCTAACTTAAAACCAGATCTTAACGATCCAATTAGTACAAACGTTGCTTCACCTTCTTCTAATTCAGCCTCAGATCTTAACAATCAAATCATGCCAACATTTGAGCAAAAGAAATCTTTCATTAGCACGTGTGCTACTTCTATTGAAGAGAAAATAAAATTTAAACGATGAAAATTTAACGGGTACTTTTATAGCATTTTTAAAATCAACACTTGAGGGTAAAGCCCGTGAAGCATTACCAACGCAAATAACTTCAGTTAATGAAATTAAAGTAGCTCTACGTAGAAAGATTAAACCAGACAACTCGAAAGTTGTAGCAGGGAAAATTGCAGCGTTGCACGTTAACAATACCAATTACACAGATTTTGCCAAAAAAGTTGAGCGGTCTCTTATTATTGAAGGGATCACTCAAGCGAAAGCTCATGAAATGGCAGTCGAACAAACGGTTAACGTGTGTCTTTTATGCAAGATCCGATTTTCAAAACTATTTTAGCCTCAACGGCATTTACTGATCAGAAAGACTTAGTAGCGAAACTAATTGTAGAACAAAATAACGAAGTAACACAGCGTCAGGTTTTAGCTTTTCGATCGCGTGGTAGCAATACATTCAGAAATTCACGTGGTAGTTATCGTGGCTTTTACCCAAATAGCAGCTATACTGGCTATAGAAATAATACTTCATTTTCATACAACAGCAACCGTAACGGTAACAATAGTCAGCGATATCGACATGATAACAGAAATAGATTCCAAAATAATAACAATAGTAATACAAGTTCAAATTCAAATTCAAATAATAGTAACAATAGAGGTAATAATTCAAGATCGTCAAACGGTAGAGGTAGATATGCAAACGTACGCGCCTTAAACGCGAGTGCCCCTCAGGAGCGAACACTGGGGGAGGACGAAATAAGCGAGTAAGCGAATTTCTATCACCAGTAGGCATCTATTGTTTAAATTTGAATTATTCAGATTTCATAGAATTACAACTTAACGAGTCGCAAAAATTTTGTTCTTTCTTAGTATACACTCAAGCAGACATTTCTTTAGTAAAGGTATCATATATACAGGGCCGTAGAGAGAAAATCCGGGCCCGGGACTAAACAATTTACGGGCCCCCTATAAAAAATCCACTAATACATTTGATTAACTTGAATTAATGACGTCTCATTCATGAATCATTATTGATGGATTACATTAAAAAAAATGTTTGCAACATCAACTAAATGATTTTTGGACTAAGAGCTGACAATAAAATTAGCACAGAATATTTGCTATTTATACTGTTTTATTGTAACTTAGAAATAAAATTCTCGTTTAACAGCCCATATTGTTTCAAATAATCTGTTTTAGTTAATTGGTAAC